>NC_053389.1:603617268-603981344 GCF_905171765.1 Bufo bufo | reverse complement strand
TCTAAAACGCCGGTCTTAATAAATGTGCCCTTAAGTAGTGATGGACGAACATCTGCCGGGGCGGTTCGCGAACGCGATCAAATGTTCGCAAACCGCAAGTTTGCGGCAGGTCCCATTCATTTTAATGGCAGGCGAACCTGAATTACCTTTAGCTCGTATTTGCAGTCAAGAAATAATTACTAGAAGTGCACAAATAGTCCCACAACATGGACAGTGACATACCAGATGCATTATTCGAATTTGCGATCTCCATTCATTTTTGTTTTCAATGCGAAATATCGGCAATATAAATTTCGCGTATGCGCATGCACAAATGCACTATACAGTACCCAAATGCACTGTAAAGAAAGTATATTGGTATATAACACCCCGCTTCAATCAGTTTTTTTGGGGGACGACTGGTATATCACACCAGTAGAAATTATTTGTTCCAATAACGCTTGACCCTCTATATACCTGCAGTATCGCAGCAGAACCGCACACAACTGCCGCACAATACAAATGCACTATTGTAACGGACCGTTTCAGCAGACAAGGGGTTAAAATCCGTTTAGGCGATATGCCCCTTTCTGAGAGACAGGCACAGCTACTGCAGAACACCAAACTCCCGAACTGGATACAAAATAGCACTCCAAACTGGAACCTCACGAATAGCTGCTAGCAGACGAACAGGAATCAGCTTACATTCCTGGCAATCAGTCTCTAACAGCATACAGTGGATCCCCCCAATAACGAGACAAGGCTCCGTGTTGAGGGTCAAGCAGTGGTCTGAGGTGCTGGCACACCCAGCCTGGTTTTTATTACAGTTGTTGCAAATACAGGTCCGCCAACAGGGAGGTATAAAACAACCAAGCCCATCTGGTGTACACGCCCCTAGGGGACCAGAAGGAAGACTGTGACACAGGACAGACATGCAGCACTGCGGGACACACAGAGACAATACACCCCCACAATGCATCATGGTTTCCTCCTCTCTGCCCTGGAGACACCCGAGGAGCAATCCAATTATCTCTCAAGACAAAGGGAAATCACCAATACACATGTGGGGACAACAGAACAGAAATCACAATTTAAACATACAATGTCACAACCCTTTTCAATACACAGACATTTAACATCCCAAAATGGCACGAATTAGACCAGGAGTTCAAGTTAGTTCAAGTCCTTTGTGAACAAATGAGGCCTGGCTGATGAGAGGGCCCATAATCCTGGGGCAAGAGGCCAGCAGCCAGGCTCCTCCAAAACCCAGTGGCGAGGTTGGTTTTGCCACACATCTCCCCCTCCCAGGGAAGACTAACCAGGTACATGACCTCACAGTCAGTACCTGAGTTAGTCTGGCAGTCCACCCACAACCCAATACTGGACCTGTTGAATTTGGTAGCCTGTCTCTGTCCAGTGAGTCCACCAAGGTTATGTTGGTAGCTGGTACTCCCGGTCTCTGTGTTGCTCCCTGGCTTGGAGTGGAGGTTGCTTTGTGGGCAGGTATCAGCGGTACTCTGCCCTGGTGCCAGCGTTACCATGGAAGAAGCCTGGTTGGAGCCTGGTTGTTGGAGGGGGAGACCGACTGTCTCTACCCCCTGTGCTGTAAGTGCAGAGACCACGGTCCCATCTGCACTGTTGTGGGGCTTACTGTCTCCCCCTGGTGCGTTAAGCTGCCGCTGGGGAGAGGGGGTAACGAGCTCCTCTCCCATACATACTTCCAGCCGCTGGGGAGGGCGACCGACCGTCTCCGCTCCCAATACAGTGTCCTGCTGCTGGGGAAAAGAGACTGGGCTCTCTATTCCCTGCTGGACACTCTGCTGCTGGGGGACAGGACCGACTGTCTCTGCCTCCTGTAACTCCGCCTGCCGCTGGGGAATGGAGACTGGGCTCCCAATTCCCAATAAATCACACAGCCGCTGGGGAATGGAGACTGGTCTCCCAATTCTCAATAAATCACACGGCCGCTGGGGAATGGAGACTGGGCTCCCAATTCCCTGTACATCACTCGGCCGCTGGGGAATGGAGACTGGGCTCCCAATTCCCAATAAATCACACGGCCGCTGGGGAATGGAGACTGGGCTCCCAATTCCCTGTACATCACACGGCCGCTGGGGAATGGAGACTGGGCTCCCAATTCCCGGCACATCACTCGGCCGCTGGGGAATGGAGACTGGGCTCCCAATTCCCAAAAAATCATGCTGCTGCTGGGGGGCAGGAACAACTACCTCTGCTCCCTGTAACTCAGCCTGCCGCTGGGGAGGGAGGACGCTGCTCTCCTCCCTGCACTTCACACTGCCGCTGGGGAATGGAGACTGGGCTCCCAATTCCCTGCAGGACCGGTGGAGAGGCCTCGGTCCCATCTCTACCGGCCACCTGGGGTCCTTCCCAGTAACACTCTACAATATCTGCCCAGCTGAATGGGTCTGGATCTGGGTCTGTCACCTTACTGTCCTGCTGAGCTTTCCCAATGGAGTGGAAGAGATCTCGGTAGTCCTGCTCCAGTTCCCACTCCAGGGTTGCTAGGTGAGCCAGGTCTTGCTCTACCTCATGGGGGTCATCCCACTCATGCCTAGCCTCCCTCTCATAGAAAATGTCCTGAAGTCTGGACTGTGCAGGGCTCCCGAAGTCAGGCTCTGCAAAGGACTCCCATAACAAGCCAGGACCATCAAACTCCTCTCCCTCTGGCTTGTCATGTTCGGCTGTCCAGGGTATATACTGTGCCATATACCACCAAAGCGCCTGGTAGGCATCCTCCAGCCATAGCTCCTGCCATACCCGGTGCTCTAGTTCCTTCACCCATTCCTCCAGGGGCTGCTCTCCCAGGAAGGGCATCCGCAGGGCCACTTGCTTCTGCAACCGCTGCTCTTCACTGGGGAGACTCTCACCCCGCTGGTATTGTACATTATCCAGGGCCTGGTACCATATGCCTTTCCTTAATGCATCCCGGCCATCCAGGTCCTCCTCCTCGTATAACACTGCTGGTTCCATCCTGTTGCTTTTAGGGTCGCTGTACTGGGACATGCGTTGCCCTTAAAAATTGTAGAATCCACAGAAATGGTGTCTCCTGTAGCTGTCCTTCTGGCTGTAGGAACGATCCCGCCGCTTGCCACCAATGTAACGGACCGCTTCAGCAGACAAGGGGTTAAAATCCGTTTATATGGCGATATGCCCCTTTCTGAGAGACAGGCACAGCTACTGCAGAACACCAAACTCCCGAACTGGATACAAAATAGCACTCCAAACTGGAACCTCAGGAATAGCTGCTAGCAGACGAACAGGAATCAGCTTACACTCCTGGCAATCAGTCTCTAACAGCATACAGTGGATCCCCCCAATAACGAGACAAGGCTCCATGTTGAGGGTCAAGCAGTGGTCTGAGGTGCTGGCACACCCAGCCTGGTTTTTATTACAGTTGTTGCAAATACAGGTCCGCCCACAGGGAGGTATAAAACAACCAAGCCCATCTGGTGTACACGCCCCTAGGGGACCAGAAGGAAGACTGTGACACAGGACAGACATGCAGCACTGCGGGACACACAGAGACAATACATCCCCACAATGCATCATGGTTTCCTCCTCTCTGCCCTGGAGACACCCAAGGAGCAATCCAATTATCTCTCAAGACAAAGGGAAATCACCAATACACATGTGGGGACAACAGAACAGAAATCACCATTTAAACATACAATGTCACAACCCTTTTCAATACACAGACATTTAACATCCCAAAATGGCACGAATTAGACCAGGAGTTCAAGTTAGTTCAAGTCCTTTGTGAACAAATGAGGCCTGGCTGATGAGAGGGCCCATAATCCTGGGGCAAGAGGCCAGCAGCCAGGCCCCTCCAAAACCCAGTGGCGAGGTTGGTTTAGCCACAACTATAATATACTTTCTAACATAGAAAGTATATTATAACATTGTACAAGGAAGGCAATCCATTAGAATATACATAAAGATAAAACGTAACCTTTAATAATTTTATTATGAGGGTCTATTCACACGTCCGTAAGTGTTTTGCAGAACCGGCAATGTGCATTCCGCAATTTGTGGACCGCACATCGCCGGCACTATAATAGAAAATGCCTAATCTTGTCTGCAATTGCGGACAAGAATAGGACATGTTGTATTTTTTTGCGGAAACGGAAGCACAAATGCGGAAGATGCGGATGCGGACAGCACATTCCGGCCCCATTGAAAATGAATGGGCTTTTGCGGAACGGATGCGGACCCATTTTGTGGACGTGTGAATAGAAAAGATATCCCTCAAAATGAAAATAAATGAAATTATTAAAGTTAACCAAAAAGCATACCGTAGATGTGGTCGGCAATAACAAGTGCTCGGCGGCACTAAATCAGGTGCTCGGCGGCACCAAATCAGAAACCATATGTCCTACCACAATCCGGGGGGGTTCCAGTGCACATCGATGAATCCAGGAGGGAAAACAAAAAAACATCCATCCCTGGGCTAGATGATGATGTGGTATTGAAGGACAGGGTGGGAAAAGAACTGTCCCTGATATTGCCCTACAGGGGGTGCTATTCTGGCCCTGATAGCCTAACCACAGACCACCCGCCCTGATAAGAGCGACCCCGTCCGGAACCTTATCCTATATAAAAATGGCCCTAGTAAGCCCCTAGCCCCTAGGCCCCTGAATTCCAGGTGATCACTATATAGATCTATGTGTTTTTGACTCATTATAAAAGTATATTATAAGTATATCGCACCCCTCTGTGTATCACACATATCGATAGCACACCTATACTAGTGCTTAAAATTACTTTTGTGGCCCTATTAGCTAGCGTTTGGTGTCCCCAATAGCCTGTCCCTGCTCCACACAGCAACCTATCCCTACACTGGCAAAACACTGAATGTAAAATGGCGGCCAGATCAGGTTTATTTATAAGGTAGGGGGTATGTCCATGTGCTGAAATGTCTCAATTGGCTGTTCTGTACCACCTGATGGATGTGTCATGGGTCAAAGTTCTTCACAATGTAAAAGAATATGGCGGGCGCGAATTTCTCCATATGTTCGCATGTTCGGCGAATCGCAAACACGCAAAGTTCGCCGCGAAGCGACCTCCGGGCGAACCGCAAGGCCATTTCTACCCTTAAGTTTCATAAATTATAACTTGATGTTATATAACAAATATATGAAGGTTACACAGCCAACCCATTCAAAACACTGAACACTTGTTAAGCAGTTTGTCCAGCCGTTAATATTGATGACCTATCGCCAATCAGTTGGTTGACTTTATCATCATTACACTATATCTCGTCTCCTGTGGAGCAGTGGCGTACTGCAATTACAAGTATTCGCTCCATTCACTTGAATGGAGTGAGTACTTGTATTACACTGCACTTCCGAGATGAAGTGCAGCGTGATGAACAGAAAGCGGCACTAGCAGGGAGCACTCTCCAAACTCTTAAAACAGCTGATCAGTGGGATTGCCGGGTGTCGGACCCCTGCTGATCAGATATTTATGACCTATCCTGACGATAGATCATCAATGTTAACAGCTGGACAACCCCTTTAAATATGTGTAGTTTTATTTCATTCTCTTTTTCTCATCCTTTAAACAGAAATGTAGGATTCATGTTCAGGCTTGGCTGAGCATGTGTCGGGTAAATTAGCTGTTGGCCTTAGCTATCTCATGTGGACATCCAACTTTAGGGTGGAGCAATATTTAGCTATTGACAAAACTTTGGCTCCATCAAGTGGACAAATCTTATATGGTAAAATGCTTCTTCGCTATCTGTACAATGTTAGTATCACAGTGTCAAACCTTTTCATCCTTCTGGGGCTTTTATGCATTTTTGGAAGAAAATGGTTCAGCAATAACGTTTGCATTGAAGTGTGTGTCATTTAGACACAAGAGACCCATCTTTGAAATGTGATTAGGTCTACACAGTGTTAGTACTGTTCCTGTACTGAGCTACTCAGCTTTAGCATATTGAAAATAACAGCAGTATATTTGCAGTAGGCATCAAAATACTGCTTTCAAAAAAAGGTAACAATGAATACCAGGTTGCAGTAAGTAATTGATTATAGGGGTTGCCCAAGCTAAAACAAACATGTTTAAATGGCAGGGAGGGGGTTACATAAATAACACGTTATACCTACCAGTTTGACCCCACTATGTTCCTCCTGGCTGGGCTTTGTATATGTGGCTGCAGCAGTGATGTGTCTATATACAGTCATGACTGCAAGTGTTGGCACCCCTGACATTTTTCCAGAAAATGTACTTTTCTTTCTGAAAATTATTGTAATTACACGTTTTGTTATACACATGTTTATTTCCTTTGTGTGTATTGAAGAAAAAAAAAAGCAAATTGGACATAATTTCATATAAAACTCCAAAAATGGGCCAGACAAAATTGTTGGCACCTTTTCAAAATTGTGGGTAACAACTTTGTTTCAACCATGTGATGCTTGATCAAACTAACCTGTGGCAACTAACAGGTGTGGGCAATATAAAAATCACACCTGAAACCAGATAAAAAGGAGAGAAGTTGACTTAATCTTTGCATCGTGTGTCTGTGTGTGCCACATGGAGAACAGAAAGAAGAGAACTGACTGAGGACTTGAGAACCAAAAATGTGGAAAAATAATAATAACCTCAAGGTTACAAGTCCATCTCTAGAGATCTTCATGTTCCATTGTCCATGGTGTGCAACATAATCAAGAAGTTTACAACGCATAGCACTGTAGCTAATCTTCCTGGACGTGGACGGAAGAGAAAAATTGATGAAAGGTTGCAACGCAGGATGGGTGTCATGGATGTAGTAGGGGAGAACACCAAAAGACAATCAAGAAGGAAGGGGAAAGACACTAGACCTCACCGCTAGGGAAGGAAAAGGGTCACCACCTATAAAACCCTGCTCCTGGCCCTAACTCCTATCCATATGGGCACCTCTCGATGGTAGAGATACCCATACACGGGAACCTAGAAAACCATGGTGACCATCAGATGCCCTAAAGATAATGACAGGGCAGAGACCACCCGTTCCTTCCCTGGTGAAGGAACTAGCGTCTCACTGAGGCCTAGTAAACAACCAGGGAAGGGGGGGGGGGAATACAAAACACGACAAGTGGAACACTTAACTTCAGAGGATGAAGGATGAACAGGACTTAAACACGAACCCCACTCCAGCTCTTCCAAGACCAAATGAAGCTAACCCAAGCAAGGAGTGATGGGAAAAGTCAGACTAAATAGGGAGAGGTAAAGGTCACATGATCCACACCTGAACAGGAGTTGTGGACATACCAGCAACACACAGACAAAGTGAAACCAAAAGAGGCTGTGAGATCACTAATGCGTAGATAATCTTTCAGACCTTCTGAGACCTGTCACAGATGTGACAATAGGTCCAGATGGTGGATAAGCAGGCCCAATCAAGTTCTAAAGCTGTCCTGCAGGCTCCGGTTGCATGAGTGTTAGCGCAAACTGTCCTTTGACATTTGAATGAAATGACACACTATGACAGGAGATCCAGGAGGACCCCACTGCTGACACAGAGACATAAAAAAACTAGACTGCAGTTTGCCAAAATGTATGTGAGTAAGCCAAAATCCTTCTGAGAAAACGTCTTGTGGTCAGATGAGACCAAGATAGACCTTTTTAGTAAAGCACATCATTCTACTGTTTACCGAAAACAGAATAAGGTCTACAAAAAAGAACACAGTACCTACAGTCAAATATAGTGGAGGTTCAAATATGTTTTGGGGTTGTTTTGCTGCCTCTGGCACTGGGTGCCTTGAATGTGTGCAAGGCATCATGAAATCTGAAGATTACCAAAGGATTTTGGGTCGCAATGTAGGGCACAGTGTCAGAAGCTGGGTTTGCATCCTAGGCCATGGGTCTTCCAGTCTTCCAGCAGGACAATGACCCCAAACATACTCCAAGAAGCACCCAGAAATGGATTTGAACAAAGCGCTGGAGAGTTCTGAAGTGGCCAGCAAGGAGTCTAGATCTAAATCCCATTGAACACCTGTGGAGAGATCTTAAAATTACTGTTGGGAGAAGGCATCCTTCAAATATGAGTTTGTAAAATCCCAGTTGAGAGGTGTAAGAAGCTTTATGGTTATAGGAAGCAATTGATTTCAATTATTTCTTCCAAAGGGTGTGCAACCAAATATTATGTAAATTTGTCTGGCTCCTTTTTTGGAGTTTTGTGTGAAATTATATTATTATATTATTGTTCCAATACACACAAAGGAAATAAACATGTATAACAAAACATGTATTTGCAATAATTTTCTGGGAGAAATACTTCATTTACTGGAAAAATTTCAGGGGTTTCAACACTTACAGCCATGACTGTACCATGTGTGAACACTGCAGCCAATCATGGCCTCAGCATTATCGTGTCTTATACAGCTGAGACCAGTGATATTGGCTGCAGCAGTCACATGCTATATTCCTGCACATCCCCACTGCAGTGTGTAAACAAGCAGGAGGATCAGATCGGTGATGCAGGGGATGGCACTGGAGTATAACATAATTTTTTATTCTTTCCAATTGGGAGGCTTCTCCAAGATTTTTAATTATCGCGGGCAACCCGTTTCTGGCTCACTTACCTTAGTGTATGTGTGGCAGCTACCTGATAATCATCTATTTCTCACTGATGGTTTAGTAATCTGTACTTTATAATCATTCTGCCCTTGCTGTAATAACAATCAGTTCTCCATACACTGACTTCCTGATGAGCCTGTAAAACCGTGCACAAGGCATAGCTCAGCAGGCAGAGACTTGTGTTTATACACAGCTGCAAATCTAAGGAGTGAGAACTGTAGGGGGAGGGAGAGAGCTGCAGCCTGAACCAATGATAAGACAGGAGGTGTGTCTCGGACTACATCAGACTTCCTGTATATACAGCAGATAAACTGTAGCCACAGATCACAGCTCTAAAATAAAGAAGCTGACCCAAAATAGAAATAACCAGCAGCAGGGGTATAGCTAAAGGCTCATGGGCCCTGGTGCTTGGGCCCCCCTTACCCCAGTTCTTTAAACAGTGTATTTAGTTATGCTGTGAAAGACAATCATTATTTTTACTTGGATACTGTCTGTGACTCTCTTATTCAGGTTTATTCCTCGTCATGAAGATGAGCTTGAGCTAGATGTTGATGACCCATTACTGGTGGAGTGTGAGGATGGTTCATGGTGTCGTGGTTATAACATGAGGACGGGAGAACGAGGGATTTTCCCTTCATTTTATGCTCATGAGGTTGTGTGTCCAGTGAAGGAGAATGTTGGTAAGGTTCTGCAGGAGTCAAATGTTTTGTAAAACTACAATTTTTATTTTTCAGATATTATTCCTCCAGTCTTGAATAGACATACATAAATTATGTTTTAAAGTGTTATTTCCATCTTACGGCATATTCAACAAATGTGTGATAGATGCAGTTACCACCTCTGGACCTGTATTTTTGTCAAGAAGAAGAAGGGGTGGACTGGCCATAGACCCTACAGAGAATTTGCCCAGTGGGCCACCAGAGCCCTCCTCATGACTGCCAGCTGGATACCTAACAATCTGATGCTCTCAGTAGTAATTAATGATAGGGGCATCAGATACTTTTGCCCCTGGCCGGTGGCTGCAGGTAACCTCCTGAATTGAACTATATCGCCGTCCTCAGGACGGTGATAAAGTTGAATACTGCAGAGGGACCCGGGGGGGTCTTAACTATGGTTTTTGGTTGTGTTAGGGTGACATTTTGTGCAGCACTACAGTGTTACTGGCCCCGACTACTTCTGTTGTCCCTGCCTATTTGTGTTGTGCCTGCCTAGTTGTGTTTCAACCGAGTGACAGCCGTTTTCAGAACCAATAGAAGTCTATGGGGCAATTCACATGGTGTTTTTTTAACCTCCAGTAAATAGGACATGTCCTATTTTTGGATATTTTCACAGTAATATCGAAACCCCTTTAAAATCAATAGGCCCATATTTATCAGCCATTTAGACGGGAATGCACCCATCTAACGGTCATCAAAAATGGGTAAAAGTGCCTTTCAAGGGTTTAAAAAAAAAAAAAAAAAACCTCATCCACTTGAACGCGAGGGAACACTCACTCTGCACTAGAGGAAGCAGGACCTGACACTCTCAGCATCAGGTCCTGCTCCCTCTAGTGCAGAGCAAGCATTCCCTCATATTCAAATGAAATAAAAATACTTTTCGTACCAAGCAGAATGGAGGGCACTATTGAGGGCAATATTTATACTGAAGGGCACTGTTGGAGGCAGTATTTATACTGGAGGGTACTATTGGGACCCTTTTATATACAGGAGTCACTGTGGGGGGTCTTATATATACTGGGGTCACTATGGGAAAACATTATAGACACTGGGGACACTACAGGGGGCCATTATAGATACTGGGGGCAATATGGTGGCTATTATATATTCTGGGAGCACTATGGGAATGCATAATATATATTCTGAAGGCACTGCCAGGGTTGGCATTTTCTAAAAAACAAACAAAAAAAACCAGACATTCATCTGTTTTCATAGCAGTTTTTAATGACGATGAAAAGAAGCAATTAAAATGGACAAATAGAAAGAAAATGGATGCAGAATGGCCATGAAAAACTGACAGTGAAGCCGTAATATATTTTATCTGCTACAACTAGACTCATTAAGCTACATTTAAAAGGACAATTTTTGAGGTCACTCATCACATTTATGCATGACCATTTTTCACCATTGCATTTTATGGGGAAAGTTGCACCTTTAAAACAGTATGTAAAATTAAAATTTGTTGATTTCTTTGATGTTGTAGCACAAAAGATGTTTCAAGAAAAGCATTTATGTCCTAGAAATGGTAGACTTCTTGTATCATCCTTTAGGCCAGCACAATACTCATATGCTTCTATTATAGAATGTCATTAAAGGGAACCTGTCATCAACTTTATGCTGGCCTTATTGAGGGCAGGATAAAATAGTGACAGAAATGCTGATGTCAGCGGTGTGTCACTCATAAGCTAATAGTAGGTGGTTGCTGAGAACCAGCATCATAATCATTACAGCTCAGGCCTTGAAAAGAGTCAAATCTACCCAAGAAGAGAGTCATGGTTATTCATAATCTCCTGCTCTCTCACCCATCTGCTGATGATTGGCAGTTCTCTTCTAGAGAGAAAGGGAGAAAACTAGGTGGAAGACTGTCAGTCATCAGCAGGTGGGCAAGGAGAGCAGGAATTCATGGATAACCATGACTCTTCTCAGGTGGCCGTGACTCTTTTCCAGGCCTAGTCTGCGATGATTTCAAAATGACAGACCGCTGAAATCAACTCACTTGTCTCTACTTTATTCTTCCATTAGTATGGGCAGCATAAAGTTGATGACAGGTTCCCTTTAATGTACATATTTTGCAAATGTCATCTGTACCTCCTCGCACTATGCTATCTATATAGCATTCCATTCTAATTCTCATGCAATTCGGATGGCTTTGCATATAATGTGGTATGCTGTGATGCAATGCTTAAATAGACTAACATGCCATCCATTCACATGGAGAATGCACCATCTGTACATAATTCACCAGGTTGGAAACAGCATAAATGCTTATGTATCTTAGAATTGCCGCCCATCTTTTGGCTATAGTATATGTCTATTACAGTACTATATATTTTTTTTTACTTTCTGTACAGTAATCAAAGGAAATTCTCCTTGGGTCCAGATGTTTGATGTGCAGTTTCTGGGTTCTGTTGAAGTTCCACATCATCAGGGCAATGGTATTCTGTGTGCAGCCATGCAGAAGGTAAGTAACTGGTGACAGCAACATAGGATAAAAGGCTGTGGTGAAAGGATACCAGAATCCTCTTTTTCTGAAAACATTTACCATGTAAAAGAAAAGCAGTCTGGTATAAAGGGAACTTGTCACCTCTGTTTTGGCAACAAAACTAGGTAC
Source organism: Bufo bufo (assembly GCF_905171765.1). Lineage (NCBI taxonomy): Eukaryota > Metazoa > Chordata > Amphibia > Anura > Bufonidae > Bufo > Bufo bufo. The sequence goes on along the minus strand of NC_053389.1, from coordinate 603,969,461 downwards.
TCAAATTGGCATGTAGAGCAAAGCAATGATGGTTGTTCCTTATCATTTCTCCTAAACAATGTGCAAAACCTTTGTAAATTGGCTTCAAAGCGTTCCTGCCCTGAGCCAATGAAGAGGAATGAGGGCTTTAGCTGCTGCCAGATATGGGTGGTTAGATTATTCTTAGAAGGGAAGTAAGAAGAGCTTACCCTTGCTAGGGCGATTTGGTCAAATGAGAGGGAGAGAGAGGTCGAGCAAACTTTCCGAATAGTCCCCTCGACCTGATTCCAGTTGCTAGAAATAAGTGGGCATTCATACCAGAAATGGGAGAGGGAGCCGGCATGTGTTTCACATCTCCAGCAGTTCCTTGATGGTGATAGCTTGTGTGCATAGAGAAATTCTGGGGTTTTGTACCACCGGGTTAACAATTTATAATGGTTCTCCTGTAGTCTCACTCAAGAGGAAAAGCCATGAGATGTGTGTAGAATTGTTCAAATCTCTTGATCTTTTAGAGTTATGTTCAGCTCTCTCTCCCAGGAGGAAATGAGGGCGAGTTTAGAGGGAGTCCTAGGGGTGATAAGTAGTGAATAAAGTTTTCTGTCTTTCCGTGGCATTAGTAGGCCAGAGTCTAACATAGTTTCAAATGGACTGAGTTGTCTGCCAAGGGAGTAAGCTTGTAGAAATCTTTCCACTACTCTCCTAAAATGTGCTAAATGGAGTGGGGTAATAGGCGTATATTGCATGAGATCTTGTAGCTTTTCTGCTAATGGCAACTTGTTTGCATGGAAGAGGTCTGAGATAGGGATATTTTTGAGTTTTTCCCAGAAGTCTGAATATGGTGAGTCAATATTGGTGATAGCTATGGGAAGTGTACTTGAAGGAAGTAATGGAGAGGGGAAGGGTGTCAGGGCATCCTTTATTGAGAGCCAGACTTTGCAAGTACCTTTCAGTAGCGGGTCCATGTCAGATCGACTAAGAGTGCCTATCTTCGGCAACCAAAGAGTTTTCTGAAGTGCAGACTTAAGTGATAGTTGTGCCAGAACCTCTAGATCAGGGCTGGCCAACCTGCGGCTCTCCAGCTGTTGTAAAACCACAACTCCCACAATTCCCTGCTGTAGGCTGATAGCTGTAGGCTGTCTGGGCATGCTGGGAGTTGTAGTTTTGCAACAGCTGGAGAGCCGCAGGTTGGCCATCCCTGCTCTAGATCTAGTTGTTTACTAGGCTTAATCAATTCTAACCATCTGTTAAGGTGAATGGCTTTATAGTAAGTGGCTATGTCAGGGATACCCAGACCTCCATTATCCCGCTTTTTTGTGTATGGTAACCTGGGTCTACGTCCTTTCCAGACAAATTTGGGGAATAGGGATTTGATAGAGCTAAAGAAGCTGGCTGGTAGGTGTATTGGTATAATCAGAAGTGTATATAGTATTTTGGGCACAATATATGTCTTGAGAAGATTTCCGCGACCCATCCATGAGATAAAGGGGAAATCATAATCCTGTAAGAGGTATTTAATCTCAGTTAAAAGGGGAGAAAGTTTAGTTTGTACAACCCTTCAAGCTGACTCGGTATATGGATACCTAGATACTTCAGGAAGGTTGTGACCCATGGGTACTGAGAGGAATTCTTCACCTGAGATACTTCTCTAACAGGAATGGTGATAATAAGTATTTCCGATTTTAGCATGTTCACCTTAAAATTGGATATCAGACCAAAGTCTTCCAATATTTTTGTGAGGAGTGGTAGATCTGTTGCTGGGTTTGAGAGAAGGAAGAGCAAGTCATCCGCAAAGGCTACACATTTGAGTTGTGAGTGACCTATTTTGAGGCCTTTAATAGAAGGGTTCTACCTGATGCTCTGGAGAAGAGTTTCAACTACTAATATAAAAAAGGAAGGGTGAAAGGGGGCAACCCTGTCTTGTTCCGTTGGCTATTTGAAAAGAAGGTGACAATGTGCCATTTATTTTGAGGCGCACTGAGGGTTGTTTATAAAGCGTAAAGAAGGCCGCAATCAATTCTGGGGGAAAGTTAAACTTATTTAGAGTGGCTTCCATGAAAGCCCAATTGACTCTGTCAAATGCTTTTTCGACATCTATTCCTAAAAGAGCTAAAGGTAATTTTTGTTTGTGTGCTAAATGAATGACGTGTAGCATTTTACAGGTATTATCCCTTCCCTCCCTCCCCTTAACAAAGCCCGCCTGTACCTTCCCTATCAGTCTCGGGAGCAAGGGGCTAATACGCATAGCTATCAGTTTGGCCCATATCTTGAGGTCAAGATTTAGTAACGAGATAGGACGGTAGATCCCGCATAGTTGAGGGTCTTTTCCCGTTTTATGGATTAGTGTGATGTGGGCTTCTTGTGATTGCAGGAATACAGTGCCACCCTGTAGTAGATGATTGCACAGTGATACTAAGTGGGGTAATAAAACGTCTTCGAATTTCTTGTAATAGATAAGTGGAAGGCCGTCTGGACCTGGGCTTTTCCCTGGTGGAAAACTATGTAGAATAGCTCTAAGTTTGTCTGTAGTGACCTGTGTTAACAAGTTAGAGGCCTCATCAGGCGAGATAGTGGGAAGATTTAGTGAACTTAAAAAATTTCGGAGGTGAGTTGTGAAAGATGGCACTGGAGCAGTTGGGAGGTTATACATAGTGTTGATCACGAATATTCGAATTGCGAATTTTTATCGCAAATATCGGCACTTAGTGAATTTGCGAATATTTAGAATATAGCTATATATATTCGTAATTTCGAATATTCGAGATTTTTTTAAATCAGTACACATGATCCCTCCCTGCTTCTAGCTTGTGGGCCAATGAGAAGGCTGCAATATCTTTGACTTTAGAAGTAGTGTTGATTGCGAATTTTCGTAATGCAAATTTTTATTGTGAATTTTTCAATTGCCAATTTCCGCAATCAAGAAAATAATGACTGTAGATAACGAATTCGTGAATTCGTGAATATATGGCGAATATTCGCCCAAATATTTGTGAAATATCACAAATTCGAATATTGCCCCTGCAGCTCATCACTAGTTATACAGTCCTGTATAATCAGAGTGAAAAGCTAGTGCTATGTCAGCTGTCTGGGTATGTTGTATTAATCCCTTATTCTCTCTAATTTTGTGGCTGTAAGTTTTTTCTCTTGTTTTCTTGATTAGAGAGGACATCAGCTTTCCTCTTTTATCTCCATGAGCGTATAACTTATGTTTAAAGTATAGGTGCTGTTTCGCATGTCGCAAATCCAGGATATGCCTGAGTTGTTGCCTGAGTGTTGTCAGCTCTGTCTGCTTCGTTTGCGAATAGGAAGATTTATTAATCCTTTCGGCTCAGGCTATTTGCTCTAGCAGCGAATCAATTTCTTTTTGTCTCTCTCTTTTGGTTCTAGAGCCTACCTTAACTAGAACTCACCTTATATAAGCCTTATGGGATTCTCACAGCAATGAGGGCGAGACTTGGGGCGATAAATTGTTCTCAAAGAACGAGTTTATATGTTGTCTAATATGTTTCTGGTTGGGGTCAGAACAAAGTAGCGATTCGTGAAGTCGCCACATCCATTCTCAACGGGGGAGTTGAGATAAATGACATATCGCAGAGCATGCTGCGTGGTCTGAGATCGTGATTGAACCTATTTGAGCTACGGAAAAGTGAGATAGGGCACTCTCAGAGGCAAATAGGTAGTCCAGGCATTGAAAGGAATTATGGAGAATAGAATGAAAAGTATAATCTTTCATGGATGGGTTGCAGAGCCTCCATACATCAGCCAACTTCAAATCATGCAGTTTGTCTATGAGTTTGCTGAGGACCCTTGCAGAAATGTGAGATTTGGACGTAGAAGAGTCAAGGTGTGGGTCTAGGACAGTATTTAAGTCTGTTCCCAGAATGACCGTGCCCTCTGCAAACAACTGTAGGACATCTAATGCTTTGATTAGCCATGCAACTTGACCGGGGTTGGGAACATAGAAGTTTGCCAGCGTGTACATCTGTGATCCTATTTCACCCTTCACAAGTAATAGTCTCCCTTCTGCGTCATTGTGTTTCAATTTCGAAGGGATGGAATTGTGAATAGCATTTGCCACCCCTCTGGATGCAGAAGAGGTACTAGTACTATGAAACCAGTGCATGAAAGGTGATCTAGGAAGTTTCGGGATGCGGTTAGTTTTGAAATGGGTTTCTTGTAGAAAGATGATGTGAGATTTCAGTTTACGAAGTAATACTAGAATGTGGCTTCTTTTATTGGGAGAATTCAAGCCTTTTACGTTAAGAGTGGTTATTTTGCAGTCCATCTAGGGAAAGACGGTGGGATGTATGAAGAGAGGGTGGCCAGGGGGAGGGAAGGTTGACGATGCAAAAAGCACTAAGGGGGTATGTAAGTAGGGTTTGGGGGGAGTGTGCGGGAGCCAAGAAAGTGAGTCTGATAAGCAAATATATATTATCTGCTCTTAGTGTGTGAGTGTATGTGCTCGAGTTTTCTCGAGATGGGGTGGGGTGGAAGTGAGAGCAAAGACAGTAAATGTCCCAACCAGCAGTTAGCAAAACAGCCTACTAATCAGCAAAACGTCATACCATACCATATTGCATTACAGAGGAAAACCAAATACATATAATAAGAACCTGGGAGCTAGAAGAGTTCTGTCAGGCGATTTCGCCCATATGCCTCCCTTCACCCAAAAAGAAGTGATACATAAAACAAAACCTGGTGGTGTCTTAAAAAAGTTAGTAGGCAAGGTTTGGAGTCAACCTACTAGTCTAGACTCTGAATAAGAGGAGGTTGACTGGTCGTCAGGTAATAAACACTAATTCTATGTGGACATGCCGGATGTGCCTCACCAAGGTGAGGCATAATTTATATCTTCAAAAAAGGGCGAGTACAAAGGACAAGGAAGAGGGAAAAAATAAAGAACAAAAGAGAGGAACATAGGATAAAACAACATGAGTAGGCAAGTGTGAGAAAACCTGCATGAGCCCTGTGAAAAAAAGGCCAACCTTCTGAACTTGTAAGTTTAACTGCGGTACATCCAGTAACCTGTGCGGGCCACATCTTGGTAAAACGCCAACTCCACGTCAGCGTAGATTATTGGGGCTTGTTCTCTCGCAGCCGCCAGGATCCTAGCCTGTCAACATACGAGAGGAGGCCACAGATCATGTCCCTCGGAGGTTCATTAGGTGGTGGTTTAGGTTTCAGGGAGCGATTAATTAGTTCAATAGTTACTCCTTGAGCTTCAGCTTCCCCTAGCAGACCTCCAAAGATCTCAAGGCCAATTATTATTTTTTTAACGCGTCAGTCGACCATGATTCAGGCAGACCCTTTATGCGTATATTACGCCTTTTGCTTCTATTTTCTTGATCCTCTATTAGGGTCAGTGCTTTGTTAATATAAGCTAGATGGTCTGAGGAGTGTGATTCCATGGCTGCTGAATGAGTGATAATGGCCGCGTACGTGTTTTCTAGCCCTTCCACTCTAGCCCCCACCTGTTTGATTTATGTTTTGATCTTGGATAAATCTGAGAGGACTGGGCGAAGGGCTTGAATGATAGTTGTCTTAAAGAAGGTTTTAGACGTGGTGGCTATATCCGACTCACTACACTCGCTTATACAGTTGCCGGGTTTGTCTGAGTCCTCTCCACTTTCAGCTACAGCTGAGTCATCAGGTGCCATCTTGGGTGGCTGCACTTGAGAGCTAGTGGTTTTCTGCTGCAGGAATCTGTGGATGTCTGAGGCATTTTTATGTGCCGGTGACGAACCTATAGCTTCCCCCCTCCGGTCCTTCCCATATTTGACCATGTTTCCGCTAGAGAAAACGTTTTTTAGGCTATTTGCAGGGACTGCTGTGGAGGAGCTTGTCTCTCACACTTCTTTCTCCATGTGCGGTCAGGATCCGCCCCCCTTTCTGGATAAAATATAAGACTCAGCAATGGCCTACATGATACAAATGGGAAAAACACTTAAGGCCAAAGCAGAATCCTCAGGATTGGGAACAGAGGAGACATGCATGAAGAGAGTTGACCCACAGAGAGTAATTTGAGAGGCGCTTTAAGGGTAGTAGAAATGGTAGGATGCAACTTACAATTGACAGGCAGATACTTCAACCAGGATATACCTGTACGAGGAATGGAGGGAACGGAAGATTCCAATTAAGTCCATATTTTTATGTCATCATGTCTATGCCAATCAACTAACCTGTGAGAGGTATTATATAAGAGGGTTAATAGGGTTATACAGTATATTTTGTGACCTACTGTAATCCCACCTGCGGACTTGGGTCTAAGAAGAATAGACTTTCGTGGTTGGTTTATGGGCCCAGATGAATTTGGTGAGAAGCAACTAAATCTTTTTGAAGACTACCTGGGGAATATGAATAGATAAGGCTTCTCTGGAGAACATTCATTTTACATATGCCACACCTAAACCATGTGAAATCCAACTATCAGGGTGTGCTTTAATGGAATGGAGAAGAGGAGAACAATTTGACTGATAGAGTATATTAACTTGGGGTGTTAAATAGACTCCTAAGTGTTCCAATGTGAAAGAAGACAAGAAAATAGAACAGAAGGGTACTAGTCGATCTTATAACTAGACAATGTGGTATATTATGAGAGTTCAGAAAGTAACTAGGAGAGAGTTCAGAAAGTAACTAGGGGGCTTGGACAGGAAGATTAGCAGGTTACATGCTTAGCGAGTGCCCAATTAGGATATTGGGATTATAGAATAATGTGCAAAGGAAAGGCTGTATACTGAGAATAAAAATGATAGGGGACAATTTTGGTAGGTGCCCCTTTTAATGGGAAAGAACTCAGAAATGAAACCATTGACATTGACCACTGCTAAGGGCTGGGAATATAGGGAGCTGATCCTGCTGAGCATATTGGGACCAAGACCAACATGATGGAGAGTCCAGGACAAAAAGTCCAGGTCGACCTGGTCAAAGACCCTTTCAGCGTCGGTTGAAAGGAACATAGCCAGGGTGGAAGTGGTAGATGTGATGGAGAATATTGATCCTCTTTGTTGTATTATCCCTAGCCTCTCTGATGAGCATAAAACTAATTTGATGTGCTGAAAAAACAAATAATGTTTGCAAACAATTTAAGATCCACATTCAGAAGTAAAATGGGCGTATAATCAGAGCATAACATCAATCATATAGGTTAGCTACTGCTGTACAGTAGTAGTTTTACAGTTAGATACTTATTGCATGATAAACTCCTGGGTCTTACTATATCATCTTATACCACAACCAGATTGCAACAGCGAGGAAGCTGACAGTGCACCTGAGGCCGCCTGCTAGCTGTGAACTGGAAATTTCTTTGCGTGGCATCAAGCTAATTTTGAGAGGAAACGACCGACCAGAGGTAAGACAGAAGAAAGAGACCACATGTGCTGTTTGGTAAGAAACAGATAGCATCAAGTGAATAGTAACATTTACTGTAATGTGTTTCGATTTTGTACAGATGATCTTTATCTCAGGTACTCTCCTGCGGCAGACTGTAAATATGTATCTAGCTCTGTGTATTAGTTAATGGTGTATTCACCTTGCATATGTGCCAAGAATGCTCCTGGCGCATATGTCAAAAACTAGAGGTGAGCAAATCGATTCTTTTGAATCTAATTTGTTCCTCACTCAGCCTGCTTGAGTAGTGAGGGGCTGTCCCTGCTGATCAAGAGACTCCCCCCGTCCTGTTGATTGAACGTGCCAGCCATTTTGCCCCTGCACTGCTGCTCCATGTAGTGGAGCAAGGACAGAGGCTCTTCTGCTTGAGCATTGCAGATGCAGACCATGCATTCGCTGTTGCACTGTTGTTGTTTTTTTAACATGAGAGTCAATGAGTGATGTATGACAGTACTATGTCATACACCAGGAATTCCTTCGACTTCCTGGACACAGCTGTGTCTGTATTTTGGTTCACAAACAACAGATATGCAAAATACAGATACCTTCTATGTGCATTACGTAGTTTTCTCACTCCCATCAATAGAAAGGGCTATTCTCATCCACAATATGGACCAGAATAGGGCATGTTCTATAATTTGTGGAACAGCACACGGATCTGCAAACATACGGATACGTGCATGGTGCCATACAAATGAATGGGTCAGTGTGCTGTCTGCAAAATATGTGGATATGTGCAAAAAATATGGTTATGTGCAAGAGGCCTTAAACTGCAAATGCATTATGAATGTTTCCTAAGAAGGGCTTGCTTTCTACTGGTTTCATTTATTTTAACTTGTATTCATTTTTTGATGGGTGGAGGATACACAAAAACCCACAAGCTGTTTAGTATTAATGATATGTTAGCTTTATTTTGCGGGACATTACAATTTGGGAAATATCAAATTTATACAGTTTTTTTTACTACTCTATAAAAATCATTAAAAAAATTATTTATGTGGTATAGCTTTTTTTTTCTATCATTGACAAAGCTTGGTGATGGTTGATTTTTCATGGGACAATTTGTAGTTTTCATTGGTACTATAAATAATTGTACAAAAGAAGACCAGAATTTACTAAGAAATCAATTGCTGCAATCATATTTGCAATATCTCTTGTGGTTCAAAAGTTTTCAACAACAACCAGGAGCATTCTCTGTGATACACAGCTATTTAATGTTAAATGTGCTGTCCCTGGTGCTGAACACAGAACTTTGAAATTTTTAACTTTCTGTGTTGATAACTTTTGAACATGACCTTCCACATGATCCCCTTCCCAATGGAAAAATTTGCCCTTGATCCAATATGGTGGCTTTCAAGATGGCTGCCATGTTCCAGATGTAGCCCTTTAATAGGCCCCCCCACCCATTACTTGCTGGGGTATTCAGATATTTCATTTTCCCTTTTGTTTCTGAAATAGAAGGGTGCCCTACGACCAGTGTCAGATTGGGGTGCCTTGGGCCCACTAGTAAAATTTGTTCTGGAGGGCCCATTAAAAAGCTACATGCAAATATTATTTGCTCACACATTGGTAGGCAGCAGCAATATGCTACAAGATAATTGATTTTTATATGAACATAAAGAAGAACATAGGCTAGTTCTGATGCTGTACGTTGCCTATCTGTATTTAGTGCTGTGCCATTTGTGCAAGGGGTGAGGGGCTAGGGACCAACCTTGCTCAAGGGCCCACCGGGGGATTCACCTGTTCCCCTGTGGGCAAGTCCGAGCCTGCCTACGACGTTTGACCCACCCTGCAAATGCTTATAACAAATCACAGTGTTTTAACTTCTGAGGAACAGCTCTGTCCTGCATTTTTCTTCTAGCATATAACAGCACATGCTGAAAGTGACTTTTTATCAGGGCGATCATATGCAGTTATGTTAGGCTACTTTCACACTCGCGTTTTGGCTTTCCGTTTGTGAGATCCGTCATGGGCGGTCCAAAACGGATCAGTTTTGCCCTAATGCATTCTGAATGGAAAAGGATCCGCTCAGAATGCATCAGTTTGCCTGCAGCGTTTTGCTGTCTGCTTGACGAAACTGAGCCAAACGGGGAAGGATCCGTTTTCTCTGACACAATCTGGCACAATAGAAAACTGATCCGTCTCCCATTGACTTTCAATGGAGTTCATGACGGATCCGTCTTGACTATGTCACAGATAATACAAACGGATCCGTTCATGACGGATGCATGCTTTTGTATTATTGTAACGGATCAGTTTTTGCAGATCCATGACGGATCTGCCCAAAACGCGAGTGGGAAAGAAGCCTTACCTTAAGGTGGTAATGTGTTTTTTATTTGTTGTCTCAGACACTGTAACATTGATGTTACAGTACCCTCTTTTAGACATTGATGATGTACTGTCATACAGTGACATGAAGTGGATACTTGGAAATTACAAAAGCTGTTTTTAAACAATGTAGTTCCATAGCATGGGCTTATCCGCCATCTGCGATCAGTAGGCAGAAAAATAAAATCCATTCCATTATTAAACCTCTTCAAGGTCCTTTTGATTTAGCAGCTAAATTAGAGCAGCTGTCTCAGTGACAGTAGTATATACACTTAGGGGGATATTTATTAGGATTTATCTTGATATCCCCTGTGCTGCCAGAGGATGTGCCTAATTTATGATGAGGCGTGGGCCTTGTCACAAATTAGGATCATCTTTCAACAGTCCGTGTGCCTAAACAGAAATATACGGCAGCTTCATTTGCTCCAAAAAAACTGGTCTAAATAAAGATAAATTTGTCTCGGAAGTTGGTCATGCCCCTTTCCCGCCCTTGCCAAGACTCTTTTATAAAAGTGGTGAGGGCTACATAAAAAGAGGCTGTTTCAACTTTTTTCCCCCCAAAAACGTTGCATTTAAAAAGTCACAAAAACACAGCTTACGACTTTTTAAAGCCACTTGTCTGGTGAGGGGGAGATAATAAATCTCTACCTTAGTGGCTACTTTCTTATGAGCAGCTGCTTAAAAAGCACCTGTCAGCACGATCAACCCTGCCTGGCAGGATTGTACATGCTCATGAAAAAACATACCCCGATGATCACTATACATTGCCCGGTTGCTGATATAACTTTGACCTTCCTGGAATTCTGTCTTTAATTCTTTGTCAGGCCACCTTGTACTTAATTTCCAGCATTGTACTCGATTTTAAAGGCTGATATCTGACTTCACCACTGATATCTGACTTCATCGAACATAGCAGGGGCTATATTCGAATTCACGATATTTCATGAATATTTGGGCGAATATTCGTCATATATTCGCTAATTCGAGATCATTTTCTTAATTGCGAAAAAACGGCAATGTAATATTTGCATAATGCGTGCGAAATACAGGCGTGGGTCACTTTTGCTACATTTTCCAAGCTGCTAGAAGTTTCCTGAGACTGGAGAAAATGGTTGGCATGGCAGAACATAAAAAATGGCTTTATATGCAGTTACAGTGCTCCAATATATTCACGATTGCGCAAATCGGCACTAACGATGCGAATATTTTGGCGCAATACGTGAAACTTCACATTTTAGCAGGTCTGCATATATGTATAGACAGTAGAACCTATCACACTACCTAACAACCTGCTCTGCAACAGCTACACTATATCAGGATGTAACCTACACTGACTATCTCCCACTAACTATCTGTATTATATATATAAGCTTTCTAACTATCTATCTACTGTAGTGTGGAAAGCACAGAGCACAGCAATGTCTCTCTCAGAACTTTAAAAAACTACAGAAAATAGCTGCTGGGGAGGTTCTTATATAGTAAGGGGTAGGCAGCTTTCCTATTGGTTGCTAGGGATACAGGGTTACTGATGAAAATAAAAATCTAGAATATTTGAAATTACGAATATATATCACTATATACTAAATATTCAAAAATTCTCGAAGTGCCGGTATTTGTGAATAATATTCGCGACTTGAATATTTGTGATCAACACTATTCTTCACCACAGGCATTGGGGAAGATTTACTATTCAAAATGTGCCAGACTTCTGGCACAGTCCTCACCAAAAACTGGTGTATATATCTTGCACTATATTTATTAAGTCTTTTAGACAATTGACACTTTTCACGCCTATTCATGACTTCATGGAAAGGAGGTGTGGCTTTAGGGAGAAAGGGTGTGGCTTAAAAACATTCCATTCTGTGCCAAAAAAGGCACCAATATGTTGGCACATTTTTGGGCGTACACTAAGCCAACAAATTTGTGGTGTAAAGTTAGACTAGACAGTCTAAATACACTCCAGATTTATCCTCCAGCATCAGCCACTCTATTTGTACACTGTCAAGTCTAAGTTTACACTGTCTTAGACAGTAATAGAAAATCTGCGCCAATGTCTTCAGATATTAACTTTAACTGCTAGTGAACCTGTGACAATATTTTTGTTGTTCATCCACAAAGATAAAACCTATTCACACTGTAGTTCTCATTGGTGCTTTGTCTTCATTGTTTTGCAGGATGAGCGTTGCAGTCACTTTTTCCAAATGAAAAATATTTCTTTCTGTGGTTGTCATCCACGTAACAGCTGGTAAGAAGTGATCTAATATCTGTACCATTACAACATCCTATACATACATCTAAAATTGCATCCAAATCTCCATTTTACCTGCTAATTTTAAAATTTTGGACACAGAAATTTGACTTTCTAAAGTTTGGACACAGACATTTTACTTTCTAAAGTTTGGAAACAGACATTTTATTTTCTAAATTTTAGACACAGAAATTTGACTTTCTAAAGTTTGGACACAGAAATTTGACTTTCTAAAGTTTGGACACAGACATTTTAATTTCAAAATTTTGGACACAGACAGTCCTGGGAGTTTCTTCTTCGCTAAACTGAAAAGTCAACCTATAATTAGAACCCTGAATAGGAATATTGATGACCTATCCAGTGAGCACTGCGGCCTCCTCACAGCTCACCAAGCACAGAGCTGTACATTGTATAGCGGCTGTTCTTGGTATTGCAGCTCAGCCCCATGAACGTGACGTCACATGACCCATGAGGAGGCCTAAGCACTTACGTAGTGCAGCTGATTTACAGGGGTGTCGGGGGTTGGATAGGTCATCAATATGTAAATCCCAGAGAACCCCTTTAATTGTGTTCACAAAATGGTCTGCACCTACAGTATTTAACCACCTCAGCCCCCAGTGCTTAAACACCCTGAAAGACCAGGCCACTTTTTACACTTCTGACCTACACTACTTTCACCGTTTATTGCTCGGTCATGCAACTTACCACCCAAATGAATTTTACCTCCTTTTCTTCTCACTAATAGAGCTTTCATTTGGTGGTATTTCATTGCTGCTGACATTTTTACTTTTTTTGTTATTAATCGAAATTTAACGATTTTTTTGCAAAAAAATGACATTTTTCACTTTCAGTTGTAAAGTTTTGCAAAAAAAACGACATCCATATAGAAATTTTGCTCTAAATTTATAGTTCTACATGTCTTTGATAAAAAAAAAATGTTTGGGTAAAAAAAAAATGGTTTGGGTAAAAGTTATAGCGTTTACAAACTATGGTACAAAAATGTGAATTTCCGCTTTTTGAAGCAGCTCTGACTTTCTGAGCACCTGTCATGTTTCCTGAGGTTCTACAATGGCCAGACAGTACAAACACCCCACAAATGACCCCATTTCTGAAAGTACACACCCTAAGGTATTCGCTGATGGGCATAGTGAGTTCATAGAACTTTTTATTTTTTGTCACAAGTTAGCGGAAAATGATGATTTTTTTTTTTGATTTTTTTTTCTTACAAAGTCTCATATTCCACTAACTTGTGACAAAAAATAAAAAGTTCTATGAACTCACTATGCCCATCAGCGAATACCTTGGGGTCTCTTCTTTCCAAAATGGGGTCACTTGTGGGGTAGTTATACTGCCCTGGCATTCTAGGGGCCCAAATGTGTGGTAAGGAGTTTGAAATCAAATTCTGTAAAAAATGACCTGTGAAATCCGAAAGGTGCTCTTTGGAATATGGGCCCCTTTGCCCACCTAGGCTGCAAAAAAGTGTCACACATCTGGTATCTCCGTACTCAGGAGAAGGTGGGGAATGTGTTTTGGGGTGTCATTTTATATATACCCATGCTGGGTGAGAGAAATATCTTGGCAAAAGACAACTTTTCCCATTTTTTTATACAAAGTTGTCATTTGACCAAGATATTTATCTCACCCAGCATGGGTATATGTAAAAAGACACCCCAAAACACATTCCTCAACTTCTCCTGAGTACGGGGATACCAGATGTGTGACACTTTTTTGCAGCCTAGGTGGGCAAAGGGGCCCATATTCCAAAGAGCAACTTTCGGATTTCACTCCTCATTTTTTCCTGAATTTGATTTCAAACTCCTTACCACACATTTGGGCCCCTAGAATACCAGGGCAGTATAACTACCCCACAAGTGACCCCATTTTGGAAAGAAGACACCCCAAGGTATTCCGTGAGGGGCATGGCGAGTTCCTAGAATTTTTTATTTTTTGTCACAAGTTAGTGGAAAATGATGATTTTTTTTTTTTTTTTTTTTTTTTCATACAAAGTCTCATATTCCACAAACTTGTGACAAAAAATAAAAACTTCCATGAACTCACTATGCCCATCAGCGAATACCTTGGGGTCTCTTCTTTCCAAAATGGGGTCACTTGTGGGGTAGTTATACTGCCCTGGCATTCTAGGGGCCCAAATGTGTGGTAAGTAGGTAAATGACCTGTGAAATCCGAAAGGTGCTCTTTGGAATGTGGGCCCCTTTGCCCACCTAGGCTGCAAAAAAGTGTCACACATCTGGTATCTCTGTATTCAGGAGAAGTTGAGGAATGTGTTTTGGGGTGTCTTTTTACATATACCCATGCTGGGTGAGATAAATATCTTGGTCAAATGCCAACTTTGTATAAAAAAATGGGAAAAGTTGTCTTTTGCCAAGATATTTCTCTCACCCAGCATGGGTATATGTAAAATGACACCCCAAAACACATTCCCCAACTTCTCCCGATTACGGAGATACCAGATGTGTGACACTTTTTTGCAGCCGAGGTGGGCAAAGGGGCCCATATTCAAAAGAGCACCTTTCGGATTTCACAGGTCATTTTTTACAGAATTTGATTTCAAACTCCTTACCACACATTTGGGCCCCTAGAATGCCAGGGCAGTATAACTACCCCACAAGTGACCCCATTTTGGAAAGAAGAGACCCCAAGGTATTCGCTGATGGGCATAGTGAGTTCATGGAAGTTTTTATTTTTTGTCACAAGTTAGTGGAATATGAGACTTTGTATGAAAAAAAAAATAAAAAAAAAATAAGCATTTTCCACTAACTTGTGACAAAAAATAAAAAATTCTAGGAACTCGCCATGCCCCTCACGGAATACCTTGGGGTGTCTTCTTTCCAAAATGGGGTCACTTGTGGGGTAGTTATACTGCCCTGGCATTTTCCAGGGGCCCTAATGTGTGGTAAGTAGGTAAATGACCTGTGAAATCCGAAAGGTGCTCTTTGGAATATGGGCCCCTTTGCCCACCTAGGCTGCAAAAAAGTGTCACACATGTGGTATCGCCGTATTCAGGAGAAGTTGGGGAATGTGTTTTGGGGTGTCATTTTACATATACCCATGCTGGGTGAGAGAAATATCTTGGCAAAAGACAACTTTTCCCATTTTTTTTATACAAAGTTGGCATTTGACCAAGATATTTCTCTCACCCAGCATGGGTATATGTAAAATGACACCCCAAAACACATTCCCCAACTTCTCCTGAGTACGGCGATACCAGATGTGTGACACTTTTTTGCAGCCTAGATGCGCAAAGGTGCCCAAATTCCTTTTAGGAGGGCATTTTTAGACATTTGGATACCAGACTTCTTCTCACGCTTTGGGGCCCCTAGAATGCCAGGGCAGTATAAATACCCCACATGTGACCCCATTTTGGAAAGAAGACACCCCAAGGTATTAAATGAGGGGCATGGCGAGTTCATAGAAATTTTTTTTTTTTGGCACAAGTTAGCGGAAATTGATATTTTTAATTTTTTTCTCACAAAGTCTCCCGTTCCGCTAACTTGGGACAAAAATTTCAATCTTTCATGGACTCAATATGCCCCTCACGGAATACCTGGGGGTGTCTTCTTTCCGAAATGGGGTCACATGTGGGGTATTTATACTGCCCTGGCATTCTAGGGGCCCTAAAGCGTGAGAAGAAGTCTGGAATATAAATGTCTAAAAAATTTTACGCATTTGGATTCCGTGAGGGGTATGGTGAGTTCATGTGAGATTTTATTTTTTGACACAAGTTAGTGGAATATGAGACTTTGTAAGAAAAAAAAAAAAAAATTCCGCTAACTTGGGCCAAAAAAATATCTGAATGGAGCCTTACAGAGGGGTGATCAATGACAGGGGGGTTATCAATGACAGGGGGGTTGATCAATGACAGGGGGGTTGATCAATGACAGGGGGGTGATCAATGACAGGGGGGTGATCAATGACAGGGGGGTGATCAATGACAGGGGGGTGATCAATGACAGGGGGGTGATCAGGGAGTCTATATGGGGTGATAACCACAGTCATTGATCACGCCCGTGTAAGGCTTCATTCAGACGTCCGGATGCGTTTTGCGGATCCGATCCATCTATCAGTGCATCCGTAAAAATCATGCGGACATCTGAATGGAGCTTTACAGGGGGGTAATCAATGACAGGGGGGTAATCAGGGAGTCTATATGGGGTGATCACCACAGTCATTGATCACGCCCCTGTAAGGCTTCATTCAGACGTCCGGATGCGTTTTGCGGATCCGATCCATCTATCAGTGCATCCGTAAAAATCATGCGGACATCTGAATGGAGCTTTACAGGGGGGTAATCAATGACAGGGGTGTAATCAATGACAGGGGGGTGATCAGGGAGTCTATATGGGGTGATCACCACAGTCATTGATCACGCCCCTGTAAGGCTTCATTCAGACGTCCGTATGCGTTTTGCGGATCCGATCCATCTATCAGTGCATCCGTAAAAATCATGCGGACATCTGAATGGAGCTTTACAGGGGGTTGATCAATGACAGGGGTGTAATCAATGACAGGGGGGTGATCAGGGAGTCTATATGGGGTGATCACCACAGTCATTGATCATGCCCCTGTAAGGCTTCATTCAGACGTCCGGATGCGTTTTGCGGATCCGATCCATCTATCAGTGCATCCGTAAAAATCATGCGGACATCTGAATGGAGCTTTACAGGGGGGTGATCAGGGAGTCTATATGGGGTGATCACCACAGTCATTGATCATGCCCCTGTAAGGCTTCATTCAGACGTCCGGATGCGTTTTGCGGATCCGATCCATCTATCAGTGGATCCGTAAAAATCATGCGGACGTCTGAATGGAGCTTTACAGGGGGGTGATCAATGACAGGAGGGTGATCAATGACAGGGGGGTAATCAATGACAGGGGGGTGATCAGGGAGTCTATATGGGGTGATCAGGGGCTAATAAGGGGTTAATAAGTGACGGGGGGGGCGGTGTAGTGTAGTGTAGTGCTTGGTGGGACTTTACTGAGCTACCTGTGTCCTCTGGTGGTCGATCCAAACAAAGGGGACCACCAGAGGACCAGGTAGCAGGTATATTAGACGCTGTTATCAAAACAGCGTCTAATATACCTGTTAGGGGTTAAAAAAAACACATCTCCAGCCTGCCAGCGAACGATCGCCGCTGGCAGGCTGGAGATCAACTCTCTTACCTTCCGTTCCTGTGAGCGCGCGCGCCTGTGTGCGCGCGTTCACAGGAAATCTCGCGTCTCGCGAGAGGACGCGCCGGCGCGTCCAGGAGGAATGAATCAACCACCTCCAGGACGCGTCTGTGCGTACAGCGGTCCGGAGGTGGTTAAAGGCCAAATATTGGCTGGGCCGTGGTGCCTACTCAAAGGACCTTTAGGTAATGAGCAGCAACAAAAGGACAGATATTGTCCTAATGAATTACTTACTGATCCATGGGTTGAACTCAGCTTTGACGTTTTAGGCCATGACAACCTCTAGACTAAGCCTTTTGGCCACTGTTGTCAATATGACTGTAGTATGTAATTTTTTTTTCTAAAAGATCGCAGTCGGTTCAGTCCAAACTATTTTTCACCAACCATACATACATATTGTACTAAAAGATATGTAAGCTTTCATCTACAATCTGGTCTATCTTACTACTGGATATCACACATTTATTACATTTATGTTTCCATCACACTAATATGTCTTCCCTGTTTTTCTCCTTTTGACAATGAATTGATTCACTTTAGTACATGTGATCCCCTTTCTCTTCATATATGAGCTTCTTACCTTTGTATATTTCACTTCTTCTCATAGTTATTTTGGCTTCATTACGAAACACCCTGTTCTGAATCGATTTGCTTGCCATGTCTTTGTTTCCCAAGACTCCATGCGGCGAGTGGCTGAGTGTGTGGGGTGAGTTTGATTCTATAGATATTTATACCATACATGCACAATTTAAAAATACATTTTTGAGGAAACTATTGATTATGTAGGGGATAGTCCTACATAATACCTAGGGCACAGCGCTCAGCACATTAAACCCCAGACAGGAGGTGTCATAATAATAGTTGATGCTCTGGGCTCATAGACAGTATAATTTTTGGCGCCAAAGTACATATTCCACATTACATAAATATCCAGTCCCACCCTTATACATCAGATTTTTTTCCAACTTTATTTCAGGATTATTCCCTTTTTTACTGCAAGATAAGGAAACCATGGTTCTATAGAAGTTCAATATGGCTTTGGAAGTCCTAATTCTTATTTTGCTGTATATATGCTATACACAAGTGGATACACCAGGGGTCCTACATTGTTCGCCACTAGGGCAACAAGTAATTTCCATGTCTCCAGCCGCTATCCAAGAAGAAGAATTAGACCGAGGCTACACTGTGATCTTGGCTGCAACACCCATTGCACAATCACAGATTGCATTTTCTCTATGTTACATTGCAGCATAGTAAAAGTGAATGAAGTCACAACTAGTGCGCTGCTACTATTGCAACACTATAGTCACAAGAAATCCAACCTTGCTGGATTTCATGCAACTGCACTTTCACAGTCGTGGTAACCCGCAAGAAGCCACCCAACTCCATTCACTTTCATTATGCTGCGAGTTGCCATAGTGAAAGTGCAATCTGCAATCACACAGTGGGTGTTGCAGCTAAGATCGATGTTTAGCCACAGCCTTAAAAGGGTTATCCAATGTCAGGCAATGCTAGGGAGGCTCGTCCCCGTCCCCGCCATTGGCTGCCCCCCCCACCACCCCGACACCAAATCTTTTTATCCGTGCACGGGGAGAAGCAGCAGTGGTGGTGCGGGGACCAGGAGCAGTGCGGGGAGCGGGATAATTATTGGGGGGGATTTTTATAGGATTGGATAACCCCTTTAATGGAGTTAGCCAGAATGTTTTTTTTTTTTATTCCTTACCCCCCTAGTAGTACCTGTGAAGAGATGTATACCTAACCTGCTCCCTGCTGCTCCATTCCAGCCCTTGGCTGCTGGGTTGTCTTCATCGCCCTTCTGGTCTCTGCCTGCCATCTTCTACACAGATGGAGTCCGATGCACCGCTGCACCCAATGACTGACCTCAGTGGTGAAGTATCCCTAAGTGGCATGTCACTGCTGGGTCATGTGCCACTTGGGGACACATCACCACGAGGCCAGTCAATGGCTACAGTGGTACACATGACCCTGTGGGAGCGGAAGATGAAAGGCAGGGACTGGAAGTGCCATGAACACAGCACGGGAGCCACAATGCTGAAATGGAGCAGCAGGTAAGTATACATCTCTTCACAGGTACTGCTAGAGGAAGAATAAAAAAATAATAAATAAAAAAATCCTGGAAAAACCCTTTCACCAAAAATGACCATTATACACCACAAAAATGGTGATATCCATTACATTCCCCATATTATAATCTTACCTTTTATATTGCTGTCCATCGCCTATTTTCTCTTTTATTCCATATACCAGGGCTGGCCAACCTGCGGCTCTCCAGCTGTTGCAAAACTACAACTCCCAGCATGCCTAGACTGCTTACAGCTATCAGCCTACAGCAGGGCATGGTGGGAATTGTAGTTTTACAATAGCTGGAGAGCCGCAGGTTGGCCAGCCCTGCCATATACTAACTAGCTTCTGAAGGTGCCCGGGGGCGGCGTTTATACAGCCGGTGCCCATGCCCCACGGCGCTGTTCAAATCAAACCCCTCCCCTTTCACCCCTCTGGCCCACCCTAGGTTCTTCAGAATCCATCCTCCCGTCATTGACAAATCCGGCGCCTGCGCTGTTCAACATAATCCTCGCGCCAGCGCACTCCATTACCCACTATGGGCAGAGGCAGCAGATCATTTAATGCGCATGTGCCGGCCCATACCTCCCGATCTTGCGGCAGTTTACTTTCGCCGGCTAGATCGGGAGGTACAGGCCGGCGCATTCGGATTAAACGCTCTGCTGCCTCTGCCCATAGTGGGTAATGGAGTGCGCAGGCGCGAGGATTATGTTGAACGGCGCAGGCACCGGATTTGTCAATGACGGGAGTATGGATTCTGAAGAACCTAGGGCGGGCCAGCAGGGTTAAAGGGGAGGGGTTTGATTTGAACAGCGCCGTGGGGCATGAGCACCGGCTGTATAAACGCCGCCCCCGGGCAACTTCAGAAGCTAATCAGCATATGGAATAAAAGCGTTTTTAAGAGAAAATAGGCGATGGACAGCAATATGAAAGGTAAGATTATAATATGGGGATTGTAATGGATATCATCATGTTTGTGGTGTATAATGGTCATTTTTGGTGAAAAACTCCCTTTAATTTCATATGGGGATATATTGTGATGAATGTGATGGGGATAACTTTTTCCCAAGGTTTTTGGAGAAACTACAAACCACAGTTAAGACATTTAATCTCTTTACATCCTTATGTTTGGCTTCTGAGGACATTTATCTCACTGTCTTCTTTTTTTTTTTAGACGGGCTTTCCAGGAATTCTATCAGGAACATGTGGAATTCAGTTGTCCCACAGAAGATATTTACTTGGAGTAATCTGGGGCTTGTAGATATTAAAATGGGCATTGGGGAGGGGGTTTCTGGGAATATAAATATATTTGCAAATTTAATGTCACCGTCATTCAGCCAGGACACAAGAAGCAGTGAGTCTGCATGAACCCTGACATCCTCCACCACAAATCTTTAGTAGGAATTATATAATTTCCATTATACAGATTATACATAACCCCTTTCCTACAAGCCAACGGCAGTTACTTGCCTCTAAGCCTCCTCTCGTTAATCCCTCCCCCTCCCCCAACAGACTGTAGAGCACCATGACTTAGTCCCTGCTCTGGTTTGTAGAGCATCTCGGAGTAACCCCTTCCTGGCTTCTGACTGCAGAGCATGTTGGGTTAACTGTTATCCTGCTTTATACTGCAGACTGCAGTCCCCGTGTGAACCCCTTTCACACACAAAACATGCAAACGATTCCAGTTAACCATGTTTCCTGCTGCACCTTTTATCTTACAGATCTGCTGATTTTCTGCTTAGTGTCTGCCTAGCACATCACCGTAGATGATCTTTTCATTACCAGTGGCCCTGTCAGTCTCTGGCTATGAGCAGGCATGTCCCTTTGCCTCATGTATTACATCTGACAAGCCTACCGCTCATGTGTCAAACACACTTACGGCATTTCGGTCATGTACAGTTCTTTGCTACAGTTTCTTTACTACTTCTGTTGACCTGTAGTTCATCATTCAGTTACGTTTTCTCACAAACGAGACCTGGATACCACCATTGTCCATTATATAGTACCAAGCGGTCACTTTTTAACGTGGCGGGTTCAGACTGCTTACTCCAGCAACAGGCAATGGGAGGCAGCAAACTATGGGGCCTTCATTCAAAATGTTAAATGTGTTGCTGAGATTTGTCAGCACTTTCTATGTTGCTGGTAGATGTAATAAAGTTTTTTCTGTTACAGTATACACTAAAATAATACAACTGTATATAATATTTTGTGTAAATGCTGGGACGGGTGATATGCTAGTTGCCACATCTGCAAGCCCCCTAAAAATATACCTTTCACAATCTGCAGCTCATTGAAGATGACCTCTCCTTGTGAGGAGATGAGCAGCTCATTACTCCATTACTTGTACTGCAATCTGCAGACCCTTTTCCCTTGTCCTGATATCATGCTTTTCATGCCAGACCTGCAGTAAAAGGGATGAATGGCACAAAGACACAAACTGTATAGCATGAAGTCTGTGTAGACATCAGGTGCAGACACTGGTCCCTCACTTTGTATCAAGAAGTCTTCTTGGAGAGTGTGAGAAGAGCATAGCTACCGTAGGTCGTATATATATATATCATTATTAAAATTGGCTATAAAGTTAGCGTATTGTCATGGAAGTGCTTTCATGTGAAGCATTCATATACATATTGTGAGGCATAGAGAGGCATCTCATCAGAACAGCTACGGATCCATACCATGGTGGGCTAAGACAATCCCAATGTCCAAATGCAGTGCAGGTTTGGCCTATCCGTTTAAGAGAACTTAGTAAATTGCTACTATCTAGCCGTGGCCATGTCATGTTAAGAAATACATCTTGTGCTATTACTAGTCCTCTGGTTGTGGGGTAGAAATCTTGAAAACCTGCTGTGTTCTACGATTCCAGAACAATGGACTACAAAAAGGACACTTGATGGGATAATGGTATTTATCTTTTTCATGTCATAATATGCTCATATTTTTTCCTTTCAGCATTAAATAAAAAATGGAGTTGCGCCAGTGCTGTTTCCTTTGTGTTACTTATATTGTGAAGTGTGTGGTGGTGCAGTAAAACTTGCCTGGAACAACACGGATATAGATGAGAGAAGCTATCAAAACTTTGATTTGGCTGCTTCACCGAATTTCACAAAGAAATTCCATTTGTTACAAATAACTTTGTCACAAATTTCATTCCATTGTATATAGCAGGAACAATGGCGAATGCACTGTCCCTTGTCATTGAACCCCTCAGATGCCACGTTCATCGCTGATCGCGGCATCTGACAGTAACATTGAGGCCTTTCAGGGGTTAATCAGGGGTAAAAAATAAATAAAAACCTCATCCATTTGCTCGCGGATATGCCATCTTGGCCAACTTGATTTCAAGAAACCACGCAAAATGTCACACGTGGTGACATGATGATGTCACCATGTCATAACGCTGGGCAGATGCAGTGATGTCATCACTAGTGTTTAGCGAATTGAAGTTAACGAAGTGTAATTCAATCCGAATTTCAGGAAAATTTCGATTTGCCCTGAATCCGAATTGCCTCGTTCTTCGTGGTAACGAATCGGATTTTTTCTAAAATGACTGCTGCACAAAGTGGAAGTAAGAAGCCAGGGAATGGGGGACCATCCATAATGCCGTGCATCCAGCCAATCAACAGATAGCCAACCTATGTGATGTCACAGCCCTATAAAAAGCATCATCCTGCATAGGAACAGTTGTGACAAGTGCTAGAGAAAGTGTTTTACAAAGCTTTTAACAGTATAATCTGGGATAGGGACAGTGCTGGGAGATCGTATGGAGAGTTTTCAGTCATTGTAGGGAGGGCATAGGAAGACTGCAGTACAGTGCAGACTCTGTAAGCTGAAGGAATCCATAGGAGTGCAGTTTGCATCAATCACCTGTGTAGAGCACAGAGCTATCTAACTGAACGGTGCACAACTTGTTTAATAGATAAGCAATTCTATTACGACTTTATTCTCAAATTGGAGTGAATAAGCTGTGTAATATAACTGTTATTTGGGTGCCCACCTTGTTTAATGGATAAGCAATCCTATTATGCCTTGATTCTCAAATTGGGGGGAAAAACCTGTGTAATATAACTGTTGTAGTGGTGTCCACCTGATTTTATACATAAGCAATCCCAATAGGCCTTGATTCTCAAATTGGGATGAATAAACAGTGTAATATAACCATTATAGTGGTGTTCACCAGATTTCATACATAAGCAATTCCATTAGGCCTTAATTCTCATATTGGGGTGAATAAACAGTGTAATATAACAGTTAGTGTGGTGTCCATCTCATTTTATAGATAATCAATTCCATTAGGCCTTAATTCTCATATTGCCTGGGCGAACTGAGTCCCACCGGGGAAAAACTGCTCAGCGTCATCAACCAAGAAATCAAACCCTGGATGTGTTCTCGCCAACTGAAGATTAGAAGCATGGTCACCGATAATGGGAAGAACATTGTCACGGTGTGGTTCACCGTGACGTGGGTTGCTGTGCAGGCTGGCTGCACGCCTTTTGCGTACTGGCTGTGGTGTCCCATGTAGGCTGGTTGCTTTTGTCTGCGTGCTGGCTGCAGTATCTTGTGTGTCCTGCCCGTGTGTGTGCGTGTACCCTCCCTTTGGCTGTATTGTCTCCTTGTGGGTGTTCAGGTTGGTTGTGCTCTGACGTACTGGCTGCGGTGTTCCGTGGATGCTGGTTGCCAGGGGAGTCAGTCTCTCCTGTTTCGTTCTAGGTGTAGCTCCTTGCTGCTGACCCAAGGGGTCTTACCATCTGCCCGTTTGTATGGTTCCGCCTGGTTTTACATTGTTGTATTCTGTATCTTGTTTATTCTTGCCTGATCTGTATCTGACCTGTATTATGCTCTGTTCCTGCTCTGTATCATGTTTATCTATGTCCTGTCCATGATCTATGTCCTGTCCATGTTCGCCTAGCAGTGCGTAACTGCATCTGAGAGCCTAGCAGAGCTTATCTGCGTCTGGATAGCCTAGCAGAGCTGATCTGCATCTGTTCATGTTTGTTCTTGCCTGTTCCTGTTATTGTCTGTCTGGCAGTCCTTACTGCTTCTAGTGTTCTGTTCTTGTCAGTCCTATCTCCTGCCTTCGGAAGAGGGTTCCTGTGTTCCCCGGAGGGGAAATGCCCATTCTCTGTCTCTGTGCAGCTCTTCCTGGGGCCGCCTTGCTTCTATTGCTGGTGGCTCAGGTACCTGATTCTGCCTTTGCTATGCCTTTCCTGTGTGAGGATTCTGTATCTGTATCAGTATCGCTGTCTGACTCTCCTGGTACCTTTGTTGGTATCTTCCGGTCTGCTGGACCAGCTGCCACTGACTCAGTTTACGCTCTGGAGTAGCCCCTGGCAATTACCTTCAGCCCAAGCCTATCCTCACTATCTGAGGCTGGTGAATACCAGGTGTTGCTTAGTCACGCCCCTCCAGAGTATTGCCAGTCAGTGTCCATGGTCTGTTGTTTCCAGCTCACTTATATCCCAGCACCTCGTGTGCACGGAACAAACAGGTAAGACCTCATTGCATAATTTGATAAAAAGAGATGTTCCAGCACTCACTTTTAAGATGTGTTGTTTTTTTGTTCTTTATTGTTACTTCAATACATCAGACAAGGACAATCCATCCACCATACGACCATTGTTTATGCGTTTCGAACAACCGTTCTTAATCATAACAAAAAGCCAGTCAGTGGCACAGTGGGTTCACACCCGCTGGTTCGTTACAAACATTGTGTCGGCACTACGTCAAGGAGGGCTGACCCATGTACCCTGCATGGCGCACGTCTTTAATCTGCTTGTAAACCAGTTCCTCAAGTCTTCCACCCAAATACAAAACGTCTTGAAAATAGCCAGAAAACTGTGCTATATGAGCTTAGGAAGGCCTTGAACGATTTCTTGATGATGCAGGCGGACAGGAGTACTTCCCTGTGTAACTTTGACGTTAGCCAGTGGCAGCTCCTGCGTGACACCTGCTGTTTGCTCAGGCTCTTTGAGGAGGCCACTTTGTCAGTCGCCAGGACTACAGGATGCATGATGTAATTCCACTCCTTCACATCTTTGAGTAGATGCTGATAAATCTGGCTGGCCAAAGGACAGGAGACATGGCGCCTACATTTCACGACCACCTGATTCCTGGGGGGTCTGAACTGGCAGAGGAGGACATTAAAGCCCAGGAATTGTATACATAAATAAGTGGCTTATCTGTCCAGGTGACAGGAGAGGAACAGGAGGAGCTGGAGGTGATGAGGAAGACTGGACAGATGACCCAGACAGACTGTTGCAGTATGCAGTGGAGATGTAGGCAGGGACTCGCTCCGATTCACTTGTGCAGAGATAAATACTGGCTCTCCACAATGTTAGACCCTCACTACCAGTCCAAAATAAGGGCCTTTTTTACATCTGTTAAGATGAATGAAAAAATCAACTATGGAGACATCCTATGTAGTGAGTTAGTTGTTGTCTATGTGTGCCATCACTCATCCTCACAAAGGTCTGATCGGGAGGACCCCTGCACTCACACTCCACTGCCATGACTGCTAGGGGGGTGGGGCAGAAGCAGCACCAGCTCCATCAGCACCAACTTAAGTCTCTAATAAGCACTTTTCTTCACCTGCCTACTGAAGAAACCACCCAGCAGCATCAGCAGGACATGGAGCAGAACCTGAACCAGCAGGTGGTGGCATACTTGGACTGTACCATCCCAGATCCAAGATCCCCTGGGTAGCCAAACTTGATTTGTGGCCGCAACTGGCCGATTTTGCCCTGGACAAACTTTCCTGTCCAGCCAGTAGTGTGATATCAGGTGTTTAATGCGGTGTGAGGTATAGTTACACAAAGAGAACTCACCTTTCAAGAGGAAATGTTGAGAGACTAACCTTTCTAAAGATGAATCAGAGGTGGATCAGCCAAGATTTCCACACATCGGTGCCTGATGCATCAGACTAGAACATTCTGGCAGTAATGTTCTGACTGCAGTGTGCTGCCACACCAGAGCATTGTGACAAATAACCCTGTTCTGTCTTCATACATGTTCACACAGTGTGCAATCTGACATTCAGCATAAACCATTCCTGTCTTCCAAATAAGAGGACTGTTCTTTGTAGTCTAACTTGGTTATTGGTAAAACAGGATTGTTGACTGGTAAAACTATAAGAATACAAATAGCAAATATAAGTATAAAGTATAGATAGCATGTACTATACCATTTGCATTAACACTGAAAGCACATTGTAAAATGGCATATAGTAGTCACAACAGCTATGATGGCTTCGCTGGTTTTTGATCCTCACCAGCATAAGGTAATGCTGTGCTGTTGCCCAGGATAAACGAGTATCAGGATGATTTTGTAGATAATGTAAAAAAAAGAGTGGAACCCACTGGTCGGCGCTGCCAGCAATATGGATGGAGAAGCAGTGTTCTTTAAAAGTTATTTGTTTAAAAAAAATATATAATAAACGGACAACGTGTTTCTGGGACGGAGCGTCCCCTTCATCAGGACAATAACAGAGTGACATACACAAGGATATTTAAAAACACTTTTGTCGGGGGGCAGGAAGGGGAGGGGAGAACAGAGGCGTGATCTGCATAATTAACTAAGTCCATAATACATTGTATATAGTCCATTGTATAAGGTTCCTTTGTAGTAATAAGCATTTATACATTTCATCTATACATCGTGCTTGTTTTATTAGTATACAGTCTTACAAGGAGTGCTTTCAGGGAACAGCTGTAGCGATCGCGTCCAGAGCTTGCTCTACAGAAGTCTCCACCATCCCGTACCAGCTCTGCGCTCTGTGTTTGTTACAATGTTAATGGTCATTGTATCTAAAAGATATATATATATATATATACACAGTGAAAGTGATGGAATATCCTTCATTCCTCAGTGTGGGTAGTCAGACGGTTCACTATGTAGCAGGGTGGAGCGGCTATCAGGCGGTGCCGAGTCCTGATCCCACTAAAAGTGAAAACGGCCCTTTGGATGGCTATTCGCAGCATTTTTTAAGGCAGAGAGTAACGAAGACAAATAGCCAAAAGGAAAATGTAAAAAATATATAATAAATATAGGTAAAACCAGATAAAAAAAGAAATACAGTAACTCAAAAAAAAATGAATAAATAATAAAGACATATATACACTGCTCAAAAAAATAAAGGGAACACTTAAACAACACAATGTAACTCCAAGTCAATCACACTTCTGTGAAATCAAACTGTCCACTTAGGAAGCAACACTGAGTGACAATCCATTTCACATGCTGTTGTGCAAATGGGATAGACAACAGGTGGAAATTATAGGCAATTAGCAAGACACCCCCCAATAAAGGAGTGGTTCTGCAGGTGGTGACTACAGACCACTTCTCAGTTCCTATGCTTCCTGGCTGATGTTTTGGTCACTTTTGAATGCTGGCGGTGCTTTCACTCTAGTGGTAGCATGAGACGGAGTCTACAACCCACACAAGTGGCTCAGGTAGTGCAGCTTATCCAGGATGGCACATCAATGCGAGCTGTGGCAAGAAGGTTTGCTGTGTCTGTCAGCGTAGTGTCCAGAGCATGAAGGCGCTACCAGGAGACAGGCCAGTACATCAGGAGGCAGCAGGACCGCTACCTCCGCCTTTGTGCAACGAGGAACAGGAGGAGCACTGCAAAATGGTCGGAGACAGACTCCATGAGGGTGATATGAGGGCCCGACGTCCACAGGTGGGGGTTGTGCTTACAGCCCAACACCGTGCAGGACGTTTGGCATTTACCAGAGAACACCAAGATTGGCAAATTCGCCACTGGCGCCCTGTGCTCTTCACAGATGAAAGCAGGTTCACACTGAGCACATGTGACAGACGTGACAGAGTCTTGAGACGCCGTGGAGAATGTTCTGCTGCCTGCAACATCCTCCAGCATGATCGGTTTGGCATTGGGTCAGAAACAGACTCCATGAGGGTGATATGAGGGCCCGACGTCCACAGGTGGGGGTTGTGCTTACAGCCCAACACCGTGCAGGACGTTTGGCATTTACCAGAGAACACCAAGATTGGCAAATTCGCCACTGGCGCCCTGTGCTCTTCACAGATGAAAGCAGGTTCACACTGAGCACATGTGACAGACGTGACAGAGTCTTGAGACGCCGTGGAGAATGTTCTGCTGCCTGCAACATCCTCCAGCATGATCGGTTTGGCATTGGGTCAGTAATGGTGTGGGGTGGCATTTCTTTGGAGGGCTGCACAGCCCTCCATGTGCTCGCCAGAGGTAGCCTGACTGCCATTAGGTACCGAGATGAGATCCTCAGACCCCTTGTGAGACCATATGCTGGTGCGGTTGGCCCTGGGTTCCTCCTAATGCAAGACAATGCTAGACCTCATGTGGCTGGAGTGTGTCAGCAGTTCCTGCAAGACGAAGGCATTTATGCTATAAACTGGCCCGCCTGTTCCCCAGACCTGAATCCAATTGAGCACATCTGGGACATCATGTCTCGCTCTATCCACCAATGTCACGTTGCACCACAGACTGTCCAGGAGTTGGCAGATGCTTTAGTCCAGGTCTGGGAGGAGATCCCTCAGGAGACCGTCCGCCACCTCATCAGGAGCATGCACAGGCGTTGTAGGGAGGTCATACAGGCACGTGGAGGCCACACACACTACTGAGCCTCATTTTGACTTGTTTTAAGGACATTACATCAAAGTTGGATCAGCCTGTAGTGTGTTTTTCCACTTTAATTTTGAGTGTGACTCCAAATCCAGACCTCCATGGGTTGAAAAATTTGATTTCCATTTTTTTTATTTTTGTGTGATTTTGTTGTCAGCACATTCAACTATGTAAAGAACAAAGTATTTCAGAAGAATATTTAATTAATTCAGATCTATGATTATTGGTTATTTTTGTGTTCCCTTTATTTTTTTGAGCAGTGTATATATATATATATATATATATATATATCAAACGAATGATGAGGCAGCACTTCCAGTATAAGGTGAACGGGTGAGGACTGCAAACTTTATTCAAGCGACGTTTCGGCCTGCTCAATGAGGCCTTTCTCAAGGAGTTTGCACCCGGTACATCTCATCTGACTGTGCTGCTGCACTATTTGTATTTTTATATATATATATATATATATATATATATATACAGTACAGACCAAAAGTTTGGACACACCTTCTCATTCAAAGAGTTTTCTTTATTTTCATGACTATGAAAATTGTAGATTCACACTGAAGGCATCAAAACTATGAATTAACACATGTGGAATTATATACATAACAAAAAAGTGTGAAACAACTGAAAATATGTCATATTCTAGGTTCTTCAAAGTAGCCACCTTTTGCTTTGATTACTGCTTTGCACACTCTTGGCATTCTCTTGATGAGCTTCAAGAGGTAGTCCCCTGAAATGGTTTTCACTTCACAGGTGTGCCCTGTCAGGTTTAATAAGTGGGATTTCTTGCCTTATAAATGGGGTTGGGACCATCAGTGGCATTGAGGAGAAGTCAGGTGGATACACAGCTGATAGTCCTACTGAATAGACTGTTAGAATTTGTATTATGGCAAGAAAAAAGCAGCTAAGTAAAGAAAAACGAGTGGCCATCATTACTTTAAGAAATTAAGGTCAGTCAGTCAGCCGAAAAATTGGGAAAACTTTGAAAGTAAGGGCTATTTGACCATGAAGGAGAGTGATGGGGTGCTGTGCCAGATGACCTGGCCTCCACAGTCACCGGACTTGAACCCAATAGAGATGGTTTGGGGTGAGCTGGACCGCAGAGTGAAGGCAAAAGGGCCAACAAGTGCTAAGCATCTCTGGGAACTCCTTCAAGACTGTTGGAAGACCATTTCAGGGGAATACCTCTTGAAGCTCATCAAGAGAATGCCAAGAGTGTGCAAAGCAGTAATCAAAGCAAAAGTTGGCTACTTTGAAGAACCTAGAATATGACATATTTTCAGTTGTTTCACACTTGTTTGTTATGTATATAATTCCACATGTGTTGATTCAATAAAGAATACTCTTTGAATGAGAAGGTGTGTCCAAACTTTTGGTCTGTATACATATATACTGTATATATACACTCACCTAAAGAAATATTAGGAACACCTGTTCTATTTCTCATTAATGCAATTATCTAGTCAACCAATCACATGGCAGTTGCTTCAATGCATTTAGGGGGGTGGTCCTGGTCAAGACAATCTCCTGAACTCCAAACTGAATGTCAGAATGGGAAAGAAAGGTGATTTAAGCAATTTTGAGCGTGGCATGGTTGTTGGTACCAGACGGGCCAGTCTGAGTATTTCACAATCTGCTCAGTTACTGGGATTTTCACGCACAACCATTTCTAGGGTTTACAAAGAATGGTGTGAAAAGGGAAAAACATCCAGTATGCGGCAGTCCTGTGGGCAAAATTGCCTTGTGGATGCTATAGGTCAGAGGAGAATGGGCCGACTGATTCAAGCTGATAGAAGAGCAACGTTGACTGAAATAACCACTCGTTACAACCGAGGTATGCAGCAAAGCATTTGTGAAGCCACAACACGCACAACCTTGAGGCGGATGGGCTACAACAGCAGAAGACCCCACCGGGTACCACTCATCTCCACTACAAATAGGAAAAAGAGGCTACAATTTGCACGAGCTCACCAAAATTGGACTGTTGAAGACTGGAAAAGTGTTGCCTGGTCTGATGAGTCTCGATTTCTGTTGAGACATTCAAATGGTCCGAATTTGGTGAAAACAGAATGAGAACATGTATCCATCCTCTGATGGCTACTTCCAGCAGGATAATGCACCATGTCACAAAGCTCGAATCATTTCAAATTGGTTTCTTGAACATGACAATGAGTTCACTGTACTAAAATGGCCCCCACAGTCACCAGATCTCAACCCAATAGAGCATCTTTGGGATGTGGTGGAAAGGGAGCTTCGTGCCCTGGATGTGCATCCCTCAAATCTCCATCAACTGCAAGATGCTATCCTATCAATATGGGCCAACATTTATAAAGAATGCTATCAGCACCTTGTTGAATCAATGCCACGTAGAATTAAGGCAGTTCTGAAGGCAAAAGGGGGTCCAACACCGTATTAGTATGGTGTTGCTAATAATTCTTTAGGTGAGTGTATATATATATATATATATATATATAATCCAACAAAGAAGAAATACTGAGCTGAGAGTATATGGGGAAAAAAAAGTTTTAAAAGCCTATAGAAGGGGGGGGGGGGGGTAGTTTGTCCTCATTTATTTGTTTATAAGGCACATATTAAGATAAAAACACAATAATAGATTAATTATGAGAAAATATTCGTTATTGTTAATCTTATTTGTTTTCTAGTAGGAATAATAGAGTAATGGTCACAAGGGTATAAAGTATGACAGGAATAGCTGCAGATTATAAAATAGTTTCCCTGATTTCATTAAGACCATTATGAGTAAAGATTCGGCTTTATTAGGGGATTAGTGTAATCTTACTTATGTTCTAATAGGAATAATAGAGGAACAGTCACAAGGATACAAAGTAAGACAAGAATAGCTGGAGATTATAAAATGGTTTTACTGATTTCATTAAGACCATAAGGATTGAGGGTGTCTAGTTGATAAATCCAATAGACTTCACTTTTCTGCGGTTGAACGGCTTGTCAGGTATAAAATCAATTGGGGTAAGTTTCCACAGATGTTCCGCTTTATCCAGTGTGGAGGCACAGTGTCTAGATCAGGGATCAGCAACCTTCGGCACTCCAGCTGTTGTGAAACTACAATTCCCAGCATGCCCCACTCATTTCTATGAGAGTTCTGAGAAGAGCAGAGCAAGTATGCATGCTGGGAGTTGTAGTTTCACAACACCTGGAGTGCCGGAGGTTGCCTACCCCCGGTCTAGATAGACTGTTTCAAATATTGTTTCTGAATGTTGTGCCTATGTTGGTTGACACGGCAATGTAATCCTTGCGTAGTACGTCCAACATAATGTAAGCCACATCCACACTCTATCAAATATATGACGTACAAGAAGTGACATGTAAGATGATGTTTAATTGGCAGCGCTGACTAGTGGGTTCCTCTCTTTTTTTTTCATATTATCTGCCACCCGCTTGATGCCACACACCTGCTGCCACCCATCATCTTGTGCTGTTACTGCCACTGCTATTGCCCCACCCACCTCCCCACTCTGTAACGGGGCCACTATGTTGACTCTTCCTGCGGTTGTCTCCCTCACCACTTTGTGACTGGGCCACTGTGTTGACTCCTCATGCGGTTGCCTCCCTCACCACTTTGTGACTGGGCCACTATGTTGACTCCTCATGCTGTTGCCACCCTCGCCACTCTGTGACTGGACCACTGTGTTAAATCCTCATGCTGTTGCCACCCACACCACTCTGTGACTAGGCCACTGTGTTACTCCTCATGCTGTTGCCACCTTCCTCACTCTGTGACTATGCCACTATGCTGACTCCTCATGTTGTTGCCACCCTTCTTCTGATCTGTCAACACGGTCGGTGTCTTTGCATCAGGATTTGGAAGCTAAAAGCAGGAATGGGTCCAAAACACAGAAGACATGCAAATATTCCCATCACGTGTCATCTCTGTTTCGGACCCACTCCAGTTTCTTTTGGCCTTAGCATTACTGATGGATTACTGACCAAATACTGATCATGTGAAGGTGAAAAATAAACAGTGACGTCAACACAAACTTACTACTGACACCCTCTCCAGTCAGGGGGACACTACATGTATCAGCGTGTAACAGAACAGGTTCTTCAGCACTCTATGTGGAATCAGCAGACGGTGTAAAAGGGGTGCGCTCTTTCACTCTATAGTAGAATATAGGGCCACTGCACGGTTTAGTACATTATACTTGACACTAACATTGATCTGTAAGGCTGAGTTCACACTTCATTTATTTAGTCAGTTACGGATCAAAAACTTACCAAATAACTGAAGTGTGAACTGTGTCTAAGGCCCTTTACACACGGGCGAGAATTCCGTGCGGGTGCAATGAGTGAGGTGAACGCATTGCACCCGCACTGAATCTGGACCCATTCACTTCAATGGGGCTGTTCATATGATTTTCATGCATCACTTGTGCATGCCTGACTGCAATTGCGTGCCTACTCGCACGATTTTCCCTGATCGCAGACGTAACACATCCGGACCTAATCCGGACACGCTCGTCTGAAAGGGGCCTAAGAGTGACGCCTGTCACCTGCCTGTCATACTGATGCACAGTAACTGTTTCACTACCACAACAGACTAGCTACGCATGTTTCTTCGATGTACAGTGATGTACACTGAGATACACTCTACCTGCAGGCCAGGAAATACCTGATTTATAACTTGCTTTGTGACAAATTAAGTTGGATCAAATCGAGTGTTTTTGGAAAAATTCTGTGAATTCAAATCAAATTTTTGAAAAGTTCGCTCATCTCTAGTCATCACACGTCACTGCGTGCAAGATTTTGCCCGGTTTCTTCAATCAAGTTGGCCACGACTGCCTCTCCACAAGAAAATGGGTGAGGTGAGTATGTATTATTTTTTTTCATACCACTATTTCAAATAAATTCGGCTTTGTGGCGAATAAAATTTTACCTGAAATTCGATCAATTGGTTTTATCTCGATTCACTCAACACTAAACACGGTTACATTGCTTTTGATCAACCAATTTCCAAGCAAATTTTTTCAACGTACACGCTAATCGGCCATTTAATTTACCAGTTTGAATTAACTGTATTAGAAGTTTTTTCCATACATGTACAGGGCTGCTTTAATAAGAGGGAAAATGGTAGACCCAGAGGCATATCTAGAGCTTCATCAAACCCAAGGCCTGAGTGGGTCTCCAACCCAGGTAAGGCTAGTTTCACACTACCATTATTAGTTCCGGCAGGTTGTTTCAACAGAGAACAGCTTGTCGGAGCTCTCTGGCATTGCCGGACGTTACCGGAATGCCCGCCAGCTCCATTTACCATAATGGGGTTGCTCAGATATCTGGCCGCTACCTGGAAAATATGCCAGGATTCAGCCAGACAAAAAACGCTGTGTGCCACAACATGACCACTTCCAGTACCACTAAATGGCGACTGAATAATATTACCACACTGCTACAGAGCAAAACACAACATACAAAGACCAATATTAGCGAAAACACTATACTGCCACCACAGTGACTGAACATTACCACCATACAAATAAATACCACTATACAAAAGACCAATATTACCTCCATATAGTGGGAGATATTCATGTTAAACAGGTGCTGTGCAGATTGTGTAAGTGAATGCACTACTGTAAAATCCAATGACGTACAGCTGACACACGTTCTTTAATCAGATTCATTCATTTTTCCTACCTTTTCCATCCAGCACAGACCACCTTGATGACTTATTCCATCCATGACTTGTGTCTGCACTGTTTGTAACAAAGACATCTTTGGCCCCCCACTTTTTCAGAATCTTCAGTACCTTTTCCTGACCTACACAAACTTTCCATCCTGCTGATACACCCTAAAAATAAAAATGCCCTAGGTATACCCTCTATGATGCTCCAGTTTGCACCCTAGAAAGTAATAGCTCCCCCGTTTTGCCTTGTGAACAGTAATGCCCCCCAAAATTATCCCTCTGAGTGCTCCCCTACTAAGTAATGTTCCTGAGTGCGCCTAAAAATAAAAATGTGCTCCCTAAAAAGTAATAATGGCCCCTGAGTATCCCTAAAAAGTTATAACGTAATAATGCCCCATGGTTGTTCCATTTAAAAGTGATAATGCCTCTTGTGGCAACCTGAAAAGTAATGACGGCCCTTTAGCAATTAGCAAAGCGAGCCGTAGTCAGGGTCCCGGTGCATTTTGTGCTATGTAATGACATCATCCTGCCACCTGCTCCAGGC
Source organism: Bufo bufo (assembly GCF_905171765.1). Classification (NCBI taxonomy): domain Eukaryota; kingdom Metazoa; phylum Chordata; class Amphibia; order Anura; family Bufonidae; genus Bufo; species Bufo bufo. Next base: position 603,934,426 of record NC_053389.1, on the reverse strand, counting down.
CACTTACCTCCTGTGCGTGGTCCCGAATTTAACATGAAACAATAACGCTTTGCTAACTTCTGAGCAATGCTGTACGCCAGTGGTGGTGAACCTATGCCACGTGTACCTCAGGGCACTCAGAGCCCTCTCTGTGGGCACACACGCCCTGGAAAAAAATGTAAGGTTTACCAATGCCATCATCAGTACAGAAAGGAGCTTTGGTATTGGTCACTTTGAGCGGGCACAGCTTTCAAGATGTGTAGGAGGAGGCTCCGGCAGTGGCGCGTGATCCTTAACCAGAGGCGCTCGGCAGGCTATGCGGCCTTCCTGGGCAGTGGGGTCCCTGATTTTGCAGTTGTGGGCTTTAGCAGGGGTCTCAGCTCTGAGAGCCCCACTGATCTCTATAGGGAGCAGTCTGAAACGCGGTGCTTCTCCTCACTGCCGAGAACTGTAGTGAAGACAGTCTCAATATAAAGTCTATGGGATTTCTTCACCATCCTGCTCAGCAGTGAGGAGAATCTGCTGAGCGCTTCAGACTGCTCGTTATAGAGATCAGCAGGGGTCCCAGAGCTGGGATCCCCGCTATCAACACTTTTGATATGCCTATCAACAGTGTCAAAAAGTGTAGTAAATGTATAATGTTGGACATAGGGCCTGCCTGGAGGTTCTGCACCCCTGGGCGCGGGGGGGGGGGTAGAACCATAAATAAGTGGGTTTTGGGTTACAGTTTGGGCACTCAGTCTGTAAAAGGTTCGCCATCACTGCTGTAGGCAAAGATTTGCAAGGTTCATAAAACTTTAGATAGTTCTGCCACCTAGTGGCATATAAGAACAATAACTATTCAAAAAAGAAGAGAATCGATACAGCAGTTACTTTTAACAACGGTCTTGGAATAATTAAGAGTTTTTTTCTCTTTGAAAATCCTAAATAAATGTATAAATACTGAAAACCAGTTAATAAGAGAAGGAAAGCAAATATGCAGAAATTTGGTGATGTTTTTAAAATGATATGAAATGTTTAGTGCGACCTGATGGATTGTTACATAACAAGTCAATGTCTGGTCCTTTAAACAGAACAATCATTTGGGAAACAAACCAAAATGAGCATGTTTCTGATTGGTATGAAGAAACAGTTTACTTCCTATGTACTAAGATAAAACACGTATGTAAGGGCTCGTTCCCACGTGTGAAGCCCGTGCCCATTTTGCGGACCGCATTTGCGGATCCGCAATACACGGGTCCCGTTCCGTGGCCAATCCGCATCCCGGATACGGACCCATTCATTTCAATGGGTCCACAAATCCAGAGATGCGGAACGGAACCACGGAACACTGCGGAAGCACTATGGAAGGGTTTCTGAGGTTCCGTTCCGTGCTTCCGCTGTCTATCTTTTTGCGGAACGGAGGGATCGCGGACCCATTCAAGTGAATGGGGCCGCGATCCCTATGCGGCTGGCACACGGCAGGTGCCTGTGCTTAGCGGACCGCAATTTGCGGTCCACAGCACGGGCTTCACACGGTCATGTGAACAAGCCCTAAGGGATATAGATTCCAAGCCTGTCCCTATTAGCATAGATGAGATCCCATAATGCACTGCATGGGATAAAAAGGCAGAAAAATGTAACATGAATGCAGATGTGAAGTCACTCCTTGTCCCTTTCTGATATTCAGCAGGGCCACTTTCTTATGGACAGTATTTTTCATCAGTATTTGTAAGCCAAAGCCAGAAACGATACCTACGGAGAAAAAGTACAATGGAAAGATTAGCACCGCCTTCATTTTTTCACGTCTTTTGGTTTACAAATGCTGATGTAAAATACTGACCAGAACACTATGTGAAGGAGGCTTATTATATATAGGGACACTTCAATTGCAGAGGTATTTTTATATTCATAGAAAACAGTTTTTATAGATTTTGTAGCTGTTTTTATTTTCATATCGGCTGTACTATGCCATTAACAATTAAATACACAATTTTGCAATATTGTGTCACATGTGGTCTATCCTATATGTCGGTGATGGGTAACCTCCGGCACTCCAACTGTGGTAAAAACGACTCCCAGCATGCTCCATTCATTTCTATGGAGTTCTGAAAACAGCTAAGCGAATGTGCATCTTGGGTGTTGTAGTTTTACCACAGCTGGAGTGCCGGAGGTTAGACATCACAGCCATATGTCAATGTGTGGCCGCCTAGTGTTTGTGTTGTGAATTACAGCCTCTCAAGAGTTTTGGTAGTATGTCACAATATTGAATTGGGTTAATAAGGAACTGTCCTCCTTAACCAAATTAGGACTAAGGTAAAGGTGGACACATCTCTATTTGTGGCTTTCTCTCATAAATCAGCCCTCTTCAGTGAAGTACTAATAGTTTTCAATAGATGACTCACAGAGCAAAGGCCTTGTCTTGTGTGATGTAAGTGCAGTTCCTTTAGTACAGGATAAGTACTCATGGCACCTGTGTCTACAGCATTATTATTCACTTAGTGACAGCATATAATTGGAAATAGAAACAGAAAAGGGCTTTAAATTCATAAATTACATTCAACCTCAAGAGTTCCTAAGAAGGCTGACTACTCTGCCTACCCTTGCCCTGGTCCCATAAGGAAGAATGTTGAAGATGATTGTATTAGTAATTCTCTAAAATGTTCTTTGTCTTGAGAGGAGAAATGGTTGAACTCCCATTCGACTAGTTTCAGTGATAGCATTCTCAGTGTAAATGTGTATACACAGATGTATATAGCTGTCAGTCACTGATAACTCACCTTCCTTGTATAATTGAACTTAGAAAGAACAGATATTTAAATGTGAAAATTTTAAGTTTTGATGGCTACTTTCCCACACAACTACAATGCATTCAGAAAGTCTCACTTTTTTCACATTTCGTTATGTTGTGGTCTTGTGCTAAAATAAAAAATCTAGTTTTCCCCCATTATTTTGCACTCAATACCTCATAATCAGTGAAAACAGAATATTCAAAATTTATTGAAAAGGAAAAACTAAAATCCTGCATTGACATAAGTATTCAGACCTTTTACTCAGTACTTACTTGAAGCACATTTGCCTGTGATTACAGCCTCCATTCTTCTTGGGTATGAAGTCACAAGGTTTTCACACCTGGAGTTTGGCATTTTCTGCAATTCTCTGCAGATATATACAAGCTCTGTCAGGTTGGATGGAGACCATCGGTGGTCAACCATTTTCAGATTTCTCCAGAGATGTTTGGGTCAAGTTAGGGCTCTGGTTGGGCCACTCAAGGACATTCACAGAGTTGTCATCCTTTGTTGGCTATATGCCTAGGGTCATTGTCTTGTTGGAAGGTAAACCTTTGGCCCAGTCCAAGGTCCAGAACACTCTGGATCAAGTTTTCATTAAGATTTTCTTGGTACTTTGCTCCATTCAGCTTTCCCTCTGTCCTGACCAGTCTCTAGGCCCGGCCGCTGAAAAACACCCCCACAGCATGATGCTGCCATCAAAATGCATCACTGTAGGGATGTATTAGGCAGGTGATGAGCAATGCCAGACCATTTTAACATTGCCATGTATGGAGAGTCAAAGAGGAAAACATTACAAACATGATCCTTCTACTGAAAACAAGATCACATACGATTCATTGATGAATAAAAACTTCACACAACATTCTCTATATTATTTTTTATGAATATCATACAGTTTTGATATTAGAGCCTTTGAGCTAAAATGAATTGGCTGAGACTAAGCTAAAATGTGGATTCTGCACACAGACACTTCGCATGAATATTGTCATCTGTAGTAATGCAAGTCGGAAAACAAATTAGAGAACACCTTCAAAATTCTACATGATCAACTTTTTCAACAAGTCATAGCTTTAGTTTTACTATGGTTGCAGAAACAACCACATTGGTGTACACTCTCCTACTCCAAGTCTGCTTCCACTGAGATATTTCATGCTCCCAGGGTAAAACTGCCCATACAGGGAGTGCAGAATTATTAGGCAAGTTGTATTTTTGAGGATTAATTTTATTATTGAACAACAACCATGTTCTCAATGAACCCAAAAAACTCATTAATATCAAAGCTGAATATTTTTGGAAGTAGTTTTTAGTTTGTTTTTAGTTTTAGCTATTTTAGGGGGATATCTGTGTGTGCAGGTGACTATTACTGTGCATAATTATTAGGCAACTTAACAAAAAACAAATATATGCCCATTTCAATTATTTATTTTTACCAGTGAAACCAATATAACATCTCAACATTCACAAATATACATTTCTGACATTCAAAAACAAAACAAAAACAAATCAGTGACCAATATAGCCACCTTTCTTTGCAAGGACACTCAAAAGCCTGCCATCCATGGATTCTGTCAGTGTTTTGATCTGTTCACCATCAACATTGCGTGCAGCAGCAACCACAGCCTCCCAGACACTGTTCAGAGAGGTGTACTGTTTTCACATTTGATGATGGACCACAGGTTCTCAATGGGGTTCAGATCAGGTGAACAAGGAGGCCATGTCATTAGATTTTCTTCTTTTATACCCTTTCTTGCCAGCCACGCTGTGGAGTACTTGGACGCGTGTGATGGAGCATTGTCCTGCATGAAAATCATGTTTTTCTTGAAGGATGCAGACTTCTTCCTGTACCACTGCTTGAAGAAGGTGTCTTCCAGAAACTGGCAGTAGGACTGGGAGTTGAGCTTGACTCCATCCTCAACCCGAAAAGGCCCCACAAGCTCATCTTTGATGATACCAGCCCAAACCAGTACTCCACCTCCACCTTGCTGGCGTCTGAGTCGGACTGGAGCTCTCTGCCCTTTACCAATCCAGCCACGGGCCCATCCATCTGGCCCATCAAGACTCACTCTCATTTCATCAGTCCATAAAATCTTAGAAAAATCAGTCTTGAGATATTTCTTGGCCCAGTCTTGACGTTTCAGCTTGTGTGTCTTGTTCAGTGGTGGTCGTCTTTCAGCCTTTCTTACCTTGGCCATGTCTCTGAGTATTGCACACCTTGTGCTTTTGGGCACTCCAGTGATGTTGCAGCTCTGAAATATGGCCAAACTGGTGGCAAGTGGCATCTTGGCAGCTGCACGCTTGACTTTTCTCAGTTCATGGGCAGTTATTTTGCGCCTTAGTTTTTCCACACGCTTCTTGCGACCCTGTTGACTATTTTGAATGAAACGCTTGATTGTTCGATGATCACGCTTCAGAAGCTTTGCAATTTTAAGAGTGCTGCATCCCTCTGCAAGATATCTCACTATTTTTGACTTTTCTGAGCCTGTCAAGTCCTTCTTTTGACCCATTTTGCCAAAGGAAAGGAAGTTGCCTAATAATTATGCACACCTAATATAGGGTGTTGATGTCATTAGACCACACCCCTTCTCATTACAGAGATGCACATCACCTAATATGCTTAATTGGTAGTAGGCTTTCGAGCCTATACAGCTTGGAGTAAGACAACATGCATAAAGAGGATGATGTGGTCAAAATACTCATTTGCCTAATAATTCTGCACTCCCTGTACACATTTGATAAAAGTCGACCAAAATGGACAATTTTTGCCTACCATCATTTAAATATTTAACACAACCGATCTTCAAGATTGCCAACTTCACTCAGATGTATGGAACTGATTTTGAGTAGCAAAAATGTTGCATGTGTGAAGGCATCCTTACCGTCTTGACTACTTAAAGGGTAACTGTCATGTTTTCATAAAAAAAAAAATCTATTTTAGCATATGTTACTATTGCAGCAGCATTATGCATAAAGCAATCTTTAGTTTCTTCACATACCACTGTTTTCCTTAAGTTTTTCCCTTAGTTACAGCTGTTTAAACATTTACAATATAAGGACCTTCTCAAGATGTCTCCTCTGCCAGTTCTCTGAGGCCAAAACTGCTTTCCCTCACTTCATATACACACTTGCTGTAGCCAGCAGCTCCCTGCCAACCAATCAGATTGGATTACTGAGAGACACGCCTCCTCACTCTGAAGCCTAATGCAGGCATGCAGTGTGGAAGACCGCCCCTCTGTCTTCTGGTTATACTAAAGGGAAGACAGACAAGGCATAGCAACGGTCTTTTAAGGGAGCAGTGAAAAGAGACAGAGTACATTAATGAAAGCTATTATTATAAGGTAATTACAGATTTTTTGACAATCTAACTCAGGTATACATGCCTAGCTTTAATAAACTAGCAAAGAAAAAAAAATATTACAGTTACCCTTTAACCTCTTAAGGAGGGCTCATTTTCACCTTAAGGACCAGGCCATTTTTTGCAAATCTGACCAGTGTCAATTTATGTGTGAATAACTTTAAAACGCTTTTACTTATCCAGGTCATTTTTTTCATCACATATTGTACTTCATGACACTGGTCAAAAAAAAATTATTTTTATTTATAAAAAAATACCAAATTTATCAAACATTTAGAAAAATTAGCAAATTTCCAAGTTTCAATTTCTCTACTTCTATAATACATAGTAATACCTCCAAAAATAGTTAGTACTTTACATTCCCCATATGTCTACTTCATGTTTGGATCATTTTGGGAATGCCATTTTATTTTTTGGGGATGTTACAAGGCTTAGAAACTTAGAAGCAAATCTTGAAATTTTCCAGAAATTTTCAAAAACCCACTTTTTAAGGACCAGTTCAGGTTTGAAGTCACTTTGTGAGGCTTACATTATAGAAACCCCCCATTCTAGAAACTACACCCCTCAAGGTATTCAAAACTGATTTTACAAACGTCATTAACCCTTTAGGTGTCCCACAAGAGTTTTGGCAAATTTTCAATTTTAATCAATTTTTTCCAGTAACAAAGCAAGGGTTAACAGCCAAACAAAACTCAATATTTATGGCCCTGATTCTGTAGTTTATATAAACATCCCATATGTGGTCGTAAACTGCTGTACGGGCACACGGCAGGGCGCAGAAGGAAAGGAATGACATACGTTTTTTGGAAGGCAGATTTTGCTGGACTGTTTTTTTTTTACACCATGTCCCATTTGAAGCCCCCCTGATGCACCCCTAGAGTAGAAACTCCAAAAAAGTGACCCCATTTTAGAAACTAAACCCCTCAAGGTATACAAAACCGATTTTACAAACTTTGTTAACCTTTTAGGTGTTCCACAAGAATTAATGGAAAATAGAGATAAAATTTCAAGATTTTGACCCCAAAAGTGACCCCATTTTGGAGACTACGGGATAGGGTGGCAGTTTTGTTGGTACTATTTTAAGGTACATATGATTTTTGGTTGCTCTATATTACACTTTTTTGTGAGGCAAGGTAACAAGAAATAGCTGTTTTGGCACAGTTTTTATTTTTTGTTATTTACAACATTCATCTGACAGGTTAGATCATGTGGTATTTTTATAGAGCAGGTTATTACGGACGCGGCGATACCTAATATGTCAACTTTTTTCATTTATGTAAGTTTTACACAATTATTTCATTTTTGAAACAAAATAATGTTTTAGTGTCTCCATACAGTAGTCAGAGAGCCATAGTTTTTTTCAGTTTTTCGGCTATTATCTTGGGTAGGGTATGATGTTTGCGGGATGAGATGACGGTTTGATTGGCACTATTTTGGGGTGCGTATGACTTTTTGATCGCTTGCTATTACACTTTTTGTGATGTAAGGTGACAAAAAATGGCCTTTTTTACACCGCTTTTATTTTTATTTTTTACGGTATTCACCTGAGGGGTTAGGTCATGTGATATTTTTATAAGGCAGTTTATTACGGACGCGGCGATATTTAATATGTGTAGTGAATTATTATTATTTTTTTTAATCAGTGATAAATGTGTTTTTTAATTTGTACTTTTTTTTCACTTTTTTTTTTTTTTGACCCAGACCCACTTGGTTCTTGAAGATCCAGTGGGTCTGATGTCTGTATAATACAGTACAGTACACTTTACAAAGTCTGATCAGACTTCTGCCTTTAGCGGAAATACACAGGGCGTACAGGTATGACCTGTGTCCTTAAGTACCAGGACATCAGGGCGTACCTGTATGCCCTGTGTCCGTAAGAGGTTAAAGGACTTGAAACAATTTATTATTAAGAAGTAGAACACCATGAAACATACAATAAAATATACAAGGGCATGTTAACATGAACATTTCACCATCTTCCCTGCTGATATCTGGGTTAAAGAAATGTCCCATCAAGACCCATATCTCAGGGTGTAAACCTGACCTCCCAATTTCCCGGATCTCAATCAAATTAAACATATGTCAGATGAGCGGAGAACACAAGTTTGAACCATGGAGAATCTAACTCACAGCTCCCAGGACTAAAGATCTGCTGCTAATGTCTTGGTGGCAGATACAACAGGACACCTCCAATTGTCTTGTGGAGTCCATGCCTCGTTGGGTCAGGGCCAGGGGCGTAGCTAAAGGCTCATGGGCCCTTGTGCAAGAGTTCAGCTTGGGCCCCACCTCTCCCCCACCTTCCCTCAGTGCTTTATGGCAAGGGGGCAGGGGTGCACCTAGCCTTTCTGCTGCCTGAGGCAAAAATGTAAACTCCCCCCCCATGCCAAATTCTCAATCTAACCCATTCCCTCCAGTCCAGCTGTTAAAGGGGTTGTCCTCTTTTTACTACTCAATATCAGACCGGCGGGCATTTCCCGCCACCCCCACGATCAGCTGTTTTAAGAGTGGGCAGCGCTCATATGAGAGCTGCTTTCTCTGCTCTGTTCACCTGCTCTGCTACAATTGCAGTGGTGAGCAGGTAAACAGAGCAGAGAAGGCCTTTAAAGACATACTTGGAAAACATTACATACAGCACTACAGAACATACAGGATAATACAGCGCCACATATGTACCTCTTACATCCAGTGATGTCTCCTCTGATGTAGATATTCTCTTTCCTCGCCTTCTCCTTTCAGACTAGACCGCCATGATGATTTCTTTTAACCTCGTCTTGTCTCTGCAGAGTTTAACAAACAGACATCTTACTTTCCTACTTTTCCATCATCCTCACCTTCTCAACACCCCATCCTGAGGCCCCCCCAATACTATACTGCAGAAACATTCCCCCTGAAAATAGTGGTACCACACAGATAGTGTGCCAGTACAGAAAATACCCCCTTACCTTTCAGATCAGACCCCCATATCAAACCCCAGATGAGACCCCCCCCCCCCGATATCTCAGACCAGACCCCCTTTAGACCTCTGTCAGACCCCATATCAGACCTCGCTCCAATATAAGACCTCAGATAAGACCCCCGTTAAACCTCCAGATAAAGACCCCTATTAGACCTCCAGACCCCCAATAAGACCCCCATTTGGACAATATTGCTTCACTATGGAACTCTCTGCCTGAGGAGGTGGGGATGGTGTGGAAAAGAATTCAAGAGGGGCTTGTATGAATTTCTGGAGTGTAATAATATTACAGGCTATAGCTACTAGAGAGGGGTTGTTGATCCTGGGAGTTATTCTGATTGCCTTATTGGAGTTGGGAAGGAATTTTTTCCCCCCTTAAGTGGGGAAAATTGGCTTGTACCTCACTGGGGTTTTTTGCCTTCCTCTGGATCAACTTGCAGGATAACAGGCTTAACTGGATGGACAAATGTCTTTTTCCGGCCTTATATACTATGTTACCCAGCTTTCCACAAGCCTAATAGTGCAGCTTTCATCTCCTCTGTTATGTCTTCTCTGCATTTGGACAATATTGCTTCACCCAGTTTTCCACAAGCCTAATAGTGCAGCTTTCTTCTCCCCTGGTATAGAACTGCATATTCATCAATGTATACTATTTTCTGCAAGTGTGATATCCTTGTGATTAGTCCTAGAGATGTTCTTCCAATTGACCTGCAATTTAAGTGACTGTTGTAATGCTTGTGATCTGTAGTGATTTTGTGGCCCATCCAGATCCTTAGCTTTGTTTGTTTACTTACATATAGCCTCTCTTCTCATGTGCCCTACTTCAGTGATTGATTAATGAGCTAAATTACCCCTAGTTCTCTGATCACACTTCCTATAAATATAGACCCAGTCTAAGGGGAAGCACTCGCAGGGGTTAGCAGGAGCCAAAAGCATCATCTCTGCCAAAGCGCCATTTTGTCTAAGCTGTTAATCATGGCAGTTGGGCAGGAGACGGAGATGCTATGTGTACTACTCAAACAAAGTTATACACAGCACAGGTATGCCAGGATATTGTCTCACTCAGGCTCTGGCTGCTCTTCTCATCACTATGGCTGTCTACTTTCAAATTCAACCACACCTTCCACCCTCTGTCCCTTCTCTCCACATCAGTCCCTCCCTCCTTCTCTCACCCTTGTTCAGTTCCCATACACTTTATACCCTCATATTACACTGACCCATCTTCCTCCACGGTGCAGCATAAAAAACACCAATACTTGCTGTCTCTTTCTGTTCTCCTGCTACAGTTGCAGTGGATAGTTCACCAAATCCTGGCCCTCCCTCTGTTGCTAACGTCTCCAATGCCACACACAGAAACTCAAAAAATCTGATTAATGTTCACTGCACATCCTCTCCAGTCTGTTTTAACTGCGCACTCTGGAACGCACGGTTAATCCGTAATAAACTACCCACAATCCACGATTTCTTCCTCTCACGCTCTCTGAACTTGCTAGCCCTTACAGAAACCTGGCTTCAACCCTCTGACACTGCTTCACCTGCTGCCCTATCCTATGGTGTACTTCTCCCATACCCCAAGATCTGATGACAGGCACGGTGGAGGAGTAGGCATACTATTTTCTCCACAGTGCACATTTGAGGTCACTCCCCCTGTACCCTGTCTCACGTTCCCCTCTTTTGAGGCTTACACCATTAGACTCTTCCATCCATTCCCCCTGAGAGTTGCAGGTGTCTATTGTCCCCCAGGCTCCCCCCACCAATTTCTGGATCACTTTGCTGCTTGGCTTCCTCACTTCCTATCTTCTGAATTACCAACTCTTATTATGGGTGATTTTAATATCCCCATTGATGATACTATCTCCCCATCAGCCACTCACTTTCTTTCTTTAACCTCCTTTCTTGGCCTATCACAACTTACTTCCTCTGCCACGCATGAACAGGGCAATATACTTGATCTAGTCTTCTTCCGTCACTGCTCAGTCTCAAACTTTAGTAACTTATCCTTCCCACTTTCTGACCACAATCTTCTTTCATTTACTATAAAGACCTCTCACTTTTCTCATGGCAATCCTACTTTTCACACTTACAGAAACCTACATACCATTGACTGCCAGCAACTTATTAACACCCTACAATTAGCTCCTACCCCAATCACTTCCCTCCCCTGTCCAGACTTGGCTGCCAATCATTACAACCAGACCCTCAAAACCACCCTAGATGAAGTTGCTCCAATATCAATCCATCCCTCTCGACACAGAACATGGCAACCCTGCTCCAGATGTGCAGAACGCTTATGGAGAAAATCGAGAATATCAGCAGACTTCCTCCATTATAAATTTATGGTCAAAACATATAATTCGGCCCTCAACATTGCCAAACAAAAGTACTTCCCCTGTCTCATCTCCTCACTCTCAAATAACCCAAAACGACTCTTTGACACTTTTCATTCCCTTCTAAGCCCTAAAATTCCAGAACCTGTCACTGACCTCTGGGCTGATGGCATGGTCACTTACTTCAGAGACAAGATTGGCAGTATCCGGCAGGAAATAATCTCCCAGTCCCCAGATCATTTCAATCCTCCTCCCCCCAATTCCTCCACATGCTCTCTCTCCTCTTTTGACCCTATAACAGAGGAAGAGGTCTCCAGGATTCTCTCTTCTTTTCGACCCACAACCTGTAGCAGTGATCCTATTCCATCACACCTCCTCCAGTTCCTCTCTTCGGCTGTCATCACTCACCTAACAATAATTTTTAACCTCTCTCTCTCTCTTCTGGTATCTTTCCCTCCTCTTTCAAACACTCTATTATCACCCCACTACTAAAGAAACCATCTCTTGACTCGACCTGTGCTGCTAACTACAGACCTGTTTCTAACCTCCCCTTCAACTCTAAACTCCTTGAACGTCTTGTCTACTCTCGCTTAATAAGCTATCTCTCTGCAAACTCTCTTCTTGACCCCTTACAATCTGCCTTTCGCCATCTTCACTGTACAGAAACTGCCCTTACTAAAGTGTCTAACGATCTCCTAAGAGCAAAAATAAATGGTGACTATTCGCTATTGATTCTGCTGGATCTCTCTGCAGCGTTCGATACCATAGACCATAAACTCCTCCTCACCATGCTCCACTCAATTGGCCTTAAGGACACTGCTCTCTCTTGGTTCTCTTCCTATCTCTTTAGTGTATCAGGATGAAAGGCATCCCAGTGACCCCGAAACGCGTTGAGCCTACTCCTACCCCTACCCTCTGCTAAACAATAAAAAAGGATATTAACCAGATGTTCCAATTGTGACTGCCGTTATTTCCGGACGATCTTACAGGCGATCCAGGCGCAGGAGGAAGCAGAGTGGGTGTTATGTGCTTTATCCCACCCTGCCCCTCCTGGGTGAAGTGAGTTTTTACAAAAAAAATTTTTTGATTTATACTCTCATTGCGATTTTAATTAACTACTATTACTATTTTAAAAGGTAATTCTGCACGTTTTTATAAACGTTGTGTTCTTAAACAATCTTATCCAAGCTACCCCTTAATTAACCCGCTACTAGTCTGTGCCAGTCACTTTACTGGTTGCCCATCCACCACAGAATACAGTTCAAACTTCTCACCCTCACCCACAAAGCTCTTCACAGTGCTGCACCTCCATACATCTCCTCCCTCATCTCCATCTACCACCCTACTCGTGCTCTCCGTTCTGTTAGCGACCTAAAATTAATAACCTCCATAATTCGTACCTCTCACTCCCGTCTTCAAGATGTTTCTTGAGCTGCACCTACTCTCTGGAATACTCTGCCCCAGAATACTAGGTCAATTCACAACTTCTCCACCTTCAAACGTGCCTTAAAAACACATCTTTTCAGGCAGGCTTATCAAGCTACCTAAACTGACTATTCCCCGACTAAACCTCCCCCCACCAACTCCTCTGGCCTAAACTCAATCCTCTAGTAGTCCCAAACCCGAAGCAGATCGTCCGGCACCACTCAATATTGGCTCAAATCCTACTTCAGTACCTTTTGTGTCACCCCCAATTCCTCATAGATTGTAAGCTCTGGCGAGCAGGGCCCTGACTCCTAGTGTGTCAGTTGCATATTAGCCAGTTCATTTTGTTTCGTACATGAACCCTATGAATTTGTAAAGCGCTGTGGAATATGGTGGTGCTATATAAATACATTTTATTATTATATTATTATTATTAGACCTCCAGACACCCAATCATACCCCTATTAGACCTCTAGACCCCCATTAAACCTCAAGACCCCCATTATACCTCTCTAGACCCCCAGTCAAACCCTTCAGACCCCCAATCAGACCCTTCAGGCCCCCAATCAGACCCTTCAGGCCCCTAATCAGGCACCCAATCAGACCCTCCAGGCCCCAAATCAGACCGTTCAGACCCTAATCAGACCCTTCAGATCCCTAATCAAACCTCAGATCAGACTATAAAATAAATAAACTTACCTCTCCTGCTCTGCCGCTCCTCTCCCAGTCAGGCTGTCTTCCCAGCTCTCATCTCTTCCCAGGGCCCGTGCTGCTGTCACCTGACCTCCTGCAGCTTCAGGTCAGAATATGCTGTGTACGTCCTGACGCTGCAGGACGTACACAGCGCGGGCCCAAGGAAGAGTGAGCAGTACTGTACAGTGCTCACAGTGCTTTTCTCCCCCTCCTCCTGCAGACTAGTGAGCACTTCCATAATGGAAGCGCTCACTAGTATTCCCTTTATAAGATGCACTGCATCTTATTAAGAGAAATATACAGCACCACTGACAAGGGTGACCCTCTGGGCCCCCCTGGCTTAGGGGCCCAGTCGCAACTGGGACCCCTATAGTTATGCCAGTGGTCAGGGCTCTTCTGGCATCTATATATTAGGCAGTTGGTTTTAATGTTAGTGCTGATCGGAGTACACAGATGACATGTAAAACTACACAGTCAATATAATTTTAAAGAATCCTTTACCTGTAACAAAGCACATTTAGAAATGTTTGGTGCAAACAGAATCATGTAACTTAGTACTTTTTCTTGTCTTATAAAAATGTATATTATTTAATTTTCACAACCATTAATATACCAGTAACTTTTGTCACTGGATAATTACTCTTGATATTCTGCTATTTGTGTTTGTATTAAAGTTTAGAGCTAAACAGCTTCTTCCCATGTACTGTAAGTAAAAATTTCAAGCAAATCTTCGTACTGTAATTTGTACAGTCTTTTACTCTTATCGCTCAAATGCAAGTCTCCAAGGTGCTCTGTACATAATAAATCCTTTACACCACAGAAAGTAACAAAATTACTGCATGTTACTGGGCATTACAGGAGACGTTACTAAGGCTACTTTCACACTGGCGTTTGGCTTTCCGTTTGAGAGATCCGTTCAGGGCTCTCACAAGCAGTCCAAAACGGATCAGTTTTGCCCTTAATGCATTCTGAATGGAAAAGGATCCGCTCAGAATGCATCAGTTTGCCTCCGTTCCGTCTCCATTCCGCTTTGGAGGCGGGCACCAAAACGAAACTGAGCCAAACGGATCAGTTCTGACACACAATATAAGTCAATGGGGACAGATCCGTTTTCTATTACACAATCTGGCACACTAGAAAACGGATGCGTCCTCCATTGACTTTAAATGGTGTTCAAGACGGACGTCTTGGCTATGTTAAAGATAATACAAACTGATCCCTTCTGAACGGATGCAGAGGGTTGTATTATCTGAACGGATCCATTTGTGCAGATCCATGATGGATCCGCACCAAACGCGAGTGTGAAAGTAGCCTAAATCAACACCCCTTTTCTGCTATCACTCAGTACAGCTATTGGCTGAAGTGACACCTCACAGACTCCTGGCTTTGCAGCTATCGGCTGAGGTGACACAGACTTCCCTTATTGGAAAATGAATATATTTCCAAGATAAGATACTGTAGGGTAATATCTAAAGTAAATCATTACTTCTTGTATGACAGCTGTATTGGACAAATTTCAGTCCATCGAAACAGTGACTTAACTAATAAATGGGCTTGTTGAATGGAAGACCCTGCTTTATACACCTATATACCTTAATTGAGGCTCCCTGGCTCTCCTACTTCTTTTTCTTATTTGTAATACTTTCTCTTTTGTCTTCCTTTTTGTTTTGTTTAAAGTAAGTCCAAGACAGCACAGCTTGTCATCACTATGTCGTAATATTGTGTGAATGTATTTTTATTCTCTATTTCTTGTTTGATGTATTATGCAAAATAACATAGTAACATAGTATATAAGCTTATTAAAAAAGAAAATCAAGGCCGCTTCTTGCTAGACACAGATGCCGCACCTGGCCAAGGTAGTATATACCGTACTATCGCAGCTCTATTCTTATTCATATCAACAGAGCATAGCTGAAATACCGGACACGGTCCATGGACAGGTGTTGCTCTGTTTCTCTAACTAACCTCTGGAAAACCTCTTAGAACAGAAATGTGATAAATGTATGCATCATACCAACAATAAATCTCCTACAATAAGTGTCTATACCACTGTTTCTCATCTCGGGGTATGCATACCCTAGACCTAGGGGTTGTGTTCCACAGGGTGAAGGGGTATGCAAGAGTGCCCTAGCATCCAGCAATATTGCATTGTTTGTTGCTAGGGTCGCTCCACATTCAACTATACAGTTGTATACTGCAGCTGGGCATGGGAGCCAATGTCTACTTGCCTCACCGTTCATTCTCATTGGCCCCTAGGCCTGAAGGCTATAAGAGGATGACACAAGTGACATAATGATATCATCATCCTCATGATAGGCTGAGATGGCATGCAAGCCGCTCAGGACACATATAGGGGTCATTATTACTACTGGGGGGCACTATGAGGACATTATTACTTCTAGAGGCATTATGGGCTTTTTTTTTTTTTATTTGTGGGGGAACTATGGTAGACTTCATTACTGCTGGGGGCAATAGTACTACTGAGGGCACTATAGGGTGGCATTTTTACTACTGGGGCACTATAGTGGACTCTATTATTATTATTATAAGGGGCACTAGTACTATTGAAAGCACAATAGAAGGGCATCACTACTACTTGAAGCACTAAAGTGGGGAATTATTAATACAGTGGCCTCTATGGAGGCATTATAACTACTGGGGGCACTATAGGGGGTATTAATATTTGGCACACTACCAAGAGCACTACTACAACTACAGGGGACACTCTGGGGGAGCATTAGTACTATTGGGGTACTACTACTACTACTACTAGTGAGGGCACTCTTGCAATTGCTGGATCTTTTGGGAGCACTGTTACTTTGTGGGGAGACCACTCTAGCTCAGTATCAACTTCCTTGACAGAATTATATTTGGGGGACACTATGTTTGTAAGAATATTTGCTGGGCACCTTTATTTTTGATGACACTGTGTGGCAATAATTGAGAGAGGCTCTATTTGTGAGGTACTTGTATTTTTTTAGGGGGGCTATATTTGGTTGCATAGGGGAGCACAGCAGATTACTGGTTTTGGCAGCAGGATAACTATGGGGACATGATTATGGGGAGTTTGTGTTGAAAAGGTGGGGAGGATGAAAAAGTGAGGAACCCTGCAGAGACGAGACAAGGCTAGAAGAAGTCATCATTGAGGTCTGAACTGAATAGAGAATATCTACATTAGAGGAAATGTGTCACGGATGGTGATGCAGAAAGCTGGAA
Source organism: Bufo bufo (assembly GCF_905171765.1). Lineage (NCBI taxonomy): Eukaryota > Metazoa > Chordata > Amphibia > Anura > Bufonidae > Bufo > Bufo bufo. The sequence continues at coordinate 603,917,710 of NC_053389.1, read as the reverse complement.
CTTATAAATAAACATCCGACTGGCTTGATCACAAACTAAGGAGCATATGGGTGAGCCCTATAAAACCCCTAGAGCTCTCCCTGACTGCTATGCCCATGCAAAGGTCTTTATGGTAGACGATTGCATGCCCACGTACCTTATACTGTGTGACACCTGAAAACCCTATAATAGTGAGGGGACACGACCACCGGCTCCCTGCACTTAATACAGACGAAGTCAGGGTCACCTAGAATCAAGCCAGTAAGGAAACACAAATAAAGGAAAAGGACTTATCTGAGGAATCAGCAGTAGGAGCCTCCAGCAGTGAACAACTCATCCAGGAAGAAGTATAAACCGCAAAGTGAGGCAGTATGGGAGGGAATATAAAGGGAGACAATTAGTGTAAATAGGTGACAGCTGGGAGAAGGAAAGGAGATGACAAAGTGAAACCAAAACAAAGAACCTCATGCAAGAGGTAGAGAAGAACGTCTAACAGACCTTCTCACAGAACTGGTGGTGACAGTAACCCTCCCTCTACGGGTGGACTCCGGACACCCAGAGCCCACCTTCTCAGGATGAGACCTAAGGAAAGCCCTGATGAGATGAGTGGCCTTAATGTCCGCCACTGGGACCCACATCCTCTCCTCAGGACCATAACCCTCCCAATGAACGAGGTACTGGAGAGAACCGCGGATAATGCGAGAATCCACAATTCTAGAGACCTGAAATTCAAGATTACCATCAACAACAATCGGAGGAGGAGGCAAAGAGGAGGGTACAGTGGGTTGGACATAAGTTTTAATAGGGACCTGTGAAAAACATTATGGATCTTCCAAGTCTGAGGAAGATCAAGACGGAAGGCAACGGGATTGATGACGGACAAGATCTTGTAAGGCCCAATAAACCTAGGACCCAACTTCCAGGAGGGAACCTTCAGTTTGATATTCTTTGTAGACAACTACACCAGATCACCCACATTCAGGTCCGGACCAGGCACACGTCTCTTATCCGCAACACGCTTATATCTCTCTCTCATCCTCTTCAGATTACCCTGAATCTTTTGCCAAATAAATGACAAAGACGAGGAAAATCTCTCCTCATCAGGTAAACCAGAAGACCCCTCTCCAGAGAATGACCCAAACTGCGGATGAAACCCATATGCACCAAAAAATGGTGACTTATCAGAGGACTCCTGGCGATGGTTATGTAAAGCAAACTCAGCAAGGGACAAAAAAGAACACCAAAACTCCTGATTCTCCGCCACAAAACAGCGCAGATATGTCTCCAGATTCTGATTGACGCGTTCGGTCTGACCATTCGACTGCGGGTGAAAATCAGAAGAGAACGACAACCGAACCCCCACGCGAGAACAGAAGGCCTTCCAGAATCTGGAAACAAATTGCGTGCCCCTATCAGAAACGATGTCTGAAGGAATGCCATGCAATTTACCAATGTGATCAACAAATGCTTGCGCCAGCGTCTTAGCATTGGGTAACCCAGGAAAGTGAATGAAATGCGCCATTTTGCTAAAATGGTCCACTACTACCAGAATCACAGTCTTCCCCGAGGAACGAGGCAGGTCCGTAATGAAGTCCATGGACAGATGCGTCCAAGGACGGGAAGGAATGGGTAACTGGAGGAGAGAACCCGATGGCCGTGAATGAGGGACCTTGGCACGAGCGCAGGTCTCGCAGGCTGCCACAAAACCCTCAACCGTCTTTTACGAAGAGAGACCCTGAGATAAGACAGCACCCACACCCACCTCAGAAGCGTCCACCTCAACAATAAACGGTAGAGAGACATCAGGTTGTACCAAAATGGGAGCAGAAGCAAAACTCTCTTTGATAGTAGAAAAGGCTTTAAGCGCATCTACCGACCACGAAGAAAAATTGTAGTGTCCCACTACGTAAGGGTGGACACTACTCAAGGGTCAATTGGGTCACGTTGTTCTCCACCTCCTTTGGAACATGGTCATTGTATTTTATATTGCATTTTAATGTATATTGTCATGTTATTTATGTTATCTCCTGTGTACCAGGCCTGTTATGGGTGTAGTTTCTCCTCCCAAGCTGTAGAGGGAGCTAGGGAACCTCCATATATATATATATAGTCAGGTCCTGTTCAGGGTGGGAGTGGAGTGTTCAGAAGCCAAGTGTGCACCTTAGCTAGAGGGTAGCTGAGGAGCTGCTTCTGACATGCAGCTAGATAGCCCAGGCTTCTAGCTTGCCACCAGGAGAAGAGTCTACCTCCTGAGAAACTAGATCCTCTAAAAGTACAGTGCAGAGCCAAGTTTATTCCAGCCAAACAGAGAGCTGAAGGGCAGAAGGATATATTTACAGCAAGGAGACATACCAGAGAAAGTTTTTTCCCTACCCAAGGATAAAGCCAGCAATATGGCATACGGGCCTTGGAGAAAGACAGACAGGATCCTGAGGAAAAGTGCAGCCTGATCTGTAAGTGTGATTCCCTTTGAGTATCTTGCAAGAACATTGCCTGCCATTTGATATAAAGCCTGCCTGTCACAACCTTTTACATGTGGAACTGACTAAAGACTGTAAATAGTTGAATAGGAAGTTTTGGTTCACTACTACGTGTGTTCCTCAATTATTACTACAAGAAATCGGTGTGCCACCGTTACCGGCAATGGCGTCACGAACTTAAAGGGATCTTGCCACCGGCACATTAAACCTGCAACACCCAGGGCACCTCACCTACCACCTGGCCTGGTCCCTATACACAGAGAGTGCCCCAGAGGATCCATGTGCCAGCCTCTCCATCACTGCTGTACGCCTGCCCAGGGTATATAAAAACTGTGAGTACCAAGAGCAACCCTCGGTTTGTTAACTACCCCTGTGACCTCACATTCACTCACCCTGCAGGGTTGCGTACGGCAAAATCTACCCCCTTTTTAGTCATATCAGTGAGTGGCTTAACAACAGAGGAATAATTCAAAATGAACTTTCTGTAATAATTGGCAAAACCCAAAAACCGCATCAGCGCCTTCTGATTCTCAGGAAGCTCCCAATCAAGCACAGCGCTGACCTTCTGCGAAAACCAGAAGTGGAGAGAAGAAAACCAAGAAATTGAATCTCCGGAATCGCAAACACACATTTTTCCAGTTTAGCGTACAATTTATTATCCCGCAGAATCAGCAAGACCTGACGTAGATGGTCTCGATGAGTCTTGAAATCAGGAGAAAAAAATCTAAATGTCATCTAGATACACCAGTACAAATTTCTCCATTAAATGATAAAAAATGCTGTTCACAAAATGCTGGAAGACGGCCGGAGCATTCATCAAACCAAAGGGCATAACCAAATTCTCGAAATGACCCTCAGGGGTATTGAAGGCCGTCTTCCATTCGTCCCCTTCCCTGACCCTGACCAGGTTGTATGCCCCTCTTAAATCCAACTTAGAAAAAACCTTAGCCCCAACAATCTGGTTAAACAGGTCCGGGATCAGAGGAAGCAGATATGGTCACGAATCGTGATATGGTTCCGCTCCCTGAAATCCAGACAAGGTCTTAAAGAACCATCTTTTTTCTTAGCAAAAAAAAAACAGCGGCAACAGGTGACTTCGAGGGTCGGATGTGTCCCTTTCTAAGGCTGTCAGAGATATAAGTACACATAGCGACTCTTTCAGGTTGGAAGAGATTGTATAAACGTGATTTTGGCAGTTTGGCGCCTGGGATAAGATTAATAGGGCAGTCGTACTCCCGGTGCGGGGGCAACTCCTGGACACCACTCTCGGAAAACACATCCGAAAATTCAGAGAGAAAAGATGGCACAGTCTTGGTAGAAACCTCTGAAAGAGACGCCGTGAGGCAATTCTCTCTGCAAAACTCACTCCAACCATTTATTTGCCTTGCTTGCCAATCAATAGTGGGGTTATGTTTAGTGAGCCAGGGTAGCCCCAACACTAGAGGAGTAGGTAATCCGCTTAAGACGAAACATGACATATCCTCAACATGAGCGTCACCCACAGTCAAATGGATATTGTGAACTATGCCCTTTAACGATCTTTGAGAAAGTGGAGCGGAATCGATAGCAAAAACAGGTATATCCTTTTCCAAAGTGCATACCTGGAAACCATGCGTTATTGCAAATTGATTATCAATGAGATTGACAGCTGCTCCACTATCTACACAAAATCTCACAGTAGCAAATGGAAAGTTTTTAGAGGGTTTTTTCTTTTTGTTTTTCTTTTATTACCCACAGAAAACTCCATGAATCTCCTAGAGGGGCAAACATTAGCCAAATGATTTATACCCCCACAACAGAAACAAACCCTCCTCTGAGAGCTGAATTCTCTACTATCAGAGGCAAGCAAACCCAGCTGCATGGCCTCCTCCTCAGAGGGGATTGAGAGAGACTGATACCCCTGCGTACTGAATGAGGCAGCCCCACTGTCCTTGGACTGAATATGACAGGAAGGAGTAGTCTCCTCTCTCTCTCTAAGACGCCTGTCAATACGAACAGCTAGAGACATGGAAGATTCTAACGAGGCTGGTCTCTCATGAAAAGCAAATGCATCTTTCAATCTTTCCGAAAGACCATGGCAAAATTCCAACCAGTATCTGCTTCCCATCTCCGAAATTCTGAACAATATATCTCTGCGGACTGTTTACCCTGGCATAAAAGACGCAGTTTAGATTCAGCCAGAGCAATACGATCTGGGTCATCATATATCTGCCCCAGGGCTACAAAAAATTCATTAACCGATCGGAGGGGCCGTGCCCCCACCGGCAGCGAAAAGGCCCAAGACTGAGCGTTATCCCTGAGCAGCGAGATGATGATCCCCACCCTCTGCTCCTCATCACCAGAGGAATAGGGAAGTAAGCGAAAATGGAGTTTGCAAGCCTCTCTAAAGCAAACAAAATTCTCACTACCCGCGAAGAACGTATCCGGAAGCGAGATCTTAGGCTCGGAACAAACTCCATGAACGCCAGCAGAACCGGTCACCTGAAACTGAGACACAGTTTTACGGAGATCTGTTACCTCCAGCGAAAGACCTTGCATGCAGTCAATCAAGGCTGAAACCGGATCCATGCTTAAGACGGTTATGGCAGTTTATAATGTCACGGATGGTGATGCAGAAAGCTGGAACTTATAAATAAACATCCGACTGGCTTGATCACAAACTAAGGAGCATATGAGTGAGCCCTATAAAACCCCTAGAGCTCTCCCTGACTGCTATGCCCATGCAAAGGTCTTTATTGTAGACGATTGCATGCCCACGTACCTTATACTGTGTGACACCTGAAAACCTTATAATAGTGAGGAGACACGACCACCGGCTCCCTGCACTTAATACGGACGGAGTCAGGGTCACCTAGAATCAAGCCATTAAGGAAACACAAATAAAGGAAAAGGACTTATCTGAGGAATCAGAAGTAGGAGCCTCCAGCAGTGAACAACTCATCCAGGAAGAAGTATAAACCGCAAAGTGAGGCAGTATGGGAGGGAATATAAAGGGAGACAATTAGTGTAAATAGGTGACAGCTGGGAGAAGGAAAGGAGATGACAAAGTGAAACCAAAACAAAGAACCTCATGCAAGAGGTAGAGAAGAACGTCTAACAGAACTTCTCACAGAACTGGCGGTGACAAAATGTCTTGGATGTAAGGGTAGGTAGTTCTATATTCTCCTGTATGTTTGGTGGCATGGAATGTTATTTATAAAGTATTCATTATGGGTCCAAATGTGGTATTTTGACAAGAAGATTAGCACTGTATGCTGCTCCATTCTGTTTACGCCAAATTCGGACTCTACCATTTGAATGTCTCAACAGAAATCGAGACTCATCAGACCAGGCAACATTTTTCCAGTCTTCAACAGTCCAATTTTGGTGAGCTCGTGCAAATTGTAGCCTCTTTTTCCTATTTGTAGTGGAGATGAGTGGTACCCAGTGGGGTCTTCTGCTGTTGTAGCCCATCCGTCTCAAGGTTGTGCATGTTGTGGCTTCACAAATGCTTTGCTGCATACCTCGGTTGTAACGAGTGGTTATTTCAGTCAACGTTGCTCTTCTATCAGCTTGAATCAGTCGGCCCATTCTCCTCTGACCTCTAGCATCCACAAGGCATTTTTGCCCACAGGACTGCCGCATACTGGATGTTTTTCCCTTTTCACACCATTCTTTGTAAACCCTAGAAATGGTTATGCGTGAAAATCCCAGTAACTGAGCAGATTGTGAAATACTCAGACCGGCCCGTCTGGCACCAACAACCATGCCACGCTCAAAATTGCTTAAATCACCTTTCTTTCCAATTCTGACATTCAGTTTGGAGTTCAGGAGATTGTCTTGACCAGGACCACACCCCTAAATGCATTGAAGCAACTGCCATGTGATTGGTTGACTAGATAATTGCATTAATGAGAAATAGAACAGGTGTTCCTAATATTTCTTTAGGTCAGTGTATAATAGTGTTAATAAATATTTGGCATTCATTGCACTGGATCGAAGCTTTAGTTCAGGTTTACACACTGATTTTACATGTTTTATGGTTTTCTGAAATTCTGCCATAACATTGCTGTTTTGATGTGACTGTGGCTGCAATGTGTAAACCCGGTCCAAGTGGTCTTTGGGTGTTGTTCTGAAGTAAAATAAATATTTTAATAAAGGATGACTATTAAGAAAACAGGACAACAAACATTTGATTCCTTTTATTTCCATTATTCAGTACTCTTGTATAGTTAATTTATTTTTATGGTAGGTTTCTTGTGAACATTTCTGTGACATACTAATGCATGGGTAAGGCTTTACAGTCCTCTTGGGGTTCACACAAATCAGTTTCTCATATGTCAAAAAATATTGGCTCTTAGAGGGAGGGCACATATGAAGAAAATAAAGATCTTTTGAGTACTAAGTAGCCTAAAGTGAAATAGTATTCCTCACTTCTGTTATCGCTTTTATCTGACTTTTTCATATACCCATTATCAAGGGACCTTAACCAATGCTTAGTAATTATTGCATAGATATGATAGATGATATGATGACGAGCAGTTTTCCACTTGATACACACAAGCAGGGAGTTTGTTTTTTATGAACATACACTTACAGATTTGTTCTTCCTTACCTTTTTCCATTGACTCAATACCTTCCGAAATGTGTGGTTTAAGATGACCAGATTTTTTGTTTTTGTTCAAAAAATAAATAAATACACAATTCTGTGTCACAGGATGTCTATCTTATAGAGTGGTTGCATTGAGAAATTCAGCCCATGAAGGGTTTTGCTAGCATGTCGTAATATAGTATTGAATTTGTTTCATGAAAAATGTAAGCCCTTAACCAAATTTGAGCTAAGGTAAAGGTCATCTGTATTGTGATCTTATGGCTGGTTTCACACTATTATATACATTTCCACTGTTCTGCTCTGTTATAGGAGCAAAATAATGAAAATAACAGAAGTGCTGGATTCGGCACGTAACTGAGACAAACAGAGCTGAACACACTCGATTGACTACAATGGAGTCCGTTCAGATTCTATTTGGGAACCAGTTTTTTTACTGGACAAAAATTTTTCTGCATGCAGGACTTTTTTGACTGTTCTTTGTAACAGAATATGTGATGAATGCTCTGAACGGGGCTTCCAACACAGATGTGAGCAAGTTCTTAGGTGTAAGTCAACAGGGTATTATGAAGTGCATTACAAACAGTGCATTTTATTTTTTGTGGGGGGTTCATTTGGGTTTTGGTTCTTGAGTCCTTTTCGTTCAAAATGCAGCATGCTTTAGATATTGTGTTTTTCAGACATTTTCCCACAGTCTTCCCTATAGGGACCAAAAACTGCTAATAGATACAATTTCTTAGATATGTTTCCTCCACACACTGGATACAGTACGTGTAGGGTTACAAATAAAGACCTCATCCTGTGCATATTTAGTGATGTCAGGAAGGCAATAGCTCTGCAGGTAAAAGAATGACACATATAACAGAATAGCTACATTTCTCTTCTATTCTAATGTTTCTTTTTTCATAGACCTCTTCCCTTCTCGACTTGGAGGCAGAGTTTTCTTTTGTATACATATATTATTACAAATCTTTAATACCATCATTTAATGTAAGTAACTCCTTCTTTATCATCAACACATTGTTTAGTGTATATATGTTTTTTTTTCCATTTTGGTGAGACAAGCCACTTTGAATTATAAGACAGTTTTGGCTCAAAGGGTGTCATGGCTGAGGATGGGGAAAACCCTCAGCCGTGCGGTATCAGGAGATGTAAGGTCGCTACTTGGCCAGTAACACAGAATTAGGGAGCAGGTCACCTCCTAGAGCTTCCCTAATCTGACCCTGACTCCTAGCTGCATGAGCCGCCCTTGAAGGTAGGAGGGCTCATGCTCAGGAACCTAGGATCCCTTCTGACCCTCCGACGATCCCTGTACTAGAAGCTGGGTAGACAGCCCGTTCCTCCTGCACACGGAGTAACAGGAGTCTAAAATGGCCAAGCTATAAAGAAAGGGGAACATAAACAGATATATGGCAATGGCAGGTAAGTGCAACTAGAACCACACTTACCTGCCACAGACACACAACCTGGAACCCACGTACAAGTGCTGCTGTCCACAAACAACACAAAGGACACCGCACACACAGACATCACACGGGAACCCAGGAAACCATATTCTGCAATAAATAAAGACCAAACAAACATCTTCTAAACACCATACATAAACCTATGACCACAAGGGTGGCCCCCACTGGCAGATGGAATACACAGGAGGCTGCTCCAGCTAACCATGGCTGAAGTACCCCTCAGACAAGTGATATTCACTGAGGCTTTATAGGGCCAAGTAGCCACACCCACAGTCAGACACACCCAGTGCACGCACACACTAGGAAGGTTAACCCTTCCAACACCAGGCAAGGGAAGACGGACTCTTAAAGGGGAATACACACATAAACAAACACACTTCACCTGTTGCCGCGGGCAACGGCATGCGTGGCAATCATGTCCTGGGGATCAGCCATAGGGCTGAGACACTGCCACCACATGCACACAACACCACACGTTGCCACGGGCAACCAAGTGAAGGAAAGTGTCACAAAACATCACACTGGCCGTGACACTCTCACCCCTCACCAACACAAAAGGGAAAACAAGTGAGGGACCCCAAACATGGAAGGGGGAAGGAAAAAACGAGCAGGATCAGTGTCAGCGAATCTCCTCAGGACTGCTGCCAGCTCCTGGAACAAACAGGGACCAGAGACAAGCACAGAAACAGCCCGGAGAGACCGCACTGAACACTGCGTCCACTCTCAGCAAACGGTTCCCACAAAGTCGCTGCCAGCATGCATCCTCTCCCAGCACACACTAAAGCCAGTCCAACGAGGACTGCAGCCAGCCACACCGACACAAGTGAGCGAACCACTGAGACGTGGACGAGGAGAAACCCAACCACTAGTGTCAGTTCACAGACACTGCAGCAACAGCCACAGAGAACTGCACAGTATAAGGGTTCTCCTTACACCCTCCCTCCGGAGGATAAGCATGTGTGCCAGAAAGCGGCAGGCACCACATGCTGCGCCCTCTTCCGAAGGCCGGATACTCCCACCCCTCAAAGCCCCTCCCAACAACAAAAGGGGAAAGTTGGTGAGGCATTAAAAACAATGGGAGGGGGGGAGGGGAATGACAAACAAGGGGACACCAACACGGACAACGGTGAGAAAGGAATGGCGGGGAATGGAACTCACCGCGCCGTAAACGGTGAAACCCCCATAACGCTCTCCCTCCGGAGAACGCGCATGCACCCCATCCGCAGATGGCGGTACATGCTGCACCCTCTTTCGAGGGAGCTGCCACATGAGGAGCCATTGTGGTCATACTGTCACGGCTGAGGATGGGGAAAACCCTCAGCCGTGCGGTATCAGGAGATGTAAGGTCGCTACTTGGCCAGTAACACAGAATTAGGGAGCAGGTCACCTCCTAGAGCTTCCCTAATCTGACCCTGACTCCTAGCTGCATGAGCCGCCCTTGAAGGTAGGAGGGCTCATGCTCAGGAACCTTGGATCCCTTCTGACCCTCCGACGATCCCTGTACTAGGAGCTGGGTAGACAGCCCGTTCCTCCTGGACACGGAGTAACAGGAGTCTAAAATGGCCAAGCTATAAAGAAAGGGGAACATAAACAGACATATGGCAGTGGCAGGTAAGTGTGGTTCTAGTTGCACTTACCTGCCATTGCCATATGTCTGTTTATGTTCCCCTTTCTTTATAGCTTGGCCATTTTAGACTCCTGTTACTCCGTGTCCAGGAGGAACGGGCTGTCTACCCAGCTCCTAGTACAGGGATCGTCGGAGGGTCAGAAGGGATCCAAGGTTCCTGAGCATGAGCCCTCCTACCTTCAAGGGCGGCTCATGCAGCTAGGAGTCAGGGTCAGATTAGGGAAGCTCTAGGAGGTGACCTGCTCCCTAATTCTGTGTTACTGGCCAAGTAGCGACCTTACATCTCCTGATACCGCACGGCTGAGGGTTTTCCCCATCCTCAGCCGTGACAAAGGGACTGTCCCATAAAACACACTAATGTCCTATACCCTTTCTGAATAGTGAGTATCCTGGGGATAGGGAATAAGTGTTCTTTGTGTGACAGTCCCTTTTAATGGTCACTAATAGAGATGGCCTTGCGATTCGCCCGGTGGTCGTTTAGCGGCAAACTTTGCTCGTTCGCGATTTACTGAACATGCAAACATATGGCAATGTTCGCATGCGCCATATTCTTTTGCATTGCGCCGAACTTTGACCCAGGACACATCCATCAGGTGGGACAGGACAGCCAATTGAGATGTTTTAGCACATGGACACACCCCCACCCTATAACAGAACCCGATCTGGCAGCCATTTTACATTCAGTGTTTTGCCAGTGTAGGAAGAGGTTGCTTTGTAAAGCAGGGACAGACTGTTAGGGACACCAAACATTAGCTAATAGGGCCACAAAAGTCCTTTTAAGGACTGATATAGGTGGGCTATCGATAGGTGTGATATATTGAGGGGTGTGATATACTTCTAATATACTTTCTAACATAGAAAGTATATTATAGTGCATTTGTATTGATCAGCAGTTGTGTGCGGTTCTGCTGCGATACCGCAGCTATATAGAGGGAAATTGTTATTGGAATAACCAATTGCAACTGATGTGATATACCTGTTGCCCCCAAAAATAATGATTGAGGGGTGTGATATACCTATAATATACTTTCTAACATAGAAAGTATATTATAGTGCATTTGTATTGTGCAGCAGTTGTGTGCAGTTCTGCTGCAATACCGCAGGTATATAGAGGGACAAGGGTTATTGGAACAACTATTTGCAACGGGTGTGATATACCTGTTGCCCCAAAAAAAACAGATTGAAGGGTGCGATATACCTGCTACCACAAAATACTGATTAAGGGGTTTGATATACCTGCTTCCACAAAATACTGATTGAGGGGTGTGATATACTTGCTTCCAACAAATATTGATTAAGGGGTTCTATACACCTGTTTCCACAAAATACTGATTGAGGGGTGCGATATATCTGCTTTCTAAAAAATACTGATTAAGGGGTTCTATATACCGACTTCCACAAAATACTGATTGAGGGGTGCGATATACCTGCTTCCACTAAATATTGATTCAGGGGTTCTATATACCTGTCTCCACAAAATACTGATTGAGGGGTGCGATATACCTGCTTCTACAAAATACTGTTCAAGGGGTTCTATATACTTGCTTCCACAAAATACTGATTGAGGGGTGCGATATACTTGCTTCCACCAAATATTGATTCAGGTGTTCTATATACCTGTTTCCACAAAATACTGATTGAGGGGTGCGATACACCTGCTTAAGGGGTTCTATATACCTGCTTCCACAAAATACTGATTGAGAGGTGCGATATACCTGCTTCTACAAAATACTGATTAAGGGGTTCTATATATTTGCTTCCACAAAATACTGATTGAAGGATGCGATATAACTGCTTCCACCAAATATTGATTCAGATGTTCTATATACCTGTTTCCACAAAATACTGATTGAGGGGTGCAATATACCTGCTTCTACAAAATACTGATTAAGGGGTTCTATATACCTGCTTCCACAAAATACTGATTGAGGGGTGCGATATACCTGCTTCCACAAAATACTGATTGAGGGGTGCGATATACCTGCTTCCACCAAATATTGATTGAGGCCTGCGATACACCGGCTTTCACAAAATACTGATTGAGGGGTGCGATATACCTGCTTCCACCAAATATTGATTGAGGCCTGCGATACACCGGCTTCCACAAAATACTGATTGAGGGGTGCGATATACCTACTTCCACAAAATACTGATTAAGGGGTTTGATATACCTGCTTCCACAAAATACAGATTGAGGGGTGCGACATACCTGCTTCCACCAAATATTGATTCAGGTGTTCTATATACCTGTTTCCACAAAATACTGATTGAGGGGTGCGATATACCTGCTTCCACAAAATACTGATTATGGGGTGCGATATACAGTACAGACCAAAAGTTTGGACACACCTTCTCATTCAAAGAGTTTTCTTTATTTTCATGACTATGAAAATTGTAGATTCACACTGAAGGCATCAAAACTTTGAATTAACACATGTGGAATTATATACATAACAAACAAGTGTGAAACAACTGAAAATACGTCATATTCTAGGTTCTTCAAAGTAGCCACCTTGATGAGCTTCAAGAGGTAGTCCTCTGAAATGGTTTTCACTTCACAGGTGTGCCCTGTCAGGTTTAATAAGTGGGATTTCTTGCCTTATAAATGGGGTTGGGACCATCAGTTGCGTTGAGGAGAAGTCAGGTGGATACACAGCTGATAGTCCTACTGAATAGACTGTTAGTATTTGTATTATGGCAAGAAAAAAGCAGCTAAGTAAAGAAAAACGAGTGGCCATCATTACTTTAAGAAATGAAGGTCAGTCAGCCGAAAAATTGGGAAAACTTTGAAAGTAAGGGCTATTTGACCATGAAGGAGAGTGATGGGGTGCTGCGCCAGATGACCTGGCCTCCACAGTCACCAGACCTGAACCCAATCGAGATGGTTTGGGGTGAGCTGGACCGCAGAGTGAAGGCAAAAGGGCCAACAAGTGCTAAGCATCTCTGGGAACTCCTTCAAGACTATTGGAAGACCATTTCAGGGGACTACCTCTTGAAGCTCATCAAGAGAATGCCAAGAGTGTGCAAAGCAGTAATCAAAGCAAAAGGTGGCTACTTTGAGGAACCTAGATTATGACATATTTTCAGTTGTTTCACACTTGTTTGTTATGTATATAATTCCACATGTGTTAATTCATAGTTTTGATGCCCTCATAGTCATGAAAATAAAGAAAACTCTTTGAATGAGAAGGTGTGTCCAAACTTTTGGTCTGTACTGTACCTACTTCCATAAAATACTGATTAAAGGGTTTGTTATACTTGCTTCCACAAAATACAGATTGAGGGGTGCAACATACCTGCTTCCACCAAATATTGATTCAGGTGTTCTATATACCTGTTTCCACAAAATACGGATTGAGGGGTGCGATATACCTGCTTCTACAAAATACTGATTAAGGGGTTCTATATACCTGCTTCCACAAAGTACTGATTGAGGGGTGCGATATACCGGCTTCCACCAAATACTGATTGAGGCCTACAATATACCTGCTTCCACAAATACTGCTCTTCTCTAGGGACTTTGGCACAGGGTCATTTTGAAAATGACAGGCAGAGGAAGAGGCAGGCCGTTCCGCAGGGGTAGTAGGGGTCGGGCAGGTGCACCAGGCCGAAGCCTAAGTGGGAAGTTGGAGAAGGTGCGTGCGATTACATCAAAGGACGCACCAGAGATGGTTGAGTGGCTGACTCAGCCTTCCGCTTCTGCACCCTCCTCATCCTCTGTATCTGCGCCCTTCTCGCTCTCTGCTGTGTGCACCCCCAAAGACACCACCACCACCACCATAGCCCCTCCACTTGAGTCAGCAGAATTATTTTCCTATCCATTCCCAGACCATACCAATGCGCGGCCATTCTTGGCATTGGATGAGGAAGTAGCAACGGCCGCCATCCATCGGTCTGACGACAGTACCCAGATCAGCCCAAGGAGGGTGGTCCCCGCTGTTGCTGCCTACTGCGAAATCTCTAATGTCAGTGGTGGTGAAGATGACAATGATGACGTGTCGATGGACGTCACGTGGGTGCCTACAAGAGAGCAAGAGAAGGGGAGTTCAAAGGGAGAGACGGAGCAGCAGATAGGGAGGAGAAGCAGGCAGAACTCACAATGCACAGGAGGCAAAAAGCAGACTGCAAATGTATCTGGAGCAGGCCATCCACCATGCACAGTCACATCTTGCGCTCCCAGGACGCCGGCACATGGCTCCGCAGTGCGGGCTTTTTTTTTTAACGTGTCAGCTGCTGACAATAGTGTTGCCATCTGCAGCCTGTGCTGTCAATGCATAAGTCGCGGTAAGCCCAAGACTCACCTAGGGACAACCGCCTTAAGAAGGCACCTGGCCTCCCATCACTGAGCCCAGTGGGAGCAACGCTGTGAGAACCCACAAAGCCACACACCCGGCGCTCCACTTCCTGCCTCTTCTCCTTCTCCTCCCATTTGTCCTCCACTCCACCTTCCACCGTGCCATCGTCGCGTTCATCTGGCAGAAGGCAGGCTTCCGTGGCCCAAATGTTCGAGCGTAAAAAGTTGATGATGCCGGATAACCCACTTGCCCAACGGCTGACCGCTGGCTTGTCGGAACTGCTAGCCCGCCAACTACTGCCATATAAACTGGTGGACTCAGAGGCCTTTAAAAAAATGTGTGGTCATTGGCAACCCCACAATGAAAGGTCCCCGAAAGGAAATATTTCTCCAAAAATGGCATCCCAGAGCTACAGTCAGGTCCATAAATATTGGGACATCGACACAATTCTAACATTTTCGGCTCTATACACCACCACAATGGATGTAAAATGAAACGAACAAAATGTGCTTTAACTGCAGACTGTCAGCTTTAAGTTGAGGGTATTTACATCCAAATCAGATGAACAGTGTACTAATTACAACCGTTTGCATATGTGCCTCCCACTTGTTAAGGGACCAAAAGTAATGGGACAAAATAATAATCATAAATCAAACTTCCACTTTTTAATACTTGGTTGCAAATCCTGTAAAGTCAATTACAGCCTGAAGTCTGGAACGCATAGACATCACCAGTCGCTGGGTTTCATCCCTGGTGATGCTCTGCCAGGCCCTAGTGAAATGCATGCTCAATCGGATTCAGGTCAAGTGATTGACTTGGCCATTGGATAACATTCCACTTCTTTCCCTTAAAAACTCTTTGGTTGCTTTTGCAGTAAGCTTTGGGTCATTGTCCATCTGCACTGTGAAGCGTCGTCCAATGAGTTCTGAAGCATTTGGCTGAATATGAGCAGATAATATTGCCCGAAACACTTCAGCATTCATCCTGCTGCTTTTGTCAGCAGTCACACCATCAATAAATACAAGAGAACCAGTTCTATTGGCAGCCATACATGCCCACGCCATGACACTACCACCACCATGCTTCACTGATGAGGTGGTATGCTTAGGATCATAAGCAGTTCCTTTCCTTCTCCATACTCTTCTCTTCCCATCACTCTGGTGCAAGTTGATCTTGGTCTCATCTGTCCATAGGATGTTGTTCCAGAACTGTGAAGGCTTTTTTAGATGTCGTTTGGCAAACTGTAATCTGGCCTTCCTGTTTTTGAGGCTCACCAATGGTTTACATCTTGTGTTGAACCCTCTGTATTCACTCTGGTGAAGTCTTCTCTTGATTGTTGACTTTGACACACATACACCTACCTCCTGGAGAGTCTTCTTGATCTGGCCAACTTTTGTGAAGGGTGTTTTCTTCACCAGGGAAAGAATTCTTCGGTCATCCACCACAGTTGTTTTCCATGGTCTTCCAGGTCTTTTGGTGTTGCTGAGCTCACCGGTGCGTTCCTTCTTTTTAAGAATGTTCCAAACAGTTGTTTTGGCCACGCCTAATGTTTTTGCTATCTCTCTGATGGGTTTGTTGTGCTTTTTCAGCCTAATGATGGCTTGCTTCACTGATAGTGACAGCTCTTTGGATCTCATCTTGAGAGTTGACAGCAACAGATTCCAAATGCAAATAGCACACTTGAAATGAACTCTGGACCTGTTATCTGCTCATTGTAATCGGGATAATGAGGGAATAACACACACCTGGCCATGTAACAGCTGAGAAGCCAATTGTCCCATTACTTTTGGTTCCTTAACAAGTGGGAGGCACATATTCAAACTGTTGTAATTCCTACACCGTTGACCTGATTTGGATGTAAATACCCTTAAATTAAAGCTGACAGTCTGCAGTTAAAGCACATCTTGTTCGTTTCATTTCAAATCCATTGTGGTGGTGTATAGAACCAAAAATCTTAGAATTGTGTTGATGTCCCAATATTTATGGACCTGACTATATATGGCCACGTTCAGCGGCAATTGAATATATCTGTGGCACGAAAGGACGTTCAGCGCAGCAGAGGGGGATCGTGACCGATAAGCATACTCGGCTAGCTCATGACAGTGTGGACTACCTCACATTTCTAAAAATGAATGAGGCATGGATCTCGGAGGTATTCAACACCTGTTACAACCACGTGTAATTGAATTTCCTCATGCCAGCCCACACATATCTGCCACCACCCAGAACAAAGAATTGTCCTTGTCTTATGTATATACAGCGACATAAAAGGCCTTTTCTGTCAGGTGAATGCCTAAATTTTGGGGCCTCTACTCCAGTGGCCTACATTAAAATTTGTATCCAGTGACCGCCTAATTTAACTCCAGCCACATAATCACTTGTTCTTTTCTGTCAGGTGAATGCCTAATTTTTGGGGCCTGTACTCCACTGGCCTATAGTAAAATTGTTATCCAGTTAACGCCTAATAGTGATGGACGAACATCTGTCGGGTCCCATTCGTTTCAATGGCAGGCGAACCTGAAAAACATTCAGCTCATATTTGCAGGCAAGAAATAATTACTAGAAGTGCACAAATAGTCCCACAACATGGACAGTGACATACCAGATGTATTATTCTAATTTGCGATCTCCATTCATAAATTTTTTCAATCCGAAATATTGGCAATATAATTTTCGCGTACGCGCAAATGCACTATACAGTACTCAAATGCACCATAAAGAAAGTATATTGGTATATAACACCCCGCTTCAATCAGTTTTTTTGGGGGGCAACTGGTATATCACACCAGTAGAAATTATTTGTTCCAATAACGCTTGTCCCTCTATATACCTGCAGTATCGCAGCAGAACCGCACACAACTGCCGCACAATACAAATGCACTATAATATACTTTCTAACATAGAAAGTATATTATAACATTGTACAAGGAAGGCAATCCATTAGAATATACATAAAGATAAAACGTAACCTTTAATAATGTTACTATGAGGGTCCATTCACACGATCCGCAAAATACGGACACCAGCAATGTGCATTTCGTTATTTGCGGACTGCACATCGCCGGCACTATAATAGAAAATGCCTAATCTTGTCTGCAATTGCGGACAGCACATTCCGGCCCCATTGAAAATGAATGGGTCTGCACCCGTTCCGCAAAATTGCGGAACGGATGCGGACCCATTTTGGGGACGTGTGAATGGAAAATATATCCCTCAAAATGAAAATAAATTAAATTATTAAAGTTAAGCAAAAAGCATAGATGTGGTAGGCAATAACAAGTGCTCGGTGGCACTAAATCAGGTGCTAGGCGGCACCAAATCAGAAACCATATGTCCTACCACAATAGGGGTGGGGGGGGTTCCAGTGCATATCCATGAATCCCGGAGGGAAAGCAAAAAACATCTATCCCTGGGCTAGATGATGACGTGGTATTGAAAAACAGGGTGGACACAGAGCTGTCCCTGATATTGCCCTACAGAGGGTGCTATTCTGGCCCTGATAGCCTAACCACAGACAACCCGCCCTGATAAGAGTGAGCCCGTCCGGAACCTTACCCTATATAAAAATGGCCCTAGTAAGCCCCTAGCCCCCTGACTTGCAGGTGATCACTATATAGATCTATGTGTTTTTGACTCATTATAAAAGTATATTATAAGTATATTGCACCCCTCTGTGTATCACACCTATCGATAGCACACCTATACCAGTCCTTAAAAGGACTTTTGTGGCCAGATCAGGTTTATTTATAAGGTAGGGGGGTATGTCCATGTGCTGAAACATCTCAATTGGCTGTCTGACTTTACCACCTGATGGATGTGTCATGGGTCAAAGTTCTTCACAATGTAAAAGATTATGGTGAAACGACCGCCGGGTGAACCGCAAGGCCATCTCTACCTCCTAATGTACCTCCAGCCACATAATCACTTGTTCTTTTCTGTCAGGTGAATGCATAATTTTTGGGGCCTATACTCCACTGGCCTACAGTAAAATTGTTATTCAGTGACCGCCTAATGTACGTCCAGCCATATAATCACTTGTTCTTTTCTGTTTGGTGAATGCCTAATGTTTGGGGCCTGTACTCCACTGGCCTACAGTAAAATTGTTATCCACTGACCGCCTAATATACCTCCAGCCACATAATCACTTGTTCTTTTCTGTCCGGTGAATGCCTAATGTTTGGGGCCTGTACTCCACTGGCCTACAGTAAAATTGTTATTCACTGACAGCCTAATATACCTCCAGCCACATAATCACTTGTTCTTTTCTGTCAGGTGAATGCTTAATTTTTGGGGCCTGTACTCCACTTGCCTACAGTAAAATTGTTATGCACTGACCGTCTAATATACCTCCAGCCACATATAATCACTTGTTCTTTTCTGTCAGGTGAATGCCTGATCTTTGGGGCCTGTACTCCCGTGGCCTAAAATAAAAAATTTCTAGGCTCCAGCAGGGCACATTTTTGAGAGTTTCCCATAAAAATGGCCCCTGATTAAAATAAATATTTTTGTGGGAATTTTTGCCATTGATCCCCCTCTGGTATGTCACTGTCCATGTTGTGGGACTATTTATGCACTTCTAGTATTTGGTGGCTGCAAATATGACCTGACGGTTTTTCAGGTTCACCTGCCATTAAAGTGAATGGGGCCCACCGCAAATGCGCGGTTCGCGAAACTTCTCGGCCGATGTTCGTCCATCACTAGTCACCAGTTCGGCTCAAGCATCTCGATGCTCAGCACATGGCGGTATTCGGCCGAATGCTGGTAACATCAGCGACATTATCTGCAGTATTTCTCCTGTGTAATGTTTCCACATCCCAAATACCTGTGACATTCCCTGTAATTTTATATTAGCCGCTGGTGACATCGGCGACATTATTGCGGGATTTCTCCTGTGTAACGTTTCCACATCCCAAATACCTGTGACATTCCCTGTAATTTTTTATTAGCCGCTGGTAACATCAGTGACATTATCTGCGGTATTTCTGCTGTGTAACGCTTCCACATCCAAAATACCTGTGACATTCCCTGTAATTTTATATTAGCCGCTGCTGACATCAGCGACATTATCTGCGGAATTTCTGCTGTGTAACGTTTCCACATCCAAAATACCTGTGTCAATCCCTGTAATTTTATATTAGCCGCTGCTGACATCAGCGACATTATATGTAAAGTTTCCACATCCCAAATACCTTTTTTAATTTTTTTGCGCATACACTTACAAATACTACGCTACTATACATGTGACATACTTTCAAGCATATAAAACATTTAATATGAAGAAGGCGAGCAGTAAGGGACAGGGAAGTGGCCATGATGCTGATGGTGCACACAGAGGCCGTGGCCCTGGCGCGTTGAAACTGTGCGACCAGACCAGTGCGACCAGGTGGTCAGTTGAATTGCAGCAGATAATGCTTTCAGTCGGTTAAGCTGCACCCTGTCTTCCACCAAGTCCAGTCTCAGTAGCCAAGAGTCTGGTCAACACAATCCTCACCCTGATACTCCTTCCTCCCACCATGGAGAGTGTTTCCAAACAAGTGATTCCACACTCGGATATTCCGAGGAGTTCTTTTCAGCACCATTCCTTCATATGGGCCTCTCGACAAGTCCGCTTGAAGAGGGACATGAGGAGATCTTGTGCCCTAATTCCCAAACTCTTGAGCATACACAGTCAAAAGAAGATGACGGTGGGGAACGGCAATTAGTGTTTCGCGAGGTGGATGATGATGATGAGACACAGTTGCCAATAAACCACAATTAGTGTCTCAAGAGGTTGATGATGAGACACAGTTGTCAATAACTGAGGTTATTGTTAGGTCAACAAGTCAGGAGGATGAGCAGACTGAGGAAGTGGAAGAGGAGGTGGTGGACGATGAAGTCACTGACCCAACCTGGGAAGGTGGCAAGCCGAGCGAGGACAGCAGTATAGTGGGGGAGGGATCCGCAGCACTGCAACAGGCTGGAAGAGGCAGTGGGGTGGCAAAAGGGAGAAGGTGGGCCACACCAAACAGGCCCGCAACTGTTCCCCGGAGCACACCCTTGCGGAAATCTCCCTTGCCAAGGGGTAGGTGTTCTGCAGTCTGGCGCTTTTTTGAGGAAAGTACGGACGACAAAAGAATTGTAATTTACAACCTGTGCCATACAAAAATGAGCAGGGGCTGGAACACTAGCAACCTCATCACCACCAGCATGATCCGCCACATGGCATCAAAGCACCGTAATAGGTGGGCCGAATGCCTGGGTCCACAATCTGTGTCTGCGGGTCACACCACTGCCTCCTCTTCCCCTGTGTTACGGGCTGGCCAATCCCCTGTCGAAGGCGCAGGCCCGGATGCCTCGCGCCCTGCACCTGGACCATCGCAAGCACCATCAGCGACCACATCCACTTCCGTGTCCCAGCGCAGCGTACAAATATCCTTACCCCAGGCATTTGAACGCAAGCGCAAATACTCAGCCACCCACCCACAGGCCATACCCCTAAATGCACAACTTTCCAAATTACTGGCCCTGGAAATGTTGCCATTTAGGCTTGTGGAAACTGAGGCCTTCCGCAGCCTGATGTCGGCGGCCGTCCCTCATTATGCAGTCCCCAACTGGCACTATTTTTCACGTTGTGCCGTTCCCGCATTACACCGGCATGTGTCCCGTAACATCACCCGTGCCCTGACCAACACAGTTACTGGGAAGGTCCACTTAACCACTGACACATGGACAAGTGCTTTCGGCCAGGGACGCTACATTTCCCTGACGGCACACTGGGTGAACGTTGTGGAGGCTGGGAGTGAGTCATACCCTGGGATGGCACAGGTGCTACCTACGCCAAGGATTGCGGGCCCTTATTCCATCAGGGTTTCCGCCACCACCTACAGTACGTTAGTGGCTCCAACCCCCATTTCTCCTCCTCCACCTCAGAATTATCCTCTTGCAGCACCAGTCGGTAGCTGGAAGCAGTATAGCACTGCAGTGGGGAAGTGTCAACAGGCCGTGCTTAAGCTGATCTGCTTAGGTGACAAACAGCACACGGCCGCAGAGCTGTGGCAGGGGATAAGAGACCAGACTGAGCTGTGGCTCTCGCCACTCAACCTAGAACCAGGCATGGTTGTGTCTGATAATGGCCGTAACTTGGTGGCGGCTTTGGAGCTCGGCAAGCTCACACACATCCCATGCCTAGCCCACGTCTTCAACTTAGTCGTTCAGCGTTTTCTCCAAACCTACCCCAATTTTCCTGAGCTACTGGTAAAGGTGCACCGTGTGTGTGCCCATTTCCGCAAGTCATCGACAGCTTCCGCCCGTCTGTCACTGCTGCAGTAGTGCTTACAATTGCCAGCTCACCGACTGTTCTGCAACGTGAGCACGCGCTAGAACCCGACGTTCCACATGTTGGCCAGGCTTTGTGAGCAGCAGAGGTCAGTAGTGGAATACCAGCTGCAACATGGTCGTCGCCTTTCCAGTCAGCTTCCGCTCTTCACAAGTGAGGAGTGAGCATGGATGTCTGACCTCTGTGAGGTTTTAAGAAACTTTGAGGAATCAACACAGATGGTGAGCGTTGATAACGCTATTATCAGCGTCACCATCCCACTTCTGTGTCTACTTAAATGCTCGCTGCTCACAATTAAGGCCGACGCGTTGCATGTGGAAGAGGTGGAAATGAGGGAAGACATTACACAGGGTGATAGCCAGACCACCCTCAGTTCGTCTTCCTCAGCGCAAATTGGATGATGAGGAGCAGGAGATGGTTGCCTCCGCTACAGAGGGTAGTACCCATGGAAGTTTAATTCCATCTGTTCAGCGTGGATGAGTAGATTGAGAGTCATCCTCCTGATGATGACAGCAAAGTCTTGCCTGTTGGGACTCTGGCACACATGGCTGACTTTATGTTAGGCTGCCTTTTCCGTTACCCACGCGTTTTACGCATTTTGGACAACACCGATTACTGGTTGTTCACCCTTCTCGACTCCCGCTACAAAGAGAACATCTCATCTCTCATTCCTGTGGTGGATAGGACGAGCAAAATGGTGCAATACCAGAAAGTCCTTGTGGAAAAATTGCTCTAAACATTTCCAGCTGACAACGCTGGCAGCAGAGAATGTAGTTCCCTGGGCAACCGAGGAGGGGAGGGGAACACACAGCAGTTCCAACAGATGCAGTGCAACACTCTCCAAAGCCTAGGACAGTTTCATGACACTCCGCCAGCAGCCTCACCCTCATGCGCGGCCTAGTGTCACAAGGAGGGAAAATTTTTGGAAGATGGTGAAGGAGTACTGTACGTAGCAGACCTTGTTATCGTCCTCAATTATCCCTCTGTGCCTTACAACTACTGGGTGTCTAACACGTGGCACAAACTGGAGGTGCTGGCCTTCTCTGCCAGCAGCGTTTTGTCAGAGCGGGTATTTAGTGCTGGGGTCATAATAACTGATAAGCTCATCCGCCTGTCAACTGAAAATGCTGACAGGTTGACTCTTATAAAAATGAACAAGGCCTGGATTGCCCCTGACTTCTCTACTCCACCAGAGGAAAGCAGCTGAACATAAAGGCACTTTAAATGTGTTTTTTTTTTATAATGTACTGAATACACTGTATTTCCATGCACCCTTCCACCACAAAAAAGGGTATATGGTTCAATCTTCCTTTTCTCGCCCTCCTCCTCTTCCATCATATCAACATGCTTATTAGTCTGCCCTCGCTCCTAATGTTGTAGAGGGTCAGCTCACCAGCAGGCCCTCACCTACAATCTTTTAGAGGGTCAGCTCACCTGCAGGCCCTTGCATGTAATGTTTTAGAGGGTCAGCTCACCAGCAGGCCCTCACCTACAATCCTTCAGAGGGTCAGCTCACCTGCAGTCCCTTGCATATGTTTTTGAGGGTTAGCTCACTAGCAGGCTTTCAACCATAATGTTTTACAGGGTCAGCTCACCAGCAGCCCCTCAACCATAATGTTTTACAGGGTCAGCTCACCAGAAGGCCCTTGCCCATAATTGTTTCAATGGTTAGCTAAGCGGCAGGCACTCGCCCATAATTTTTTCAATGTTTAGCTCAGCAGAAGGCACTCACCCATAATTTTTTCGATGCTCAGATCAGCAGCAGGCACTCGCCCCTAATGTTTTAGAGTCAGCTCTGCAGCAGACCCTCACCCCTAATGTTTTAGATGGTCAGCTCAGCAGCAGGCCCTCGCCAGTAATGTTTTAGAGGGTCACCAGCAGGCCCTTGCTCCTAATGTTTTTGAGGGTCACCAGCAGGCCTTATTTTTTCAAGTGTGTATGATGCCCTCCTTTATGTGTAATAAAGGGTGTTTTGGAGTGCCGATTCCTTGTAATTTTTGGCAGCCCTTTCACTTAGTGCATAGGCTTTATGAGTGTAGGAGTCCCACTACCTGAACAATTATACCACAATGTGAATGAAGGCCTTCCATTATGTGATATACAGGTTGTATCGGAGTGCCTCTTCCTTGTAATTTTTGGCAGCACTTGCACTTTATATACAAGTAAATATACAGCAAAGAATGTTTCCTAACAATTTTTTCTCTAAAATATATATTATCTTCGGTTTTGTGCGTATTATTGTCAGTCTGTAAAAGTGCTGTACTACTCGGACATCGTTCCCCGCAGCGACCTGGGAGTCCAAGATCCAGCCATCCTCTCCATGCTGTTCTCGAACCATTTCGGTGGTGTTTCCATCAATTTCTGACCTTTTCCTATGAACCAAACACCGTCCCATCTTCAGAGCAGGGGGTGCCTGGTTTAATGCTCGGGTTCTCCCATTGACTACCATTGTAATGGGTAGAGCACCCGAGCATCCCAAGGTTTTTGACCTGAGCACTTTGGTGCTCGATCAACACTAGTCACAAACTTTTCACACAACTTTGCACGAATCATGAAAAGTGCAAGCCGCCATTAGAAACTTTGTAATATATCTTATCAGAGAGAAATGTCTAGTTCTCCTGTGATCAGCTGTTTACCTCTCCTCCCCTCTCCATTTGCTAAATGCTTTTCTCTTTGAGATTTCTCTTGAAACCGTCAAGGATGGACCAGCTCACTGAACTATCAGACATGTCAATACAAGCCTATGGAGAGGAGGAGGGGTGAGCATGAATGGAGAGACACACAGCCAAAGAGGTTGCATAGACAGTTTCTGTCTCAATCCAAGTGTTTTTATTCACAATCAGTACAAAGTCAGTACTTCTTTGTAATTTCTTCCATGATCCTGGGGCTCCTTGTGAATAAGGGTACTTTCACACTAGCGTTTTTGTTTTCCGATAT
This sequence comes from Bufo bufo, assembly GCF_905171765.1. Lineage (NCBI taxonomy): Eukaryota > Metazoa > Chordata > Amphibia > Anura > Bufonidae > Bufo > Bufo bufo. The sequence goes on along the minus strand of NC_053389.1, from coordinate 603,893,023 downwards.
TGAGTTCCGTCACAGGAGCTCAATACCGGGAAACAACTGATCAGTTTTATCCTAATGCATTCTGAATGGAGAGCATATCGTTCAGGATGCATCACTTCAGTCCCTTTAAAAATGTGCAGACCTTTAAAAATGGCAAAAAAAAATAATTAATACCGGATCCATCTTTCCAGATGACACCGGAGAGACGGATCCAGTATTTCAATGCATTTGTCAGACGGATTTGCATCCGTATCCGTCTGACAAATGCCATCAGTTTGCGTCCAGATTGCCGGATCCAGCAGGCAGTTCCGACGACGGAACTGCCTGCCGGAATCCTCTGCTGCAAGTGTGAAAGTACCCTTAGTGTGAGAAAGTTAGGAAGCAGATTCTCATCTACTTTCTGTGTGTAGTGGATGGCAGCTAGTCTCCATCCACCAGATCTGGGAAAAATGCAAACTAGACATTCAGCATGCACAGGGGAAAACTAAAAATGCCAGATACAAGTCATATAATATCCAGAAATAGTATTATTCCTCTCGTACACACATTGTAGTAATGATTAATGCAAATTTTGTTGAAAGGTTGGGTACACTTTAAGAAACCAACATTACTGGTCTGAGAACTGCTAATGGTGTTTGAGGGGTTGGATATTGGCTTACAGGATAGGCAACTATTGGTAGCACTTTAGAGACAGTTATTCCTTCTGGAGGAGAGCTACAGTGTCTAATAACTTTTGAGAGTCTGCAGTTAACATCTAAAGAAACTGTTATTCTCAAATTTTACTGGAGGTCACAGAAAAAATCAATGGTTCTCCTGTGCAGATCCCCTTACATTCTGCAGTGAATATTTGTGAAGATTTAGCTACCTGCCTCCTAGGGATCAATTCATGCTTAGTGCTTATCTACTGTACCATCAGGAGCTTTGCACACAACCTATATCCCTGTGAATAGAAACAAGTGCTTTCAGGGTCATATGTATGAGTTAGAGCAGGCATCCTCAAACTGCGGCCCTTCAACTGTTGTAAAACTACAACTCCCACAATGCCCTGCTGTAGACTGATAGCTGCAGGCTGTTCGGGTATGCTGGGAGTTGTCGTGTTGCAACAGCTAGAGGGCCGCTGTTTGAGGATGCCTGAGTTAGAGGGTCTAAGGGCAGTTACACAAACTGGTTGCAGGTTGGGTCCATTTTAACAGTCTTTTTAGATGGCCTAATGCAGGGCCATAAAGAGAGATGATCGATGATAAAACACTTGACGGAACCTGCATGTAGGATGAACAATCCTAATAACATGCAGTTGCAAGTGGGATGTGTTGCAAGTGAGTGACCATTTTTAAGTCACACAAAAGATCCAATCCAATTTACTCTCTGCCATGTCTTCACTGGGCAATGATTGGGGCCAATCTTATGAATACTCCTCCATCTGATCCATGTCCTGTGTAAAAGGGTCTTGAGATATCAGTTATAGCAATGAATAGTAAATTACTTAAATCAACTTTTTAAAATACATTCAGAATAAAAAAAAAGGAAAGACAAAGACACGGGTAAATTTGTTATAAATTTATTACGTCATCCAGCACACCAAGTAACACCCTATGCAGGGGTAAGAGAAGAAACCCAGACACCCCGCCCTTAATATCACCACCAAAATAAAAACTACCTGATGCCAACACAAACATCAAGGAAGAATTCCCAAACCCCATCAAAACCTAGATAGTGCATCCTACATTCCTTCAAGCCCTGCATCAAGAATAAGCACCTAAATGGGACACCCCAAAGCTTTATTATCTGCATGGAAAGCTTTTGCACTAATCCTCAAACTAATACCCAGATGGAGTCCAAATTTTATGTGTTCATCAGTGTTGATGTAGCATTTTCTACTTCTGATGGTGCCAGCACGTACAATGTGCGTGGTTGGGAATGTGTGAGGCCTAAAAGAGGTGGGTAATAGCTTTCTTACCATGGTCCCTGGACTGAGCAGCTCACATATATCAAGACACCATCCACATGAACCCTATGAATTTCCTTTCACCCCTCAAAGTGAACTACTCCCACTGTCAATTTTCCTCACACAAACATACCGGGTAAGACATTAGATTTACCAGAGGTCGCCTATACACGCAGTGATCTCAGACTGGAAATATGGTGCATCTACGCAGATACTTGTATCACACGTTGGAAGAAAGTAACATACTGTACATAACCGAAAAACAGCCTTTCAGTCCATTCTGACCCTACCTCAGAGGCTAGAAGCAGTGGTCCTCACATGCAGTCTACACCAGCCATCTGAAGGACACTCCAATCAGTGGACTAATGTTAATCTCAACTAATCCTGCATGCATTCTACAATATGATGTTGAGCTTACAGCAATTAGTCCAGCAGGCAAACACATTTAACCTTCTAGTTCAAATCCCCCAATTATGTGTCCTAATTATCCTTTCGAAATAAAGTGGGGTTACTGCATAGCCAACGCATCCCGCTACATTATCATCAAAAGGAGCCGCACTCCAGGTCACACTAAATCAATTGCAAGGACAACATTCTTGCAGTCTTGGCATTAAGATCATAAAATCAGTCATTGTTAGGTTATATGGTGTCTACTTATCCCTCCCCACCCCAAAGTAAATATGAAACACATATAGAGAATAACCCTGTGCCCAACAAAATGATTTCTCTCATTTATTCATTATATTCTGCGGTATGTATTCCTGTGACCTGTTAGCGTGTTTGAATACATGAGGAGTATATATGCACGTACTGCATACAGAGATCAGGCAGACGTAGCATGGATCAGTTACATACAACGCATTACAGAGAACTGCAGCCACGCACAGTTCATTGCATGCAAATGAGTAATCCGGCTCTGCTACATCTCTATCTGCGTACTGATCTAATGTGTTATCCTTTGAACAGCATAACCTCAAGAACAGGTTCGGAACCGTGTATTGCCATCTGCTTATGTAGTAAATTGGATATACCAACGTAAATTCAACATTTAGGACTCCGGCAATACTTAGAATATACTTTTGGTGCATGCATGTTACATTACACATTGATGTATGATTCCAATGTAATGAAATATGAGGGCTTCAGAGCACCAAGAGGAGTGGCCAACAAGGCTTAGGTGCACTGAATGACTAAGGACCGCCCCTCGGTGCACTGAAGCCCCCATTTGCATAAAGAACAAAAGTCTTTTTTTACCTCTCAAACATTGCAACCAATATTCATTAGACAGGTATCCTTTTAACCAGCAGAATCAACTCAAGAAATACACCTGGTTTAATAGGGTTGATCTTGCTGACAGGTGCTCTTTAAAGATAGATGAATGCACTTCTTCATTATATAATACAACAGAATGTGGTTAGCATTATATACCTGGACTTTTTTACATCAATGATAAACACTGAACAATTTGGTTGAGCTTCAACCAGAGAAAGACAACTGTGTTAGATACAAGATTATTCTCCATACAACCATGCATTCTTCCCATAGTCATGTGTAGTGGATGCATTGGCATCTACAAGAATTCAGTCTATACTGCACAGGATGGAGCTGTCCATCATAACTGCTGAATGGGGCAGACGTGAAGCCTGTAGGGCAGCTAGGTGAATGGATGGGGGATGGTTGAGCACCTTAGTCATGTGAAATAACACAAACCCAGAAATGGCTCTTAAAAACCATAGTGCAAGCCAGACTAGCGGGCAAATCAGTGCAATATGAGTCGCTAATTCCCATAAAGGTCTACTACAGTCTGGTGAGCAGATTTGCTGTAATGCTTAGAGGAATGGTTCACTGTAAAATGCATGTAAGTATCCTCGGAGAGTTGCACATGCCACATCACTGTTATTTCATGGATGGCTTGAGAAGAAAAGTAAAAGTTGGGATTTCTGACATATTAAGTGGCCAGGTAGTGGAGAACGGCTAAAAACCTTTACTAATGAATACATGGAAAGCATAATTTAGTTTATCATTGTAGTTATTTACCAGAGAAACCTTTAGGCATCCCGATGATTAATTTTTGCAAGCAGAAGGCATCACCAGTGGGTGAATTTTAAGCATCGCCAGAACTTCACCCTGCATTTCGAAGTCTGTCCTCGGCACTAGAATGTGGGTCTTTTAGATATTGTTTTTCTACAGGTCAGGGACAACATCAATATTCTTATTTTCTGTGATGCTCGTTTGTTGGCTATGTGCATATAGATACAGCCTGGATAATCAGACCATGGTGGAACGTGTGAGGGTCTCCATTCTATGAAGGGGTCTTGATTTTGCAAAGAAGGACAATGATGTTTCACTATAAGGGTATAATATGCATATCGTACATATTACACACGAGTACTGGTACGGGAAAAATGCCGAAAAAATAAATGCTTGCTAAGTAGATGAGATTTTCAGTATCTCATGTATACAGAAATTGACCTGCGGTGTAGATTCTGAAATCTGCAGCATGTCAATAGTTTCTGCACATTTTCAGTGCATTGTGAAGGGTGATACCTGGGGGCAATTCAGCATCAAAATCCTTGACACGATCCACAAGTAATATGCGTATTTGGTGTGGAAATGCAGTGAAAACCACATGAAAATCTGCATAAACTACACTGCTGTGTGTTGTGTCCCTTCCCATCAGTTATGTCTGCGCACCACTAAATTGATGCTCTACTGCTTTAGTATTCCACAGCAACAGGGTGCACCTAGCCTTTCTGCTGCCTGAGGCAAAAACCGAAATGGTGTCTGCCCCCCCCCATGCCAATTTCTTAACCTAACCACTTTGCCACAGTGAAAACTCTCATTTGCCATGGCCCTTCCGCTGCCCCCTACCTGGTGCTGCCTGAGGCGATCGCCTTACCTGGCCTCATCGGTGGTGCACCCCTGCATAGCAAGTTCAATGATAGACCTAAACACAGTGACCTAGTGCCTTAGCATTGTATACTATCATAACTTGCCAGATAACATTGTGGTAAGACCTTCATCTACATAGCGATCACAGTTTTATTTTTAGTAACATGGTAATGCAGTATTGCAACAGTGCACAGTTTTGTATTAAAATGTAAAATAAGATATTCAAATTACTTTGATGAACCTGGAAGCTCGTGGTCTGCGTGTATTAGAAATATCGATTGAGTAATTAAACGTAATCAGTTTGTTGTGCTCATTATCAATGCATGATGTTCACATGGATAACGCTGTACTGAGAGTATCGGTGTGGCATGTGCAGCGGCCAGTGTGACTAACTGGGCACCACTTGTTGTTTAGGACACGTAGAAACAGAAATAACATCTACGGTATATATATATATATATATATATATATATATAAACGCTATACCAGTTTACACTGTGCCCTGTGGCTATGCTAGCAGCAATGTCCTAATATTTTTCTTTGGTCATAAGGTGCCACAACATAATGTAATGCTCATGCTATCCATCCCATGCAGCCATATACAGTAGTATAATCTGGAGAAGCCAGAGTCTGTACATACAGCTTGTACTTTGCCTTTCTGGCCAAACGAACCCTTATCGACTTCTCCATTGCTCAAGGTCCACTGTTAACACATCGAACAACTGCCCCAGTAGCTGTGCAATGCTCTGTGGGAAACACACACTCGGTATGAAAGCCTTAAAAACGTTAAGATACGAGAGGGGCAGATTAAACCACGACTCTCTCTTTTTTAGCACCAGATGATATTTACCCCATGGCAGGATCCCGATTCCCCAATCAGACATTAACATCGGTCCCTCCCCTTCAAGCTTTGGCAAAGCCGGAAAAAGAAGAGAGGACTTTTCGGGTGGAAAATTCTTGGAACAGTTCAATAAAAAGTTACACATGGGTTTTTGCTAGGAACAGAATGTGTAACGATGTGGTACGGTGCCTGAAATGGTCTATAAGGTAGAAGTATGGGAAAGGATTCATACAAATAATAGCAATGAGCTTTCTATAACTTCTATAGGGCTATATACATTGTCACCGGGGTCAACACAAAAAAGAAGCTGCTCATAGAAAGATAAAAATATACAAACTATTTTTTACATTTTATTAGCTTCAATTTGGCACATCCTTTTGTCTCATGCTTTCAGTAAATTCCAGTATTGAAAGTTTATAAGTTATTAGAAATGTAGTTGTTATATATTTTTTTATTATTTATAAATATTTTTTATTATTATTTTTTTCCTTTTATGGCAATTTTTTTTAATGTATTTTTTATTTGGGTAAAATGTAATAAAAATGTAATACATTTCCTACAGTCTTCTCTGAAATGGTCACTTTTCAAATAGCAGAACTCATAGCTATGTATTTTCACTTGGGCATCTACTATATTCGATAATTGATGGCGTTTTAATTTTTTTTCCATAATGCTAAGAGGTTATGTTAAGGAGAGCAGGGAATGACAAAAGTTTTTAAAGTTTTTAGAAATCTCCGAAATAAAAAAAAGGGGGGCGACATTTCTTTTTAGAACTGGCCTCCACTTTGTGTCATATATTGCTGAGTCAGCCCAGAAATGGAAAGTAATATTCACACAGTATTTGTTGCTGTGGATAACTGTATATTTTAGTACCAGTAAGGGAATCATAGTACATGGGGTTAAAATTCAATTTACACTTGAAATTTTTAGTGTCCTGTCTCCTTGCAGAAGCATGTGGCCTTAATAACCTCGTTCTTCAACATCCCTCTGCCAAACAGATATAACTGGATAAACAACCCTGTCCATGAGGCTCCATTGTTGTGTAGGGATTGGGCTGATCCAGTGAGAGAAGTAGCAGCTAGAGCTCCACCTTGGGCATTGCTCTATTGGCAGCTGCTAGTGTAGCACAGTTAGAGGGTCTTGTCTAAGCTCCACAATGGCGATAAGGCACTGCAGGAAATGGGATAACATTACACTGCTTCTCCCCATTAGGGGCTTGAAGCGATTATCATGGCAATAAGGCACACCGGATCCAGGTTGGTCACCCTCAGGTAATCCATCTTCAGGTGCACAGGGACACAGTACATGAGAGGACCCATCCGGCTCCGTGATCGTCCCTCCTCTCCAAACGATCGTTAACAATACACAAGGTATTGAAGAGAGTTGACCATGAATGTCCCATTTGTTTCTGGGACCCCAATTCACTGGGAGGGAGACTCTTGGTGACATTTACTTAGGGAATAGGTACAACATTTCAGGGGGTTTACGTAGGGTCTATTCTTTCTCCGGCTAAACCACAAAAAGCAGTGTAAGGAAATAATTGCTAATTCTAAACACCTGAATAGACCAAAAAAAAAAATAATGGAATAATTCAATATGCTTTCAAATGAAATGAAAACCATATATCCAAAAGTGACCTCCCCCCCAAGACATTTCAAACTAAACATCCAACCAAAACGAAACCATAAAAAAAGAACTCACCTCAAATGCTAGAATAAGCCCTCTACGGAATATCACATGAAAGGAAGAATATGCAAAAATAACACATTAAGAAATATCCTGTCCGACATAATAGTCACAACTAAAGGACAAATCTTCCACCTTTTTAAATGAATGGCCCAATTTTAATAAACACCCATGTGCAAATAAATATGACATTGGAATGAAGTAAGAAACCATTGAAAGTAAGATGATCTCCCTTTTTTTTCCGGATGGAATTCAGATGTAGAGATGCATGTTCCATTCTAAAGAATGCTGGTGGCATGGTGAGGGGTTTATTGTAAAAACGCTCATAATCTCCAATAGGGATAAAAAATAATCAAATGAAACCCCAGAATGAGGTACTGCAGTATCTGACAATACCTCTATATACCCCCAGATCTGCTGTATATAAAAAGTCCAGTGAGAGTGTTGTGTATATAGATATATATATAGATATATATATTTATATATTTATATGAGATATATATATATATAGGTAAAGTCCATTTTTTTTTTCTTCAAATATATAGCTAATTAAAAAGATGCATAAAAAGCGTCCCACAGTGGCGGTGGCTGGAACCTGCGGCCTCTTCTAGACCAATCCGTGGATTTCTCTCCAGGACTTGAGTCAGATCTTGGTATGGGAGGTGTGCAGCTCAACCCCGTTCCCCTGCAGACTTATCTCACTGTCTGACTGTGATTCTCTTGTTGATTCAGGTAAAAAAAGGTGGCATTAACACACAGTGGCCTGGCCTTGGGACCCTGTGACTGATCCCACCTCCCCTCCTTGGCACAGAAAGAGGGAGGGGGGGGATCAATTACTGGGCCCCATTGCACCGCACAAGGAGAGGATTATTTCTGTGGTGTTACATGTGGTGTATGCTTTCAGAGTATTATGCATCTGATCTATCACTTGTACAAGGTCTCCCTTCAGTCAGTGTGTGGGTCAACAGCTGTGTGTCAGTGTGTGTCAGAGTAAGCGTGTCTGAATGTGACAGGTTAAGCGTGATTAAGCTAGCACATGTAATCGTCACGGTATGTGTACAGCAATGGGCTCCACTTAAAGGCTCTGAGCAGTGTGAACCAATTCCAGTATGTTCAAGGCATTCCGATTTTTCTACTAGTCCGGATTTCTGTACATCAGTAGGTGTGCGTTTTAGGTATTCTGAGTAGTGACTGTCTTTGTGTGTATGTAAAGTAATTCCTCCCCCCGCAGCGGTGCGGAGTTGCCCTCCCGGGAGATGGGACCGCAGCTCCTGACCGGGTCAGCTGGTGCTTAGTTGGCGAAGGGCACGCTCGATGTTCATGCGATGACCCACTCGGGTTACCCCCAGCTCTACAAAATCGTCCTTGGTAAGAGCAGGTAGATGGGAGCCCTCTATTTCGTTGTCCTGGAACTTAAGACGGTGTTCTGATAGGTTCAAACTCTCTAGCCAGTCGCCTACATCATACTTATTCCACATAGAAAGGGGCTTCTGCAAGAATGGGCGAGAACTGTGCATTGGATGCCCAGAAGATGGGGAAGGAGAACGACTCCGGGCACTGACACTCCTTACAACGAAACGCACCTCCTTGGGTTCATGAGGAATTGAGAGACTGGAGGACTTCAATATGGTGGGGGGTGTAAGCGTATAGGAACGTGCTCCACCTAAGGGCTCCACCCTCTCTGACGAAGGTGGTACAGGGCTGGGTGCTCGGCGACTCAAGGGGTGGCGGCTTCCGGGGCGCACGGTGTAGGATGTTCCATAGCTGCGCTGGGAAATAGTGTGCAACTCTCCGAGACTGCTGAACAAGCTGTGATAGGGAAAGAAAACATATAAGGAGAGGGAGTAGAGAGGACAAAGTAGGGAGAGATAGTGCAATAAGGACAGGCAATCAACGAAAATGAAAAATGTAGAGAGAAAGAGCAGAAAGTGATCAGATGCGGAACAATGTGAAGAAAAAAACATAACAGAAAGGGGGAGAGAAAAGAAAATTGAACGATTTGGTAGTTCAGGTTAAGAGTTAGATGAGAATATTAGGAAATGGTGGTTTAGGAAATAAGGGAACATGTATATTATTAGGGCAGAATCCAAGAAATGGAAAGGGGATTACATTAAGTAAAGACATATAATACAGGAAGAAGTGTTACCAGTGCAACAAAACAGTAACAAGGCAGAAGACAAGGAAGAAGACAGAAGGAGAGAGAAAGTAATATACATTAAATATAATCTAAACTTTTCAAATCACATCCCTTTAATTATCTCTACGACCTACTCTCTGGGGGTGCATTGGAAGGATGAAATCAATAAGAGTGTAAAATGAAATACTGAGATTATGAGGCAACCACACAAGTCATTTGGCAGTTACTAAACGGCAGTACCACAAGTATGATCCGAGTAAGTACATACGCGTGCTTTCAAATTCCTTTCACTGAAATGACAAAATGATAATAGTTGTGTTTCAGCCATGCCATTGTCATGGAGGTTATGGAGCATTCAGCATACGGTGTACAGTACACCCTAGGGCACCAGAGCAATACTCAGCACGTGTGATTTGTTTCTACATAGATGCGACATTGGTGTAAATGAATATGGCAACATATAATGTAGCCTATGAAAATTGTATCCATATCATATGCAACAGACACATCTGAAACATAGAAGACATGATGAAGGCACTCGACACTTGCTCCCAGCAGTCTCCTTTGGAAACTATATGGACTTTTTATTTATGATTTAAATAGTATGACTGTACATAAAAATATAAAAATGTCACAAATATGGCCAGCTGGAAAGAAGATTGGAGACCCTTGCTCTAAAACGTGACCTTGTAGACCTAGCCTACCAATATAAATTGACCAAGTAGCAAATAAAGTGGAAGCAAGCATAAGAATATCTCAATATGTGTACTGGTTCGTCGCAGTGGAATTGTGTTAAAGAATTATGTCTGCTCCATATTTTTTATTTATAAATGGGGACACAAGCTTTACACATATTCACTTACCACCGTTTAGTAACTGTGGGTCTATTAAAAAAGAAGTCAAAGGAAGGAAGGAAATGGAAGCATAATTGGTACCAACCAACACCTCAGAATTGGCTGACAGCTATTACTTCCACTCCCCTCCACATACACATGAACACTTTCTTGGCCAAGCATGCATGTGCTCTGAATGGGGAGAGCTGCCAGAAACCTCTGACGGTGGCTTATTTCTCCTGAGAACAAAAGGATTGGCTATGTTGAAATCCAACCTCCCAATCCTTCTCTCCCCCACATTCCCTTTGGGGAAGTGTCAGGAGGCCCCCATACACATCAGATCACTGGCCAGTCCGGCCAACATTGGTGGGTTTGGACGACATGTGTATGGCCGGCTTCAGATATAATCCTGACAAAAGGGCTTATCATGTGATCTATTAACTTGGCAGTATTAATATAAAAGGCCATTATTAATTTTGATTAGAAGCTTATAGACAAGGGAAATAGACTCCCAAATATGACTCCACTGACCTCCGAGAAGGAAAACTGACCCCCCCGACCCTCGGGTTGGAGATCACAAGACAGTTCAAGGAAGAAGACAGACACACAGACAGAGCCTGCCGCTGACTGGTGGCTGCATGCAAAGACTTACACAATGGGCCAAAATTCCGAACATCTGAATGTCTGAGACGATCAACATGCAATATAAGCAAAGGGGAGAGATAGAAAGATAGACAGAAGGAAAGAGCGAGAGGTAGGTGACAAATTAAGGTTAAAACCAGGGTTAAAAAGTGGAGAGAAAAAGGGGATATAGCAAGATAGAAAAAGAAGGGTAGGAAAGAGATGGAGTGAAAAATGGAGAGAGAAATGTTAACATTGCAGCACCAAGAACAGATATATCATGACAGTCTCCTCCCAGAGTGGTAAGAGGAGCTAATAAGGCTGCCTTCACACATGTGTTGTGTGCTCCGCTAGTCTGTTCTGGCAGAAGAACAGTCTACTGGAGTTCATCGCATCCAGCATAGCCATTGCCGGATCTCCAGACAAAAAATGCTGCATGCGGCTATGCCAGATACGTCTGTTCCTCGGAGTTCACAATGCATATGTGAACACGGCCTAACCAAACTACAGCTAGGCTCACACAGAACAAAACAGAGAACTCATTTCTGACAATTCTGCATGGATTCTGCTCTAGCCTGATTGGATCATTTGGTTGAAGCATGTATTACAACACTATGATTACATCTTTTACACTGTATATAAGGGTTTCGATCTTTGTGGCACTTTTCACAACTATTACAGGGGTATTCCTTTTTTTTATGCATTTATTTAGTAGTATAGGAAACCATACAATTTTCCAATATATGTGTATTAAAATACTGCCCACATACCCCTGATGCTATCACGTGTCTCTGCACAGTAGAATGGTACTGACCTGGGACCCCAATTTGGGGCTCACAAGCCCCTGCTGTGTAGCCTTTTGGGCTCTCAGCTAGGAACAGGTTTACGTAACGTAACATAAATTTGAAGTTCAGGGGAAGAATCTGGCTGACACGAGGAAGAGGGACCTCACTATGTCTGCTGCTCTTTCTCCACCTATCTCACCCCCACTTTCCCTGCTGGTCCTCTTCTCCACTAGGTACCGCACTGTCTCTGCTACCCCCGTTTCCACTAGGTCCCTAATTGTCCCTACTGCCACCTTACTAGATGCCTCACTGTACATTTTCCCCTCAACGGTCCTCACACTAGGTACCTCACTGTCTCTGCTACCCCTGTTTCCACTAGGTCCCTAATTGTCCCTACTGCCACCTTACTAGATGCCTCACTGTACATTTTCCCCTCAACGGTCCTCACACTAGGTACCTCACTGTCTCTGCTACCCCTGTTTCCACTAGGTCCCTAATTGTCCCTACTGCCACCTTACTAGATGCCTCACTGTACATTTTCCCCTCAACGGTCCTCACACTAGGTACCTCACTGTCTCTGCTACCCCCGTTTCCACTAGGTCCCTAATTGTCCCTACTGCCACCTTACTAGATGCCTCACTGTACATTTTCCCCTCAACGGTCCTCACACTAGGAACCTCCAAATACTCTTCCAACTGCCAGGCTGCACACATGATCAGCGCCAGAGGTCGCAAATACATTTATCCAGCAAAGTAAAAATAATGTAACTTTTATTTTTTGGAATGGTTATGAGAAAAGCAGTTCCGCCGTTGTTTTGTGCACTTTATAACGTTCACTGTGCTGCATAACTAGCGTGTGGCTGTTATTCTGTGGGTCAGTATGATTATGGCGATACCAAACGTGTGCAGTTTGTGTTTTTTTAAAATAATTTTTTCATAATAATAGCACTTCTCTTTATGTTAACGCATTTCAAGAGCCAGGAGTTATTTATTTCTGCACTGATGTAGTCATATGAGGGGTTGTTTTCAGTGGGGCAAGATGTAGTTTTCATTGGTACCTTTTTTTGGGGGTACATAGGATTTATTGATCAACATTTATTATGTTTTGGGGTGGGGGTGGTCAGGAAATAAAACAATTCCATTATTTTTGTGTTTTTGTTTATTTTTATGTTGTTCATAGGGTGGTTTAAATAACATTTTATCTTTATTACATAAATTCCAGCAAGCATGAGATTATATATGTGTGCATATTTTTTTTATCACTTTTACAAAATAATGACAATGACAAAAATTAGTGATGCGCTTTTCTCACAGGGACTTTTCTTGCAGGGAGAGTTGTGTGGCCGGAGTGACTCCCTGGAAAATCAGTGGCTGCCATGTAGGCACTCTACCCCAATACACAACGCACACTAGGGTCAATTTAAACCACTTATGGAAATTTTTTGGGGGGAGATGGGATATCGTTTTCATAATGCACTGGTACACTGCAGTCTATTAGGCTGTGTCTGTAGCACAATCTAATAGACATAAAGTGATCTACCTCTAACTGCCTAGATGCTGCAGTCACTGCTGACTGCAGCATCCAGGGAGTTAAGAGGCCAGTATTAGTTAGCTCCAATGCCAGCCTTTACAGTGGCAGCCTGGCTTCAGTCAGTGCTTTGTTCCTGCAGTGAGTGCTGTATCAGCACATTCTGTGAGGTCTGTTCAGTCCCTGCCGCCCACGCCAGGATTAATAGTGTGGGTGCCGAGACTGAACAGACTAGACAGGCTGCGCTGATACAGCACTCCAGACCAAAGAAAGTCAAAATATGTATAAGACATTTTGTAAAGAGTAAAATTGCCTGTACTGGTTGGTGATGGGATTCTGGTATCAGACCGTAGGTGTCCCGTTGCCGTATTGTGGACCGCATGCGGATTGGCAATACCCGGGCACTGTTCTGTGTGCATTCCGCATCACGGATGCGGACCCATTCACTTCAATGGGTCCGCAAATCCGGAGATGCGGAATGGTGCGGAACGGAAGCACGGAATGGAACCCTACGGAAGCACTACGGAGTGCTTCCGTGGGGTTTCGTCCCGTACTTCCATTCTGCAAAAAAATAGAACATGTCCTATCTTTTTGCGGAACGGCCGGATCGCGTAACCATTAAAGTGAATGGGTCCGCAATCCGCTGCGGCTGCCCCACGGACGGTGTTCGTGCATTGCGGCCCGCATTTTGCGGGCCGCAGCACAACCACGGGGCGCCTCGTGTGCAGGAGGCCTAAGGGCAACATCTGCATGGAAGTTGCATGTGTTTCCTGTGGGTTTTGTCCAGGTACTTCCGCTTCTTCCCACACACCAAAGTCATATGGATAGGGAATCTAGATTGTGAACCTCAGTGGGGACAGTGAATGAGTGTGATAGCCATTACAAAGTCCAGTGTTAGTAAAAACCATTCTGATATAGGTTGTGACACATTATTTAAGAAACCTGCTATCTGTGCTCCAGAGCCAAATTCCACTCCAGAAAGGAACTGGAGAAGATTTCTGGTGTATATGATGATAAATGAGTCGGGGTACGGAGCTCCCCCCCACATCTTTGAGCGTGCTAAGGGCAGAGTAAAAACACCAACTGCACCTAAATTTAAGCGCAATCCCATTTAAAATATACCAGAACACTGGCGTAGGGGCGTAGTAAATGATCCCCCAATGTCTGTAAAGTGCTGTGGAATATGTCAGCGTTATATAAGCAAGATAAATAATACAAGCCTAATCTGTGGGCCATACCATTCTACTGTGCAAGGCTAGAGATCAACGGCACAGTATGCTAGCAGAAGATTACATACACTTATATTACAAAATGTTAGAGGCTGGATTTATACATAAATAAGAAACAGCAAAAGAATACCCCTTTTAGATAATCTGCTAAGAGAGAATGACTATGTATAAGGAAATCCGTCCTTCCTCTCCAGATCCCACAGGTTGAATTAGTGCCAACCCAGAGAACTGCATGTTATGTAATTGACAAATCTGATAAGACATTTCTGTACGGTTTGCGTCTTTTGCATATTGGGCTCAAATTAATACAGAAATTATAACTTGAAACTGGAATTAGTACTGGAGGGATCACATTTGTTGGTAAGGACAAGCATCAGGTGCCTCATTTCTGACCTTAAATAAACGCCAGTATTTAATCACACGTCAGTGTTTGATCAGTGATTTTTATCAGTTATTATGAGCCCAAACTAGGTGCGAGTCAAAAACACAGAACAGGAGCAAATCTTTCCCTTATACTTTATATCTGTGTAGTCTCCACTCCTGGTTTTGGCTCATAGAAAATTGCGGATCTGCAAAACACTGTCCCGTGTGCGTTCCGCAATTTGCAGACCGCACATGGCCGCCAATATCATAGAAAATGCCTATTCTTGTCTGCAGACAAGAATAGGAATTTTCTATCTTCTTTTGCGGGGCCACTGAAATGAATGGGTCTGCACCTGTTCAGCAAAATTGCGGCACGGAGGCGGGCTCATTCATACGGTCGTGTGAATGAGCCATAACTGATGGAAATCACTGACCAAAATGTCTTACGTATGAATGAGGCCTAAAGCATGCATGTGCTTTTATATGCAGATCCTTTTAACAGTGTACTTCTTCATGTACGAAAATGAACATCAACAGTCTATTCAGAGCCTGCACGTGCCAGTATATAACCTTACAATGTACTCACATGTTGAGACTTCAGTACTTGCTTCATGTCATACAATCTGTATTAATTGTTACAACTGGTAACATAATAGTGAATTAAAGGGGTGTTCCAGGCTTCTGATACTCACGACCTACCTCAGGATAGGCCATTAATATCTGGTTGGTGAGGGTCTGACACCCTGCACGCCCACCAATCAGCTGCTCTCTTCAGCCTTCAGCTCTGGAAACTTGAACTGTGAATGGAGCAGGAAGTACAGCTCCGTTCTTAGTGTAGTGGCCATGCCAAGTTACTGCAGTTAAGCTCTCATTCACTTCAATGGGAGCCGAGATGCAGTAACGGCATCTGCACTATGAACAGCGCTGTGCTTCCTGCTCTATTCAAAAGTGCTAGTTCCAGTGCCGGAGGCTGCAGGGAACAGCTGACTGGTGGGGAGTTTGGAGTATCGGACACTCACCGATCCGATAGGTCATCAAAATCAGGAGCCTGAAAAACCCCTTTAACCTTATGGAGTGCTTCTGTGGGGTTTCGTCCCGTACTTCCGTTCCGCAAAAAGATAGAACATGTCCTATCTTTTTGCGGAACGGCCGGATTGCGGACCCATTAAATTTAATTGGTCCACGATCCGCTTCGGTTGCCCCACGGTCGGTGTTGTGGCACTGTTTTTGGAAGACTAAAGACTATTTCAATGTGCTTTGTTTTGCCTCCATATCAGTTAGTTTGTCCATTAAGGGGGTACTTCGGGCTTTTTGTAAAATGCTGGTATAGGAAAAACAGTTTGGACAGTACTTACCTGACACACTTTCAATAGGCATCAGCAGTGCTGCGGACGGGTACGTACTGACCAAACTGTCTTTCCTACACAGGACAGAAGATGCCAGGCTTTAATGTAATGCCTGGAGATCCCCTTTAAATTAACCATGTATATAACCAATTAGGCTAGGATAACACTATGACTCAACAAATGGCTGGATGCAATATTCATGCATAAGGACACTGAGTTTACTAGAAGCCCATGGACACCTACCTAAGGCTGTGTTCATATCTCTGTCCGAGATGATCCGGCTGCTTGATCCAGCATAAATAGCAGCTGTCGGTCAGACAAAAAATACTCTATGCAGTGGTATTTGTCTGTCTGAAACCCGCCATTTATGCTGGAAAGAGGCTGGATCACCACCGGACCTCATTACAGTCAATGGGGATCCGGCTGTGAACTAGAGAATCCAGTAATGCCGGAGCCGGTAAACTCTAGCAGGCTGTTGTCTGCCGAAACAGCCTGCTGGAAACATTCACTGGAGATGTGAACAGGGCCTTAAGAGATGCAACACAATGAAACTGCAGCATAGCAATAACCTTAGGTAACAATGGGGCAGCCAGTCACTGTATGCTACGATACTACCATGGAGACTTCTTGTGGACTCACCAATGATAAATGTCCCAGTTTTAGTCCTAACATTATATAGAGGCCTGCTTCTGTTATTATACGGGGGTTGTCCAGTTTATAAAACCCATTTTCATATACCGTATTGTGGAGAGTGGTTGTAAAGAGCATCTACCACTCTAGAGGACCTGTCCTGCATTACACGGAGAACCCATTCATATGAATGGACACTGTGTAATGCTTCATTTCTCCTAAGGAGATGTTGCAAATCCTGATCATCTGTTTTGGGGTAGCTCTGGTGGCAGAAGTCGCCGCTGGAACTACATAGCTTGGTCCATTGTGTAGTGGTCAGAGCTGGTAACTGCAGTAATGCTCATACTGAACAGCCGATTGGCCTTGGTGTGGGATGTTGGACCCCTGCCAATCAGATAGTGATGGCCCAACCTTAGATTGAAAGCAAAATATGTACCAGTATTTAAAATGATGTACTTCACAATCCCTATGTATTATCTCACAGACTGTAGAGAAGGTGGATGAGCCATGAACATTATCCTTCATCTAGACATTTTTTTAATAATGTTCTAAAAATCTTAATTTCTTAACTCATCTTGATATCCCAAAACAAAACCCATTGTAGGTGTCGGCTTAATACAACTAGTTTAGTTAAGTCTAGTTAAGCATGTGTGTTAACTCTACTACATCTGTATGAAAACAAGTAGTTTCAACCTTCTAAAGTGTTCCTCATCTTCTCCTTATATGACCAGTTTCTCCCTCCTAAGGTATGTTCACACGTGTCAGATGTAATCCAATTTACTGGAGGTTCCACCAGCAGAAATCCAAGGCTGGTACTCAGATTTCTGCTGCAAATGTGCAGCTTGAACTGCACAAGGACTAGTCCCATTGTCATGGTTTTTATCCTACTTATCTCTGTTTGGTGGGAAAGCCAAAACTTTGAATGGAATTTTTTGGAAACCCCTTTTCACATGCATGGGATGTGGACTGCCATCTGATTTAACATGGGTTTTGGTATAGAATTTGAGCTCAAATCCATGTTAAATCCAATGTGGGTGGAAAAAAACAGGGCACTAAAGCCTTTAGTATGTTCCAAATAATTTATGCTTCTCCTAAAGATCCCCCACAAAAATTGTCAAGGCTGAAGAAAAAAATCTAAATCAAAGCTGATTCGTAGTCACTGGGCATCCATCAAATACCAAACCATTTCTGAAGCCTTGACATTTGCCTATCAATGGAAAGTCAGAGGATACAACAATAATGTAAAGTAATAACACAGAGCAGGAACATTTCCAGAGCTCCGCTTCCTGCTCGCACTCCTTATGGACGCTTTCTGTCACCCATTTGTTGCTGTTTTAGTAAGCCAAGAAAAAAGGATTAGTATTAGCATGACCAGGCTGATGACCTGCCAAAATGTGTCTGCAAGCACTGGCTCAGATTGACATTGCGCCCCGTGAGTGGTCTACGGAAGTGAAAGTGATGGATGATGCCAAGTTATTTCTAGTGTCGCTGTGATGTGCTTGTAAAAGGAGATTTGAAATGATACTGGCTGAACTGCAGATACCTGCACCATGTCTGACAGGACCTTGATGAAAGAGGCTAAAATCAGCTTTTCTCTACCGACAAGTGTTCTCGGTGTGTGTGCAACACAATAAATCACATTGAGGGTGATTTACTGAATAAAATGTGCCACAGTTCAGTCACACATGATCTGTACCACGTTTTTTATGTGTTTTAGACATTTCTAGCTCTTTACTCGGCAAGGGAGCATGGCTCAAGGTGTGCCAACGTGTGTTAACATTTTGGTGCAAAGAAGGCCAACCAATAATTGGTGTAAAGTTGACCAAAGTGTCTAGTCATCTACCAAATGTAACACCTAGCCTGAACCATTGTGATAACATTCACATCTTTACACTACCTGTATACACTTTGGCGTTCCACTGTCGGAAGACGTGATCCATCCCCACCAGGAATGTTCTCCTGAACTGATGCCTTGTATCTAGCTACGCTTCATATTTCGGGTACATTTTTTCACTATACCACCATCACAACCAAGCTCCATCTGTCTGTCTTGCCTCTACAGCACCTTGCCACACTATGGACTGGGGTTTGATTCCTATCTATCAATACCTTGCTTTTGGTCTGTGTTATTACCGGTAATTTCCCCATTCAGCCACCTATGTTATAACCTGGGTTCTCCATTATGTAGCGGGGTGCGTTCATACATTATCTAAGGGATATGGGTACCACTTTAACGTTCCCTCTCCCCCATTCCTTTTTGCCACTGTAATTGGTCCTTTGTAAACGTAACTTTTATGCACCCACGTCCTCTTCATGTTCACCCTGAAAGGTACTTACTACCTGGTAGTTTCAATGTACAGAAGCACACTGTATAGAATTCACACGGATCAGATACCTAAGTATCTGCTGTCCAGACAGATATTATCATGCATATAGCATTCTGGGAATTATGGTGTCTCAAATAAAGCATTATGTGATGTAACTGAGAATAAACACGCATTACCCCTGTGCCCCATGCTGCAGGCTGTAGCCTTGCTGCTAAGTCTCTTTCTGTGTGTCCATTTGTGTCTATTCATTAAAGATTTCCCTGCAGTATTGCCTTTTTTGCTCTGTGTTTAGCTGTTTGACTAATAAGCTCATCAGCCCTCCTATATGCTGTTTGTTCTACCCCTTTGCTGAGCAATCCTTTAGATTCCTTTTGGTTTCATATGCTTGCTGGGCTCTGCAAAAGAGATATAATCCTTTTGCCTGTCTGTGTACCGACTTCTACCCGTTTCCTGGATCCTTACTCTCTGCCAGCTGACCTGACCCCATGCCTATTTGCTGTGCTGACCCTGTACTGTCAGCCCTAACCTTTGGACTGTTTCTCGGATTTGCACAAACTTTGCCTGCCCTGACCTCTGCCTGTTTCCTGACCATGTGCATTGTCTGATCCTTTGCTGTTTGGATCCAGTGTCTCTGACCCCAGTGGGTCAGCAGCCAACCACACAGACTATTCCAAGATGTAGTGACCCGGTGGCTCCCCTGCAGCAAAGACCAAATCCTTGTACAGAGGTTAAAGGGTGAAAAAGAGAGGTCAGCCAGGATAATGCTCTCAACTCACTGCCCATAACATGTATGTTTAACAGTCCTCTAGGTCTCCTTTCAGCATTTTTGCTCATCTGCGCTTGTAAGCAGAGCCCCATGATGTCTCTGGCATCTCCATATGTTCCGTCAAGCCTCTGTAAAAATACTTTTTATAATATGCAAAACAACTCTAGGGTGCAATGAGGGCGGTGGTCTCACACCTCTTTGCACCCAGAGGCTCCTTTCCATGTCTTCTATGCCAGCGGTCCCCAACCGCCGGGCCACGGCCCAGGACCTGGAAGATGGTTTGCCGGGCCGCGGCAATCAGGGCCGTCTTTAACTCTGTACTAATGAAGCGGTTCCATTATGGAAGCGCTTCATTAGTACAGAAGGACCAGGAAGCGGTGAAGGATCTGTACTCACCACTTCCTGGTCCTCGGCTCGGCTATCGGCTGTGCAGGGCTGCGCACAGCGTGAGGTCGCTCTGTGACCTCACACTATGCGCCGCTATACACAGCCAGCCGACAGCAGAATGAAGAGGATCGCGATCGTGACCAGGAGCAGGAGAGGTAAGTGTTTTTTTTATTTTATTTTATTTGCACTAGGGGCTGATGGCTGACCTCGGGGACATATGGCTGGCATTAAGGGGCAGGCATATGGCTGACATTGGGGGGTGGGGGGGTGGGGGCTTATGGCTGACATTGGGGGAAGGGGGCTTATGGCTGACATTGGGGGGGGCTTATGGCTGACATTGGGGGGTCTTATGGCTGACATTGGGGGGGCTTATGGATGGCTAAAGATTTGGGGGTTGATCTGAGCCATTGGGGGTCTGATCTGAGGTCTGATTAACATTGGGGGTCTGATTGCTGGTCTGACCTGAGGTGTAATGAAAAATATTTATTTCTTATTGTTCTCCTCTAAAACCTAGGTGCATCTTATAGGGCGAAATATACGGTACAGTGCAGCAGAGACCAGTGCAGCAGAGACCAGTGCAGCAGAGACCAGTACAGCAGAGACCATAGTCAGTTTATATAGTCGTTATATATTTTAATATGCACCTTGTGTTTTGTTATGCGCGTGAAGCAGTCAGCCCCGTCCACCCCCTAAGCCCCGCCCAGAACCCCCACCCCCTTCTCCCCCCCACCCGGTCCCTGGGAAAATTGTCTTGCATGAAACTGGTCCTTGGTGCAAAAAAGGTTGGGGACCACTGTTCTATGCCATGCCTCCACCACTGTGATGACAGGCCAGGCAGTCCCTGAAGTCTTACGGGATCGCGTTCTGTACATGCACAGCAAATGGATGGAAACTGTTGGGTAGATGGGCAATCGCTATAGTGAGATAGGCCCGTAGACTTCCTATTGAGTATGTCTCGCTTCCTTTCCTGCAGTGATGAGAGAGAATGAGATATGTAAGTACCTCTCTCCTTGTTTTAGTAATTACTAGGGGTCTCAGCACTCAGACATCCACCGATCAAAACCTTTGATATGTCACTATGACATATCAAAAGTTTTGTGATAGCTTAGTGACTTTTAAGCTATTACTCTAAAGGTGACCATACACCTTAGGTACATGGTACTTTCTTACAAAAACAGCACCACTCTGCTATTACAGCTCGGCTCCATTGGAGTCAATCGGGCAGAGTTGCAATACGGCATATAACCTTTTTGAAAGGCGTGCTGCTGTTTTTGTAATATAGCAGCCATGTTTTTCTAATCTTGAACAACCCCTTTAAGTAATAATGGTGAAATTTCTTCAACCCTTAAACTCTCCAGTACAAGACAAATAATATAATAAAAATGTGCGACACGTCAGTGTATGAGCCTGCAGTGCAATGCTCGCTGTATCACTGTGAGAGTGTCCTGCACGTCCTACTCCTAGGGAAACATAGAAACATGTGTCGGCAGATAAGAACCATTTGGCCCATCTAGTCTGCCCAATAAAAATGAGCAATGTCTGATCTGTGTCAGCTGACAGCCATTCCGGGTCTCTAATGTATGACAGCAAATTAAGCACATCTCTGCATGTTAATTATAGGAAAATAAAGCGTTGCCCTACTTCATTGCCATGCTATGAATGAGCTCAGAGCTAATGTACTAGAGTGAACCGCACTAGAACTGCCTGTTCACTACAGTAGGTCTAGTCCTGTCAGTCGGTAGATTTTCACACCTTATCTATCTATCTATCTATCTATCTATCTATCTATCTATCTATCATCTATCTATCTATCTATCTATCTATCTATCTATTATCTATCTATCTATCTATCTATCTATCTATCTCATATCTATCTCATATCTATCTACTATTATCTATCTATCTATCTATCTATCTATCTCATATCTATCTATCTCATATCTATCTTTCTATCTATCTATCTATCTATCTATCTATCTATCTATCTATCTATCATCTATGAAGCTACTCATTAGCGGGGGTCTCCTTCATCATCTGTATAGGAACTTAAAGAGGATCTTTCATTACGATAAAAAAATCTAAACTAAGTATGCTGACATGGAGAGCGGCGCCCAGGGATCTCCCTGCACTTACTATTATCCCTGGGCGCCGCTCCGTTCTCCAAGTATAGGCTCCGGTATCTTCAGATTTTTGGCTCAACTGGGAGGAGCCTGCTCTTGTTCTCCTGGGCGTCTCCTTCTCCCAGGCTGGAGTGCTGGCCAATCGCAGCGCTCAGCTCATAGCCTGAGAGAAGGAGACGCCCAGGAGAACAAGAGCAGGCTCCTCCCAGTTGAGCCAAAAATCTGAAGATACCTGAGCCTATACCGGGAGAACGGAGCGGCACTCAGGGATAATAGAAAGTGCAGGGAGATCCCTGGGCGCCGCTCTCCATGTCAGCATACTTAGATTAGATTTTTTATTGTAATGAAAGGTCCTCTTTAAGGCATGTCATTTTGGACAGTTGTAGCACTGACACATAGTTGGAGGGGATCCGGCCGGCACACAGGAACTTCCTTTGGTGTAATGACCCTTATAGAACATAGTATTTCATGCATGCCTTGTGCTAACCTCTGGTGTTAATACATGTTGTACTGGATGGTATGATGAAATCTTACTGACCTACAGGGCACAATTTCACCTACTTTAAAGGGCATCAGTCAGCAGATTTGTACTGTATGAAACTGGCTGACCTGCTCCCCTGTCCATATGTGACCGCATTGCTGAGAAAAATGATGTTTTAATATATGCAAATGAGCCTCTAGGAGCAATGGGGGAGTTGTCATTACACCTAGAGGGTCCGCTTTCTCTGTAACTGCTGCACTCTCTGCACTTTGATTGATAGGACCTGACAGTGTAAATGTGGTCATGCCTGATCCTGTCAATAAAAGTGGCGAGGATGCACAAGTTGCAGAGAGAGCAGAGTCTCTAGGTGTAATGACAACGCCCCTGTTGCTCCTGGAGTCTCATTTGCCTATATTAAAACAATATTTTTCTCAGCAATGCTGGCACAGATGCCTTCAGCTGCCAAGTGCACATGTAACAGGTCAGACAGTTTGATAGCTACAAACCTGCTGACAGATGTCCTTTATAAAGGGCTCCTGAAGTGCCCATCAGAGTACTGGATGAGTCCTCCCAGCCATCCAGCAGAGCCAACAGGTGCCACAGCGCCATTCAGTGCACACTAGGTGAACTCTGACATCATACCAAGATCATCCTCTACAACCAATCTACCCAGGTGACAGGTTCCCTTTAAACTGACTTCTTTTTCAGCCAGAAAAACAATAGCCTTTGAAACTCTCAAATGTCTTTGATAGTTGAAAGAAAGTAATGGATGGTTTGGCAAGCTTTAACAGAAGGGTGTCGGAGGCACTGAATGGTGGATAATGGAGATGAGCAGATTGTGAACCTCACTAAACGCAATGAGCAAGCTGTGCATGATGGGAAAAGAAGAGCCAAGAATGAGCATCTCAGTGAACATGTGGTACATCTGATGAGCACACATAAGCAACCTATGGGTAACAGTATACCTGGGTATAAACGGGTAGTGTAAATCAAGGAGGCATGCATTTCAGTATACATAGAACACAGTGAGTTAAAGGGACCCTGTCATGTTGCCCATGCAGCCCTATCTGCAGGCAGCATGTTATAAGGCAGGCTGATATATACTGTAGTTTTAAGGGGAAAGATTTAGTACAACTTAAATTTTTTTATTTACATCTCTGCTCTTTCTGTACTTAGGAGTCCAGTGGACAACCCTATTCAGTGATTGACAGCTGGCACTGTTTCAAATTCATTGATAGCAAGCTGCCAATCACTGATTAGGACCGCCCACTGGACTCCTAAGCATAGAAAGAGCAACGTGTAGATGAATATAACTTATGCTGAATCTTTTCCGACAAAACTATATATCGATCTGCTCAGCTCCTCCTGCTCTATAACATGCTGCCTGCAGCTCAGACGCAATGTTCAAAGTAAAGGGGACTGTGAGAAATAAAACTGAAGTATTGCAGATAAGGGTGCGCTGCAAATTATTCTGTTGGTCAAAATCTACATGACCAGAATATAATATATACTACACAGTGTATATGCATGAAGACTATGTCTGAAAAGAAGCCAATAACTGTCAGATGCTTGAGCATTTAACAAGCAAGGTTGTGAAGAATGGAAGACTCTACTATCAGGCAGCACCTATAACAAGTAATCTCCCCACTTAGGGTACGGCCACACAGTCAGGATTCAGCATACAGTTTTAGAAACCAAAATCAGGAGTGGATCATAAAAGGAAATAAAGTATAAAGGGCAGATACGACTTGTCCTCTTTTTTAAATTCACTGCTGGCTTTGCCTTCCAAAATTGCATGTAGAAACCTGACTGCGTGGTCGTACCCTCATACTTTTGTTCAGGTTTTAGTGTGTAACGACAGTGAATCACCTTTTTACACCAATAAAAAATGTCAAAATGTCAACAAATCTCTAGAAAGTCACAAACACAAAGCAATTACTACATAGCTACAAACCCTCAAGAGTACCATCCACACACCACACCATAATTCAAGAGATATTCCAGCTTTTAGATACAGTACTGATGACCAATCCTCTGCAGTATGCAAGCACGGCCATTACACAATGAACGGAGCCTTCTAAGGCTACTTTCACACTAGTGTTCGGAGCGGATCCGTCTGATGTTTCATCAGACGGATCCGCTCCTATAATGCAGACGTTTGCATCCGTTCAGAACGGATGCGTCTGCATTAAAACTTAGAAAATTTTCTAAGTGTGAAAGTTGTCTGAGCGGATCTGTTCAGACTTTACATTGAAAGTCAATGGGGAACGGATCCGCTTGAAGATTGAGCCATATGGTGTCATCTTCAAGCGGATCCGTCCCCATTGACTTCCATTATAAGTCTGGACGGATCCGCTCGCCTCCGCACGGCCAGGCGGACACCCGAACGCTGCAAGCAGCGTTCAGGTGTCCGCTCACTGAGCGGAGCGGAGGCTGAACGCTGGCAGGCGGATGCATTCTCAGTGGATCCGCCTCCACTGAGAATGCATTGGGGCCAGACGGATGCGTTCGGGGCCGCTCGTGAGCCCCTTCAAACGATGCGCACGAGCGGACACCCGAACGCTAGTGTGAAAGTAGCCTGATTCTGACTTCCTCCACTATTTAGTTTCTGGCAGCTGCCATAAACAGTTTATCATTTAGGGTGTCAGGCGTCAGACCCCCAATGATCTGATATTGATACCTTATCCGGAGGATAGGTCATGAATACCTAAAAGCTGGAATATCCCTTTAAAGCTTATTTTAGAGTATATTCATGTGGAGTGGTAATGGTGCAGCAGAGAGGTTA
Source organism: Bufo bufo (assembly GCF_905171765.1). Lineage (NCBI taxonomy): Eukaryota > Metazoa > Chordata > Amphibia > Anura > Bufonidae > Bufo > Bufo bufo. Next base: position 603,867,343 of record NC_053389.1, on the reverse strand, counting down.
AAGGGTCACTGAGGTTTCCAAAAAACTTTTCATATATGATAGAGACATATTAGAAGTTTTGATCATTGGTGGACTGAGTGCTAAGACCCCCACCGAGTGTTAGAATGAGGGGAAAGAAGTCATGCTCTCTCTCCTCGCTGCAGGAGACAGGGTCAATAGAAGTCGATGGACCCGTCTCAACTCTGTCCTCTGCAGCAAGGAGAGAGAGCATGCTATGCCAGCACTTCTCTCGTCTCATTCTAGGGATCGGAGGTGATTTACATGCTCAGATCCACATCAATCAAAACTTTTGATATCACATATCAAAAGTATTTTGGAAAACTCAATGACCCTTTAAAAATGTAAAACTCTTGTGCTTACGTTCAGCAGGACAGTCTGAAATAGTCCTATCGAACATATGGTCCGATATATGCGTTTTTTTTTTCCCTATACAACTACCGTATATACTTCTGCACTTTGATTGGTTGCTACGGGGGGTAAGGACAGTTTTACATTAGACAGTTTTATTAATATGAGAAGCACTGTGTTTACTGAAAACCGACAGGGAATTATGAAATGCACTACAACCAGTGTATTTCTTTTTGTGAAGTTATTTCCCTACTTTTGGTGCCCACTTTTTTGAGTCAATTGAGTCAGCTGAATGTTCTAGGTATTACATTTTTTCAGGTTTGTTTTCGCATAGACTTCTCTATAGGAAATAAACTCCTGAATATGAATGTCAAAAATGTGCAACCAAAAAACTCAACCAAAGAAAAAATGTTTGGAAAAATGTGTGAATTTCGTGGTGTTTTGTTCAAATCCCAAAAAAACTACCAAAAAAAGGGTGTGTGAAGGAAGCCTAATGGACATCCAATGCCAAGTCAAGATGCTGTATCTTGTATGTTGTGGTATCAATAAACCTATGTCTGGAGGATCCTCCAATTGTTGATGACAGGAATATGAAGACACATCTGTCAATGTGTACCTGTACTTAAAAAACCTTTGATATGTTATACCAATATATCAAAAGTTTGAACTAGTGGAGCTCCAAGAGCTGAGAGCCCCGCCAAATGTTAAAAGATGAGACAGCACTCACACACGCTCTCATCTCCAAGCAGGAGATGGCCTGGAGATGGCTCATAGACTATCTATTCAGTACATTTTTATCAGAGGGGTTATAGTGTTCTATGTGGGCACTTCTTTCTCCTCATTCTATCCATTTGTGGAGGTCTCAGACCCCATATGATCAAAATCTTTGATATGTGGCTATGACATATCAAATGTTTTTTGAAAGTACAGGGACACTTTAAGGTCTGGATGATAAATCTGGTGTAGGGCTACACAGTTTTAACTGATTCTATACTAACTGTTGATTGACTTAGTATGAGACAGAATTTTACGACAAAGCTGTGGCAGGATTTTGACAGTAGATCTTGCCTATCAGGCTACGTCCCCTTTCCAAAAAACACACTGATAAGTCATGCACCTTGAACTAGGTGCACAGGATTTCCCAAAAACTATTATATGCCAAAAATATGCCACTGAATATTCCTTGGTGTTCCGATAAATGGGATGTGCCACTTGGAGTGATCCCCTACTTGGAGTATGCGTCCTGTGAGTAGAGGATGAGTTTAAAACTTAACACTCTCCTTGACCTCTCCTCTGCCTTCGACGCTGTTGACCAATCCCTTCTGTTGCAAACTCTCTCATCTCTTGGCATCACTGGCCTGGCCCTCTTCTGGATCACATCATACCTCACAGACCGTACGTTTAGCGTCTCCCACTCCTGCACCACCTCCTCGTCTCATTCCCTCTCTGTTGGTGTCCCGCAAGGCTCTGTCCTAGGATCCCTGCTCTTCTCCATCTACACTTTTGGCCTGGGACAGCTCATAGAGTCCCATTGCTTCAGTATCACTCTTATGCTGACGACACACAAATCTACCTCTCTGGTCCAGACATCACCACCTTACTATCAAGAATCCCACAATGTCTATCTTCTATATCATTCTTCTTCGCCTTTCGCTTTCTAAAACTCAACATGGATAAAACAGAATTCATCATCTTTCCCCCATCTTGCTCAACCCCCCCAACAGACCTATCTATCACGATCAATGGCTGCACACTATCCCCGGTCAACCAAGTCCGCTGCCTTGGAGTGACCTTGGATTCTGCCCTTTCCTTCTGACCGCACATCCAAGCCCTTTCCACCACCTGCCGCCTCCAACTCAAAAACATCTCCCGCATCCACGCTTTCCTTAACTTTGAATCTGCGAAAATGCTTGTACATTCCCTCATCATCTCCCGCCTAGACTACTGCAACACTTTCCACTGTGGCCTTCCATCTAGCACTCTCGCACTCCTCCAATCTATCCTCAACTCTGCTGACCGACTAATCCACCTCTCACCCTATTACTCCTCTGCCTCTCCCCTCTGCCAATCCTTTCACTGGCTCCCCATTGCCCAGCGAATTCACTTCAAAGTACTAACAAATACATTAACCTGTCCCCTCCCTACATCTCTGAGCTACTTTCCCGATACATCCCCACACGCACTCTCCGATCCTCAAAAGACCTCGTTCTCTCCTCTCCTCTTATCACCTCTTCCCACAATCGCCTCCAAGATTTCTCCCGTGCATCCCCCATACTCTGGAACTCACTACCCCAATATATCGTTCTCTCACCTACAGTGGAATCCTTAAAAAGAAACGTGAAAACCCACCTCTTCAGACAAGCCTACAACCAGTGACCCTGCTGACTCTATACCGCCATGACCAACTTCACCCGCACCTACTGTGTCCTTCTCCCATACCATGTAGATTGTAAGCCCTCATGGGCAGGGCCCTCTCTCCTTCTGTACCAGTTTGTAACTTGTCTTGTTTATGATTAGTGCAATTGTCTGTATTATGTATGTATACCTCTTCTCATATGTACAGCGCTATGGAATGAATGGCGCTTTAATAATAAATAATAATAATAATAATAATAATAATAAAACAATCCCACAAAGTCAATCATTCAACATGGAGGTGAATAGGTCTGCATTGACTTAATTATGTGTTTAAAGGCTGTAATTAATGCAGCTCACATCATAGAGATTTGTTTTCATTTTGACATTAAAAATATACTCTGCGCTCCTGATTCACAAGTGGTACCCAATAATAATAAAAAAGGTGAGAAATACTTTTATAGGCACTGCTGTGTAATGAAAAGACTGACATAAAACTATGGGGGAAGTTTATCAAATCTGGTGCAAAGTAACATTGACTTAGTTGCCCATAGCAACCAATCAGATTCCACCTTTTATTTCTCAGTGCTCCTTTGGAAAATTAGAGGATCAATCTGATTATGGGCGACTAAGCCAGTTTTTATTTGCACCAGTTTTGCTAAATCTTGCTCTATGTTTTATTATTGTGGAATTCTAACACTATTATCATAATCACAAAAAATAATCTAACTTCCTAGAATAGTAGTTCACTGTATCACTACTATTAAGGGTGTACATTTCTGTCTCTTCTCACCAACTATTGCTTAATCTAAATAACTTTTATTCTAACTGATCTCTTCTTACCGAGCCGCCACCACAGGAGATTTCTTGCCAGGGTCCATTCCCGGGATTGATGGCTCCTCCCCAAGTGACCGTGTGTCCTTGTTTAGCAGCTGAAGTCGAGAACTGATCTCCCCAATTACAGACGGCTTTTCTATTTCCACAGGGCCTCCGTGTGAAAGAGGCCGACTCTCAATTGGATCTCCCCATAGCTTAGATCTTCTCTGAAAGAGGTAGCGCGGACGGCCCGCTGCAAGTTGCTGTTGGGCAATAAGCTCACTGTCCGAGGACTGCTTGAGCAGGGGGTCCCTGAAGGTCACGGTGCCCTTCATCAGCTGAGACTTGAGTTTGGGCTTTGGAGGCACTGGTGGCTTCTCGAGTATAAAAGTTTGACCGTCGGCGTACGAGGTGTAGGTGTCAGTGGGCTCCCCACTCTCTGAGGATAGAGTGGACATGCTGGACACAGTAGAGATGGTGCTTGTGGTTTCCAGATGGTGGTCACTCGAGCTCCTGGTGTCTACTTCCTCCACACCTGAGTCAGTAGCTGACTCTGGATGGGGGAGAGGGGCATCAGAAGGCTTCCCTGAGGGTGGTACACCACTAGCTTGCTTGGAAGATGGCACAGCCAAAGTACCAGGTCGAGACAGTTGGCTGAAGGGGGTGCCAGGTTTGGTGACCAAGACTCCATTGGCAAAAGCATCAGGAGGAGGCAATAGCCCAATTTTTGCTAATTCTTCTCTTGTTTCCTCATCACTTGAGGACAGCATGGCTGGTGGCAGATTGTTAGCCCCAAAAGGCTCCACTTCCTCTTCTGAGCTTCCCTGACCAAGAGTTTTATCAGAAGAAGAGCTTGAAGGAGCCTTCTCTTCAGTGTCTTGTAGCTGTGTGGTCTCTTGCTGGTCAGTGGTAGCTGGTGCCTCCTGCTCTTTGTCTTCTGTCCCATTGCTGGTAGCATGCACCATTATAAGCCCTGCTGTTTTCTGCTGAGAGGTGTCCACAATACTTAGAATCATAGGTTTCCTTTCCTCCACCCTACTCTCAGGTCGTTCTGGACTTTTCTCAGCACGACCCTCTCCATCTCTTCTTAATGGAACACTCCACTGGCCTTTCACAGACGCCCTAGAAGGGCTATATATGGGTGATGCTGACCCTTCTATCTCCATTCCCACCTCTCCCTCTTTGGTTTGAATTTCCAGAAAGAGTGGAGGAGCTCTATCAGAATCTGGGCTCCTTACTGGAGTAGGTGTCCTTGGTGGAGGAGGAGAGGGTGCCTGGGAAGAAAACGCACGTTCTCTTGCGGCCAGCGCAAGTGCAAGAGGTGAATTTGGATCAAGGGGCTTACCAGTAAGAGGGTGGATGAATGTAGAATGAGGACTGCTGTACATCAAAGACTTAAGTGAAGAACCTGGAGAAGGTAGGAGGACATCACGACTCCCTAACAATCGCTCATCAACAGAGCGAGAGGGTTGCAGAGAGGGGAGGTCTGGAGAAGGTGGTGTACCCTCCAATGCTCCGACCGAGAGAAAGACTGTGGATTTTCGCTTCTCATCCAGCCGTCGCTCACGTTCCTTCATTACTCCAGCAAGTGCTGTTACAAAAGGACTACCTAATGGATCGTGGTGTGCACTTCCTAACTCCATCATACTCTGTCGTGGACTGCGTCGAGATGGTGAGGGATCCCGTGAATAACCCCCAGCCATGGCTAAAGCAGCTCGTTCCTGTGCATCTTCCACTTGAAGCTGCTTCACAAGGGGACTCTTTTTGTGTTGCGACTTCATTGGTGCAAACAAACCCATATTGGCATAGGGATTGTCCACAGCTCGACTTCTTCTTTTCAATTTTTCTGGAGGTGTTGGGGATGGACCAGGTCGGGGAATACTTGTAGGTTCTACAGGCAAGTGAGATGTGTCTTGAAGAATGATCATGGAACGAGCACGCTTCTGCCGATCGGGAGGAGGGAGGGCACGATCCATGCTTAACAGCTCTGCAGATCCCATTCCATGTGGAAGCCCATGGAGTCTGGCTTCATAACCTGGTTTAAAGCTGGAATGCACTGTATCATATCCCCTACCAGGAGGAGGAGGTGGAGAAAAAGCTGGGGGTGGCCCAGTGTCAAAGTAATAAGGGGATGGAGGAAGGGGAGCAGATTTCTGTGGAGGTGGTGGAATTACTGGACCTTCCCTTAAAGAATCCTGCATGGAAGTGCTGCGTGGAAATCGTCCATCAAGGAATGAATCTGATAGTTTCTCATCTTCACCTAAAGACAGATACAAAATTACAGCCTAAGTTGACACAGTAGAAGGCAATTCTTCAATTAGAAAATAATAAATAATAACTTTGATGGTGCTATGGGGAATATTCCTATACAATAATACACAATCTAGTACAAATGTGGCCACCATTCAGTCTGCAGATGGTGTTGCCAGATAGTACACAGTCCTCTAAACACTACCTTCAGTCAGTTCACAGTCTACTGTACACACTACCATCAGTCAGCTCACAGTCACCTGTAAACACTACCGCCAATCTGTACACAGTCTGCTGTAAACACTACTGCCGGTCAGCTCACAGTAATATAAACACTACCGTCAATCTGTACACAGTCTGTTGTAAACACTAATGCCGGTCAGTACACAGTCACCTGTAAACACTACGATCAGTCAGCTCACAGTCACCTGTAAACACTACCGCCAATCGGTACACAATCTGCTGTACATACTATAGCCGGTCAGCTCACAGTTACCTGTAAACACTACCGTCAATCTGTACACAGTCTGCTGTAAACACTACTGCTGTTCAGTACACAGTCACCTGTAAACACTACCATCAGTCAGCTCACAGTCACCTGTAAAAACTACTGCCAATCTGTACACAGTCTGCTGTAAACACTATTGCCGGTCAGCTCACAGTTACCTGTAAACACTACCGTCAATCTGTACACAGTCTGCTGTAAACACTACTGGCAGTGAGCTCACAGTCTACTGTAAACACTACCGCCAGTCAGTGAACAGTCTATTGTAAACACTACCGCCAGTCAGTAAACAGTCTACTGTAAACACTACCACCAGTCAGTGAACAGTCTACTGTAAACACTACCGCCAGTCAGTGAACAGTCTACTGTAAACACTACCACCAGTCAGTGAACAGTCTACTGTAAACACTACCGCCAGTCAGTGAACAGTCTACTGTAAACACTACCACCCGTCAGTGAACAGTCTACTGTAAACACTACCGCCAGTCAGTGAACAGTCTACTGTAAACACTACCACCAGTCAGTGAACAGTCTACTGTAAACACTACCGCCAGTCAGTGAACAGTCTACTGTAAACACTTCCACCAGTCAGTGAACAGTCTACTGTAAACACTACCGCCAGTCAGTGAACAGTCTACTGTAAACACTTCCACCAGTCAGTGAACAGTCTACTGTAAACACTACCGCCAGTCAGTGAACAGTCTACTGTAAACACTTCCACCAGTCAGTGAACAGTCTACTGTAAACACTACCGCCAGTCAGTGAACAGTCTACTGTAAACACTACCGCCAGTCAGTGAACAGTCTACTGTAAACACTACCGCCAGTCAGTGAACAGTCTACTGTAAACACTACCGCCAGTCAGTGAACAATCTACTGTAAACACTATGGCCAGTCAGTGAACAGTCTACTATAAACACTATGGGCAGTCAGTGAACAGTCTACTGTAAACACTACCGCCAGTCAGTGAACAATCTACTGTAAACACTATGGCCAGTCAGTGAACAATCTACTGTAAACACTAGGGCCAGTCAGTGAACAGTCTACTATAAACACTATGGGCAGTCAGTGAACAGTCTACTATAAACACTACTGCCAGTCAGTGAACAGTCTACTGTAAACACTACCGCCAGTCAGTGAACAATCTACTGTAAACACTACCGCCAGTCAGTGAACAGTCTACTGTAAACACTATGGCCAGTCAGTGAACAGTCTACTGTAAACACTACCGCCAGTCAGTGAACAATCTACTGTAAACACTACCACCAGTCAGTGAACAGTCTACTGTAAACACTACCGCCAGTCAGTGAACAGTCTACTGTAAACACTACCGCCAGTCAGTGAACAATCTACTGTAAACACTATGGCCAGTCAGTGAACAGTCTACTGTAAACACTACCACCAGTCAGTGAACAGTCTACTGTAAACACTACCGCCAGTCAGTGAACAGTCTACTGTAAACACTACCACCAGTCAGTGAACAGTCTACTGTAAACACTACCGCCAGTCAGTGAACAGTCTACTGTAAACACTACCGCCAGTCAGTGAACAGTCTATTGTAATCACTACCACCAGTCAGTGAACAATCTACTGTAAACACTACCACCAGTCAGTGAACAGTCTACTGTAAACACTACCGCCAGTCAGTGAACAATCTACTGTAAACACTACCACCAGTCAGTGAACAGTCCACTGTAAACACTACCACCAGTCAGTGAACAGTCTAGTGTAAACACTACCGCCAGTCAGTGAACAGTCTACTGTAAACACTACCGCCAGTCAGTGAACAGTCTACTGTAAACACTACCACCAGTCAGTGAACAATCTACTGTAAACACTACCACCAGTCAGTGAACAGTCCACTGTAAACACTACCGCCAGTCAGTGAACAGTCTACTGTAAACACTATGGCCAGTCAGTGAACAGTCCACTGTAAACACTATGGCCAGTCAGTGAACAGTCCACTGTAAACACTACCGCCAGTCAGTGAACAGTCTACTGTAAACACTACCACCAGTCAGTGAACAGTCTACTGTAAACACTACCGCCAGTCAGTGAACAGTCTACTGTAAACACTACCGCCAGTCAGTGAACAGTCTACTGTAAACACTACCACCAGTCAGTGAACAGTCAACTGTAAACACTATGGCCAGTCAGTGAACAGTCCACTGTAAACACTACCGCCAGTCAGTGAACAGTCTACTGTAAACACTACCACCAGTCAGTGAACAGTCTACTATAAACACTACCGCCAGTCAGTGAACAGTCTATTGTAAACACTACCGCCAGTCAGTGAACAGTCTACTGTAAACACTTCCACCAGTCAGTGAACAGTCTACTATAAACACTACCGCCAGTCAGTGAACAGTCTACTGTAAACACTACCGCCAGTCAGTGAACAGTCTACTGTAAACACTACCGCCAGTCAGTGAACAGTCCACTGAAAACACTACCGCCAGTCAGTGAACAGTCAACTGTAAACACTATGGCCAGTCAGTGAACAGTCCACTGTAAACACTACCGCCAGTCAGTGAACAGTCTACTGTAAACACTACCACCAGTCAGTGAACAGTCTACTATAAACACTACCGCCAGTCAGTGAACAGTCTATTGTAAACACTACCGCCAGTCAGTGAACAGTCTACTGTAAACACTTCCACCAGTCAGTGAACAGTCTACTATAAACACTACCGCCAGTCAGTGAACAGTCTACTGTAAACACTACCGCCAGTCAGTGAACAGTCTACTGTAAACACTACCACCAGTCAGTGAACAGTCAACTGTAAACACTATGGCCAGTCAGTGAACAGTCCACTGTAAACACTACCGCCAGTCAGTGAACAGTCTACTGTAAACACTACCACCAGTCAGTGAACAGTCTACTATAAACACTACCGCCAGTCAGTGAACAGTCTATTGTAAACACTACCGCCAGTCAGTGAACAGTCTACTGTAAACACTTCCACCAGTCAGTGAACAGTCTACTATAAACACTACCGCCAGTCAGTGAACAGTCTACTGTAAACACTACCGCCAGTCAGTGAACAGTCTACTGTAAACACTACCGCCAGTCAGTGAACAGTCCACTGAAAACACTACCGCCAGTCAGTGAACAGTCAACTGTAAACACTATGGCCAGTCAGTGAACAGTCCACTGTAAACACTACCGCCAGTCAGTGAACAGTCTACTGTAAACACTACCACCAGTCAGTGAACAGTCTACTATAAACACTACCGCCAGTCAGTGAACAGTCTATTGTAAACACTACCGCCAGTCAGTGAACAGTCTACTGTAAACACTTCCACCAGTCAGTGAACAGTCTACTATAAACACTACCGCCAGTCAGTGAACAGTCTACTGTAAACACTACCGCCAGTCAGTGAACAGTCTACTGTAAACACTACCGCCAGTCAGTGAACAGTCCACTGAAAACACTACCGCCAGTCAGTGAACAGTCTATTGTAAACCCTGACATTATTTAGTCCATAATCCAGTGTAAAAGCTGCTGCAGGTAAATTCAAATTCCACCATAAATGCTGCTGCCAGTCAGTCCACAGTCTAGTGACACAGAGGATGATGATTGCAGCATTATATATGTTAAATGGCCAGATGAAAGTTTTATCTGATCTCAGTTGTTGCTGCAGGATGGGGGCAATCCCCGCCACCCCTGTGAGTGATTGAGCAGACAAAACTTCTGTGTCCCTTCCATCATGGCACAGCAAATGTATGGTGTTCTGTGCTGGCTCTAAGTGTCATATTTATGGTGATAGGTAATGAAGATTTATGGATAGAACAGTTTTTGGACATGACTGCGGCAATATCTAGCTAATAAAGAGCAGAGTGCCACAAACAAAGCATAGAAACATGAGCCAGGAAGGGATGCTAGATAGCCAGTCTGTCAAAAACAAACACTATGGCTCATGAAGAGTTATGCTTTACTTTTCTTGCTTTACTAGCAAAGTCATCTGTAGCATGTCTAGCCCATTACCAAACCCCTCTATCAACCAACCCTTCAAATTGTATAAACCTAATAAAGAGCTGTGTAAGGGAGATTCCCCCCATCCCTCAACATTTGTATCATACCCCTACTCATAATAATCTTACTGAGTCTTACTGAGTCTGACTTTAATTTTGAGCAAAGACAAGCTTTAACTTACCTACAGACTTAGTCCGAGACATACCATGGTGGAGTGAAATGTGAGGTTTTTCGCTATGGAAGTGAGAAATTGCATGTGAAGAAATCCCTTGTCTTTCTAGCAGCGACTACAATAGACGAATAGGAGAAAAAAACAGAACATGAACAGACGGAGAACTTAAAATCAATATATATGTGGGAGAGCTTGTAGTCAGTATGAAGCAGTGTGCAGTGTATTAGGTTAGGATGCTGTTTGATCTTACACTTATCTCGGCTGGAGTGATGCGCCTGCTGGTTGGTCGCTGTTTTACCGTAGCGGCTCTTGAGTCAGCCTCGGCAATCTCTGGTCTCATGGAGGGATCAGAAGCCACCAATATCTCATCCAATCGTTCTGGAAGTGATAAACTAGTTTATTATTCAATACAGTTATCAGTACATGTCAATTATGCATAGTGAGAGCATGCAGTTTAGACTTTTATACTGTTATGGGAAAATAATAATAATAATCAGACATTACATTTCATCTAAATAATCATAAATAATAATTATATGGTCAAACTCATCTGTCTGTGGAGATCAAGTATCACGTGAAATGCTTTATTTCTCCATCATAGTAGCATAGAAGAAAGGGCAGTGTATATCTATCTATCTATCTATCTATCTATATATATATATATATATATATATATATATATATAATGCCACATTGACACACCCGTTAGCACAGAAAAGGTAGGGTGTGTGCAAAAATGTACATTGAACAAGACAACAGGAAAGAATATAAGATGAAAATTTGTTAAAAATTGGAGATATATAATAAAAAGTGGATCATCACCATGTACAGGTAAAGGTATGGCCTTAAGTACTTTACCCACACAGTCCCAGGCTGTTTGCAGGGATTCTTACACCAATAGACTGCTATATCCTACTACCTACACCAGGGTTTCTCAACCCGCAGTACGAGCATTCCCAAGAGCATATCAAACAGAAAGAAGATGCACTTTTAATATATAATTCAAGAACAGAGCATGTCAAAGTGAAATCTTTTAATATAAAACCTATCTCTTAAAATATTTAAAACATAAAGGGTATGATGAATGCACAACTCATCTGCGTCAGATAGGAAGTAAATGTTAAGCTAAATTCATTCAAGATGTGGAGCACTTAGCAATCGTTTCCTGACGGTACTATCGTAGAAAATATGCATCTTCTATATGTAAGCCTGTGGCACTCTACTAGTTAAATGCACTGTCATACTACTGCATTGTCACACTTCCACTGTCATTCTCTTCAATGTCATAGGATCCGGACATTTGGCCTGAAAACCTTCATAGACCAGCAGGTGGTAGAGTCTCCTCTGCCAGTGTCCATACCTTGCTGGTTATACCATATGACCAATGCCTGTATAGTACAGATCTAGCAGTGGGTCAGTGCGTTCATCTGTCAGTGTAACAAGTCGGTGTGTTAAGCCTGTGTATTAACGGGCCTGCTACATCAGTATACACTAGTTACACAGCATTCTTCACCTTCTAACACCCAGATATGCCTTACAATGTAACATTCCTAATGACACTTCTTTTTAAAATCTACATTCAATCTAAGGAGTGGCTAATAACCACCAGATTAATCACTGCAGCTTGGTGGTCTTATCATTCATGTGACGTGACAAGTTTAGCGTTCTGCCACCTTTGCCCCCCATCTTACCTAGTTCTTCCAGCTCAGCTGTCATGGACTTGGACCGCAGGGTAAGAGTGGTGCTTGGCGCCCTCTTTGGAGGTGGGGGAGCTGGAAGAAAAAGAGAAGTGACCTTACATGTCTTATCCAGCAGGCGGCGAGGGTCTGGAAGGAACCGCCGTTTTTCTACAACCATCTCCTCATATTCCCGAGACGAGGGGTCGCAGCGAGCTAGCAGTTTCCCAACCCTGCGTCTTGACTTCATTCTGGAAGCCTACTGCTGAGACCCCTGGCACAGCCATACGGGTGTAGCAGAGGCACTGCGGCCGCCTAAGACTTCTGCACTAGCCAGTAACAGCTTTGTGGAGTGCAGGTTTACTGCGTCGCGGGCGGCAGATCCACCTGTCGGCTCAATACTGACGACAGCCTGGTGTTCTCTAGATATAACACACGTCTCAGCTTTCTATCCGGCTCTCCTTCCTCTCTCACGTTATTCTACAACTTCTGTTTCTTTCTTAATCTTCCGCAGACTATCCTCTTCATCTTCCTCTTTTTAGTCATTCCTCTCCTCTGTCTCTCTCCCTCCCTCTATCCTGAATGCACTGGGATCCAGTTAGCAGTTCTTGCTGCGTTTCCATGGTAACTCTCGCTTCACGCTTCAGATGGAGGGAGGGAGGGAGAGAGACAGGCTACGCCACAAAGAGACACTGATACTTAAAGACCTCGTACTATCTCCAGACAAAAAGCCTTTTGCTATCCAGATGGAGAGAGAAACTCCATTGCGCGGAGAAAAAAAATGAAAATATGTTTTCCAGAAATGAGAAAAAAACTGTAGGAAATATTAAAATGATTATTAATATATTCAGATATCCCCCAAAAATTACCCATAAAAAACCTAACCCAAATTAGACAGCTCCATAAGATTTGGCACATGTCATATCAGATAGACAGATAGATAGATATGATATATAGAGCTAATAAATAGATATGATATATAGAGATAATAGATAGATATATAGAGATAATAGATAGATATGATATATAGAGATAATAGATAGATATATAGAGATGATAGATAGATATGATATATAGAGATAATAGATAGATATACAGATCCGGTACTATCCGGTACTTCCCTGGATCAGACTGATAATGAACCTAGTGATCTGGTTGCTATGGCTGCTCATTTACAACATTTTACATATTTGTCTTTTACATTTGGAAAGGTTTTGGTGAGACCCAGTAAATGGCTCTATAGGGTGTTGGCATGTTAGGGTTTCAGTATGTAACGTTGGTTCTTTTACTATGACAACCTGGTATCACTGTACAGCCAGAAGGGCGACCAGCAGATCACCACAGGTCAAGCTTCAGGAAGTGGGGAAAACTCCATCAACCCACCATTCCCCCCTGCAGGGGAAATGTAGTATTATGTGTCAGACATAAAACTGAATGGACAACCATCAACAACGCAGATGTATACTTATATATACAAGTGTGGCCACTGTCATCTTATGCTGAGAACGGAGCAGTTTGATTTGAAACGTCGCTGCTCTGTTTGGTGAGTAAAGTTTACATTTTGCTGCTAAAGGAGAAATGCAAACTGGACTGTAATAAGTACCTGGAGACTGGAACCGCGGGGCGCTGGTTGGATAAAGCCTTTGAACTGTTTCTAAATATATTTTGGATGCAGTTCTGTCCATTCATTTGGTATCTATCTATCTATCTGTCCATCCATCTATTCTGTCTGTATGTCCGTCTATCTACCTTTAAAAACAAACCCGATTTTTGATAACCACTTCAATACAGTATGTAGAAAAAAAATCATTATTGGTAGACTTTACGATAGGATAATAACACAAAATCAAGTATGTAGCTGGTGCAAATGCAGACAATTTTAATAACAATATGGGCGGTGTTGTTTTTTTGGCAGAAAAAACTGTACAGTCGTGGCCAAAAGTTTTGAGAATGACATAAATATTGGAAATTGGAAAAGTTGCTGCTTAAGTTTTTATAATAGCAATTTGTATATACTCCAGAATGTTATGAAGAGTAATCAGATGAATTGCATAGTCCTTCTTTGCCATGAAAATTAACTTAATCCCAAAAAAACCTTTCCACTGCATTTCATTGCTGTCATTAAAGGACCTGCTGAGATCATTTCAGTAATCGTCTTGTTAACTCAGGTGAGAATGTTGACGAGCACAAGGCTGGAGATCATTATGTCAGGCTGATTGGGTTAAAATGGCAGACTTGACATGTTAAAAGGAGGGAGATGCTTGAAATCATTGTTCTTCCATTGTTAACCATGGTGACCTGCAAAGAAACACGTGCAGCCATCATTGCGTTGCATAAAAATGGCTTCACAGGCAAGGATATTGTGGCTACTAAGATTGCACCTCAATCAACAATTTATAGGATCATCAAGAACTTCAAGGAAAGAGGTTAAATTCTTGATAGGAAGGCTTCAGGGCGTCCAAGAAAGTCCAGCAAGCGCCAGGATCGTCTCCTAAAGAGGATTCAGCTGCGGGATCGGAGTGCCACCAGTGCAGAGCTTGCTCAGGAATGGCAGCAGGCAGGTGTGAGCGCATCTGCACGCACAGTGAGGCGAAGACTTTTGGAAGATGACCTGGTGTCAAGAAGGGCAGCAAAGAAGCCACTTCTCTCCAAAAAAAACATCAGGGACAGATTGATCTTCTGCAGAAAGTATGGTGAATGGACTGCTGAGGACTGGGGCAAAGTCATATTCTCAGATTAAGCCTCTTTCCGATTGTTTGGGGCATCTGGAAAAAGCCTTGTCCGGAGAAGAAAAGGTGAGCGCTACCATCAGTCCTGTGTCATGACAACAGTAAAGCATCCTGAGACCATTCATGTGTGGGGTTGCTTCTCATCCAAGGGAGTGGGCTCACTCACAATTTTGCCCAAAAACACAGCCATGAATAAAGAATGGTACCAAAACACCCTCCAACAGCAACTTCTTCCAACAATCCAACAAGAGTTTGGTGAAGAACAATGCATTTTCCAGCAAGATGGAGCACCGTGCCATAAGGCAAAAGTGATAACTAAGTGGCTCGGGGACCAAAACGTTGACATTTTGGGTCCATGGCCTGGAAACTCCCCAGATCTTAATCCCATTGAGAACTTGTGGTCAATCCTCAAGAGGCGGGTGGACAAACAAAAACCCACTAATTCTGACAAACTCTAAGAAGTGATTATGAAAGAATGGGTTGCTATCAGTCAGGAATTGGCCCAGAAGTTGATTGAGAGCATGCCCAGTCGAATTGCAGAGGTCCTGAAAAAGAAGGGCCAACACTGCAAATACTGACTCTTTGCATAAATGTCATATAATTGTCGATAAAAGCCTTTGAAATGTATGAAGTGCGTGTAATTATATTTCACTACATCACAGAAACAACTGAAACAAAGATCTAAAAGCAGTTTAGCAGCAAACTTTGTGAAAACTAATATTTGTGTCATTCTCAAAACTTTTGGCCACGACTGTACATATACTACTCACAAAAAGGTACGGATATTTGACTTTCTGGTGAAATTTATGGAAAACGTAAAAAGTTTACTCTACAATGATATTATAGCATTAAAGTAGGGCATTTAAGTAGAAGCACGCAATGGTGATTTCCTCTTCTCAAACTATTAAAACAAAAGCAAACACCAGTGGTGGGTATACCCCCATAAAAATGTCAATGTCTCAATAACTTGTCATGTGGCCTTAAGCATCAATTACAGCTTGACAACGACGTCTCATGCTGTTCACAGTTCAACGTATTGTCTGCTGAGGCATGGCATCCCACTCTTCTTGAAGGGCGGCCCTCAGGTAATTTAAGTTCTGGGGTACAGAGTTACGAACCTCTATATGGCGACTCAGCTGATCCCATAGGTTTTCAATGGGATTCAGGTCTAGGGAAAGTGCAGGCCACTCCATTTCAGGTACCGTAGTCTCCAGCAGCCGTTCCCTAATGATGTGACCTCAATAAGCTGGCGCAATGTCATGCATGAAGATGAAATTAGGCCTGTGTTGTTCATGCAGAGGCACAATGACTGGATAAATGATGTTATTGAAGTAGTATGGGCTTGTCACTGTACCATTTACAATGTGTAGTGCAGTTCTGTATTGACTTGACACACCTGCCCACACTGTAGCACCACCACCACCAAATGCAAACAGTGGCTGATGCACAGCGCTCTCCCTGACTTTTTCAACATCGTTGGTGGCCATCATTTCTGCTCAGCGTGAATCTGAGGCCCACTGGTCCCTCGTCCAGCATAGATGCTCCCTGGTCTATGCAAGACGATGACGTCCGTGCCTGTTGGTGTGGTCAGGTACCCTTGCAGGTTGTCTAGCACGCAGACCACGTTAATGTAAATGGTTTCGAATGGTCCGACTCTCACCTTCCTTAAATGTGCCTGGAGTTCTGTGCCATTCATCATCCGGTTGCGTAGGGTATTGTTCACAATAAAGCGGTCATCAGTGTGGGATGTGGCTAAAGGACGTCCACTCCTATGCCTTTCTGTCACTCTTCCAGTCTCTCTATCTCTGTTGATGACACTGTGACATTCTAAGCTAAGTGGCCACTTCCGTCTGAGAACATCCTGCTTGAAGTCTTGCAATGGCAAAGTACTGCTGATCAATAGTTAGTTGTCACCTTGGTCTCATGATGTCAAAATGTTAACAGCATGATGAGGAGGACCATTTAAATACTAATTCTAATTTAACCAGGAAATTTAATGGGCAATTCAAGGATCACACACATGTTGTGAATTTTGACATTAAGCTCTTTGTTAGATAACAGCAAGTTGTGCAAAAAGTACTGAAACATTGAACAGTTGGACATGTGCATTCAAAAGTTTAGAGAAGGTCACATTAAGTTCAACTGTAAAGGTTAGAGTGCATTTTTGGTTCATCCTGAAATTTCACCCAAAAGCCAAACTTTTTATGAGTAGTGCATGTTTGAGGTACATAAAAATGATAAAAAAAACATAGAAAACTGTAAGGGATTTTCATTTTATATCTTTATTTTTTATATCGTTTATCCACGTTCCAGCTTATGTAGTACTCTAATAAGCATGACAACCCTAAAGTCCATTCAAAGGTCATGGACAGGCTGTATAAGGCTACTTTCACACTAGCGTTTTTGGATGACGGATCCGTTTTCTATTGTGGCAGATTGTGGCAGAGGATTGTGGCTCCGCATCCCAGGATGGAAATCAAACTACAACATGTTGCGGTTTGCTCTCCGGTCTGGGAACGCAACTAAACGGAACGGAATGCATTTTGGAGCATTCCGTTCTGTAATCCTGGATTCACAGTGATGGATGAAGAGACCCTCCTCCCTTTCTAGACACCACAATCAGTATTGAGTGCAATGTTACAAGGGATGAATGACTGCTTCAGTAGTACCAAAAACACTATTTTATACCTTTCAATATTGTCAGGAATAATTTACTTTCTAAGGAGACAATATTTTTAGGGGTTTCTTCAGTTATACAAGAGTTGGTGTCTACTGGCTTTTTCGCCTCATAAACAATTAAAGGGCTTATGCCAGCTCAGGAGACATGTCCTGTCTCAGGGGGCAGGTCCATTCTGCTGTAGCCCTCTCCCTGTCCCAGCTCACAGGGCATATCCTTTCTGCTGCAGATCTCTCACTATCATAGCTCAGGGGGGAGGGGGGGGCATTTCTGCTGCAGCTCTCTCTTTGTAATTACCACAGCTTCTAACGGTAGAAATTGCTAGTGGCAGTTGAAGGATGAAACTGACCATGTGCAACCTCTTCAGCAGGTGGACATGCACATTACTAAAGAGATAAAACACCAAGGGGCCGGGGGGCATGGCTGACTGCCGATGTGAGCGCACGCACTTAGGAGCTGCTCCATTCCCTGTATAATATCCTGACTTATCCTGCAAAGCTGTCTACTCCAAACTCCGAGTGGCAAGTACAAAGGAGAAGGAGGAAGCACAGGAAGCCCGAGACGGGTCCTAGCAAGGCGCAATCTGTGGCTGATAAACTTAAAGAATATGCTCGGCAGGAGAATCAACATGGCTCCGGCGCTCCCGCCACTCCTCGCGCGGCAGTTACGCGAGGCCAGGCCGCAGAGCATATGAAGCCTGAGGATACCGGAGAGCCTGAACTCACCCTGAAGGCTGTCTCTGACCAGCTTCTAATGGCGATATCTTCCTGCCAATCTTCTCTCACCTGCAAAATCGAAGAGGTACGGGTGGACCTGGGTCTCCTGAGGCAGGACGTGCAACAGCTCAGAGAGAGGGTGCGCCAGACCGAGGACCAAGTCTCGGCTCTGGAGGATCTTACCAGACCACTTAATAATAGACTGCAAGATGAGGAAAGGTCGGTAAGCTTGAGGCGCCAGAAGTGCGACGACCTGGAGAACCGGGCTCGGCGCAACAATGTGCGGATTCTAGGCATCCCGGAGAGAGCAGAAGGTCGAGACCCAGCTAACTTCTTAGAGTAGTGGTTTAAAGCGCAGTTCCCTGGAGCCACATTTTCCGCTGCTTATGCTGTTGAGAAAGCTCATCAGGTTCCCGCTTGCTCAACTGGAAGGATTGCGACCTTATACTCAGCCAAGCAAGAAACAAGGGGGAGTTAAAGCACGACAATGCAAATGTATTGCTTTTCCCCAATTTTTCTGCTGAGCTTCAGAAGAAGAGGGCTACTTTCACCTCGGTCAAAAGAAGCCTTCGAGAATTGAATCTGCAGTATTTGATGGCCTACCATGCACGCCTCTGTGTTGTAGATGGCGATCATTCGGTCTTCTTCACTAATCCTAAAGAAGCGGAGGACTGGATCTCTAGGCGCCCGAGACCTCGCTGATACTTCTTGCTGGCCGGCACTGCAAGTATATCATCAGTCGCCGCGGTGCACTATTGCGGCGCCATGTTGCCGATTATACGCATATCCTTTGCATATCTTGGCCCATTTTACTTCCCAGCCCTTGTGGCTCATCTGTTTGACAGTCATGTTTACCTCTTGTTGACTGGGGGGACTTTTCTAAATGTTTCATGCCCATCTCTACTTAACTGCCCCTACAGCTTGATATTATGTAAGTTCAGGAACGTTTGGCTACCTGCATGGGCTTACCATCTTATACACTATGCAGGTCCCCGAACAATTAACCTTGGTGCAGACTAGAGTTGTGCTTGCACTTTATGTATATTCCTGGTTGATAGTTGATTGTATGCAAAGTTGTATGCTACTTTTTATGTTGAAGACATGGATCACCAATACTCATTACTCGGGTGAGAGGGAGTGGGCTTTTGTTCCTCACGATGGGAGGTGTTGCTGTGTATGGATAGGGATTTTGTGTATTATCCATGGGGTCCCTGGCCGTGATGTCTTGGAACGTGAGAGGTTTGGGTGCACCGAACAAGAGGATTGCTGTATTCTCACATATAAGGAGATATAGCCCACATATTTTAGGTCTGCAAGAAACTCACATGACACCCGAGACTGGGAGGAGAATTATCAAACCGTGGGTTCAGTGGTCATTGCAAGCATATGGCGCCTCACATTCCAGAGGAGTGGCCCTACTAGTCCACAGGAGCCTTAAGTGGGAGGTTCAGCAATCAGTGGTAGACTCAGAGGGACAGTACATATTTGTATATGGGTTAATTAATAATGCTCCCTATGTTGTAGTAAACCTGTACAACCCTCCCCCGGCTAATCTCTCCTTGCTCCAGACGACATTGGGCTTTGTTGCTCAATATCCTAATGCCCGTTTGCTATGCATGGCTATAATATGGTGATGCAGGAGAGCCTGGACAGATTTCTTCAAGCGGGGGAGAGGGTTGACGGTTCTTCTCCTTTTACTACCCTGTATAGAATTACTGCAGAGATGGGTTGGCTGGACATGTGGAGACTCGCACCAGAGAGAATACTCCTGTTTCAGGCGCTCTATCTAGAATAGATTTCATTCTGGGTAATGCTGCTGTCTTCACTGATCTTGAAGATATTCAGTATGCACCACAGGGTCCATCGGACCACGCCCCTGTACTGGCGCGATTAAGGTTGTCAGGCGTTATTCCTAGGGGAGGAAAGTTGAGAATCCATCCCTTCTGGCTTTCATTGATGACCACAAATGACAGAGTCCCTGATCAGCTCCAAGTATTCTTAGAGATGCAGGGTGAGGAGACGGATGATTTATTGCTTTGGGATATGCTTAAAGCATACCTGAGAGGCTGCCTAAAATCCTCTATATCCTACGTTAAAAAGGAGTCTATGAGGAAGGAACTGGAGTTACAAGCAAAATGTAAGGAGGCTGAGGTGTTGTTTCGCTCTGACCCTTCAGAGGCGAACAGAAGCGAGGGGATGGCTAGAGGTAGATCATACTTGATTCATCTAAAAGAAAAAAGTGAGCGCAGGTTGTTCTTTTTGAAACAGCAGTCCTTCGAGTCTGGAGATCGGGCTGGAAAGCTTCTTGCCCACATAGCTAGAACCAACCATATGTCTCCCCCTGTCATACGTATACAGACCCCTGAGGTCCCGATTGTAGATTCAGTGGATGGCATCCTGAACAGCTTTAGGGGCTTCTATCCGACTCTTTACAGCTCTGCAGCGCAATATAACGCTGGGGAGCTGCGAGAGTACCTATCAGAGGTCCTTCACCCTCGGCTAAATCCGGAGGACAGGAACCTGCTAGACGAAGATATAACGCTGGAGGAAATTCAGCTGGCTGTGAAGGAACTTCCCGCTGGGAAAGCACCGGGACCTGACGGGATCCCTGTGGAGGTGTACCCTAAATATAATGACATTTTAGGGCCTCAACTCCTTAAATTATACTCAGCGGCCTATCAGCGGCATCAACTTCCCGATTCCTTATATGACGCTACCATTGTTGTTATTCTGAAACCAGATAAAAATCCTATTGAATGCGGCTCCTACAGGCCGATTTCATTATTAAATCTGGATTACAAGATTCTAACTAGGCTTCTTGCCACTCGCCTAAATAAGGTAATACCTCTATTGTACATAAGGACCAGGCAGGCTTTATCCCGGGTAGAATGACCTCTGACAATGTCAGAAGGGCGCAGGTTTTGGCCCAGATAGGAGTGGCGGCGGAGAAGCGCTGGGCTTTGGCGTCCCTTGATACGGCCAAGGCCTTCGATTCTGTTATATGGCCCTTCCTGCTGGAGATTATGGGGATCTCCAAATTCCTCTTGATCGGTGTACTACGATCTCAGGGACCTAGGGAAGTCATTTCTGTGCTGTATACACATCTCCTTGGCAATCGTATGTTGCTTCAGCCTCTTGTGGTGGAGGATAGATGGAAAGTTTCCATACCGTCTCTATCTGCGGAGGATTGGGAGGAGGCTTTGTTGACCCCCACTAGGGTTTCCCCTTCTATCAATAATAGACTGATTCAGCTGTATATACTGCACAGAAGCTACCTGTCTCCCACTAGACTTTACAAAATGGGCAGGCTAACCCACAGTAGGTGTCATAGGTGTCATACTCCTGGAGCGGACTTCTGGCATTTGATGTGGGAGTGTGAGCACTTACGGGCTTTTTGGAGGAGAGTGGTGGATGTTCTGTCAACTATGGTTCCCATCCCGGTATCGGTGTGTCCCAAAATATGTGTCCTTGGAATATTGGACGAGGAGAAGTGGCCACATTATCAGAAAATTTTCCTGGGGGAGGCTCTATTCTTTGCCTGGAAGGCCATAGCCCTGAGGTGGATGGCAGATAGATCACCCACAATAGGCCAGTGGAAAGCGTTGGTTAACCATGCAGTCTCCATGGAAAACTTAGTTTTTATACACAGTTCCCTCAGAAGTTTCAAAAAGTATGGGGAGAGTGGTGCTCTTCCCCTCTGTCCTTACATCCATTACATATGTATTCGGCGTCGGATGACACTTGTCCTCCAGCAGCTCAATGAAACTCGGACTCTTGTGTTCCGGACACTTTTTTCTTCAATTAGCCTTGACAGGGGCTCCGTTGCGGAATTTGCTAAATGTATGTACAAAGCAATCACCTTTTACTGTTTTGAGATAAAGTTCGAAGCTCCCCTGCGAGGGATATATCACTGTCATATTGTAATGACCATGCCTCTTTATTAAACTTCAATAAAACGAGTTAAAAAAAACCAGCAAGGGGCCACCATTATAATGAAGTAAATGTAAAGGGAATATCTCAAATCTGGAGCATTTTTGTAGCAGAAGGTAAATTACAAAAATAATTAGCTTTTTATGCTGAATTATATTAAAGTAACATTAAACAGTGACAAACCCCCTTTCATGAACACATTACACACAAAACAATGATAAAAAAGAGACTAAACCACACAGTATGTATTAATAATAATAATGTGTGAGAACAGAGGTAGAAGCAATGGAGCCACTAAGAACTGCAGTAAACAAAGAAACACGCCCTTCAGTTCAATGAGTTTTCCCATCTGGGAAGTCCCATAGCAGTGAATGGAAGGGCGCCAGGCACTTGCACGGCTTGCTCTGTCGTTAAGTTTGGATTTAGAATTAAGAACATCTTAAAATACATTTACTCTTTCCTTCTTTGAACCAAAGTTAAAAATTATGATAAATTCATTCTTGGCAAAATAACTGTTTCTGAGTATTACAATCTTGAAAACAAACATACCAGAATTGGCCAGTTAATGTTCAAGCAAGCGATGCTACATTTCTCAAGTTCATTTCATAGAAAGATTTATTGTACATGTACTTAAACCTTTATATATACAGTGGTCCCTCAAGTTACAATATTAATTGGTCCCAGGACGACCATTGTATGTTGAAACCATTGTAAGTTGAGTAATTGGTTCCAAAGCCACAAAATGTCATCCAAGATAAGAGAAAATTAACATTTAAGAAAAATAAGTAGATAACTAAGATAGATAAAACAAGTCCTCACATATAACAGCCAGGAATAGCTGCTAACTAGCAACAAATACAGCTATTTTACCAGAGAAGTGGCCTTGATTGGTTGGGTCTGACTCTAAGACATTGTATGTTGAGTCTGGTTTCAACTTATGATGGGTCAGAGATGACCATTGTATGTTAACATTTTGTATCCTGAGGCCATTGTATCTTGAGGGACCACTATACTTTATTAAAAACTGTTGTAAATGCCATGTAATACGTCTCCTGACGTGGTATTCAACGTTACTGCACAGTGGTAGTATTTTAATAGGGTGATACATAGATAGAGGGGCATCATAGACATTATGGGGCACATTTATTAAGACTGGCGTTTTTTTTAGACGCCGGTCTTAATAAAGTCCCAAAGGTGGCGGTGGATCGGAGTTATGTAGAGTTCACATGCAGCAATCTCCTTTACAGTATGAGGATGAGGGATTGCTATTGCGATCCCTCGTCCTCATACAGAATTCTGGTTTCTGAGCAGCAGATCGCCGTTTTGACCACACGATCTGCTGCCCAGAAGCCATGATTGGTGCCTGCATGAACGACAGGATCACCAGATGAAGAAGCGTTTAGGGACAATTATTGGCTCGTGCAGCTTTCTTAAAGGCCATGAGTCAGCACCACAACATTTCCTGGATAAAGTGTGAAAATCTTCAGGGAGAAAAAATCTTCAGGAATCAAAACAAGACAATTGACAACTGCTTAAGTTGCTTAGTGCCACAAATTCTGTTAGTGCCTCAATTCTGCACAGTTCTATTGGTAACAAAGGGACAAAGAACCTAAAGGAGTCGGGGAGCAAGAAGTCCTCTGAGCCTGTTGCAACAGGGCAGACAGGTCTGCTGAAGAGCAGCAATTATGTGAGTAGGAGGAATAATTGGACCCCTATCGTTAAGTTCGGATTTGGAATTAAGAAAACATCTTAAAATACATTCACTCTTTCCTTCTCTGAACCAAAGTTGTAAATTATGACAAATTCAATCTTGGAAAAATAAATGTTCTAGCAAGCGATGCTACATTTCTCAAGTTCATTTCATAGAAAGATTTATTGTCCAAAGGATGGCATGTACATAAAGCCATGGAGCTCAACCATGATCATAGGTAAAACCATGCAATGTTCAAAAGATCAGAAGTGCAAACTGTGACTACAGGCGTCCATTTACATTAGGGATCGACCGATATTGATTTTTTAGGGCCGATACCGATACCGATAACTTGTGAACTTTCAGGCCGATAGCCGATAATTTATACCCATATTCTGGGAATTTTCATTTTTGAGAAAAAAAAAAATTCCTACACAAATCTGCTGAAAATTAATATGTTTATTGTTAATGTGTATTTTTTGGGTTTATTGTTAATGTGTATTTTTTTTTTATAAATCTTTTTCATTTATACTTAATATTTTTGTGTTGTTTTTTTTTTTACTAACTTTTAGCCCCCTTAGGGACTAGAACCCTTGTCCTATTCCCCTTGATAGAGCTCTATCAGGGTGAATAGGAGCTCACACTGTCCCTGCTGCTCTGTGCTTTGTGCACACAGCAGCATGGAGCTTACCATGGCAGCCAGGGCTTCAATAGCGTCCTGGCTGCCATGGTAACCGATCGGAGCCCCAGGCTTACACAGCTGGGGCTCCGATCGGAGGAGCAGGGGAGAGGGGATCCTGTGGCCACTGCCACCAATGAGTAATACTGGGTGGGGGGGGGGGGCGCACTGCGCCACCAATGTTTTTACTATTGGCCGGGATTGGGATGGGGGTGGAGGGCGCACTGCGCCACCAATGATTAATACTGGGGGGGCTTGGGGGGGCGCACTGCGCCACCAATGAAGATAACTCTCTCAATCATTCATATACAGGAGGCGGGAGCTGGCTGCAGAATCACATAGCCGGCTCCCGACCTCTATGAGCGGTAGCTGCGATCCGCGGCACCTGAGGAGTTAACTACCGCGGATCGCAGCTATCGCTCATAGAGGTCGGGAGCCGGCTATGTGATTCTGCAGCCAGCTCCCGCCTCCTGTATATGAATGAATGAAAGGCTTATCTTCATTGGTGGCGCAGCAGCCACAGCCCCTCCCCTCCTCTTATGTTCTCTCCTCTCATTGGCGGCAGCGGCAGCAGCAGCACAGGGGGAGGAGACACTGCTTCCTTCTCCCCTGTGCTGCGGATGGAACACAGAGAGCGCTGAGAGCAGCGCGTTCTGTGTTCCCAATACGTTATCGGTATATCGGCAAAATAGATGCCGATACCGATAACGTTCAAAATCCTCAATATCGGCCGATAATATCGGCCAAACCGATAATCGGTCGATCCCTAATTCACATTCAATAATTGCTGCCAACTCCCTCCCGGCTTATCCCATACTCGGGTGAACATGTATGTGTATTCTACGAGGAGAGAGGCTTATCTGCCAGGAGAACAAAAGGATCGGGTAAAAATATTTATTTCGCCAGATCCTTGTCTCCCCCATATCATCTGTTGTGGGAGAGCTAGGCACTTCCCATATACATTAGAGTGGTGCCTGAACCCTTCGTTCTCAGCGGGTTTGGCCGACAAAAAATGAATGTGTATGTCCAGCTTAACAGTATGTTTTCTTTTTCAATACTTGGTATTTAGATCTTTTTGTTTTCCCTACAATGCCTACTGAAAAATATATACAGAAGTACACATTTCTATTTCTTACTTATTATAATAATCCTGATTTCATTACTTTTAGCTTTGATATAGAAACCATAAGGCTGGAGCCTATATCCATAAACCGTGCTGTATCAAAGGAAGACTCATTTATGCTTTTTTGTTGAACCAAAGTAAATAGGAGATAAAATGCTGCAGAATATCCTTTTTTATCTCCCTGGAATTTAGTTAGCAGAGAAAGTTTGGTATCTGCAGTAGGTGTAGGGTGCATCGGTGGTAGCAGACTGCTGGGCAAAACGCCAAAGAACAAACGTGAGCTGGCTCATTATGTCTGTAGGATGGGGGACATGATCTTCAGTAGTTCAGTTTCTTGTCATATTATAATTATTAGGATCTCTTGGCCATTTTTAGAAACACCCAAAGTGTTCTTTAACGTATATGTGCTCTTCGTTTTATAAGCTGAGTCTGGATAAGAGGTAGGTAGGACAGGGAACCACCTAGAATGCCAACTCTTCAGGTGGGTGAGTGCAATTTATTTATCAGCTATTATCCTGTTACAAATCAATAGAAAATTCCAGGGTGAAAAAGGCATCCCAGGTCACATGTTACCCCTGATCTGTACATCCTACAACGGTGCTTTTGCTGAGTAAAGAGACTTAACATTTCTGGTTGCAGTCCAGTAACTTCATGCTGTGAATCCTGGACAAATCATCTGGCACTTGTGGTTAAAAACTCCAAATCTATATTTCAAGCGCATAAAAGCATCTTCATGCAATGCAAAAAAAAAAAAAAGCTACGTGTTTCGGATCATGTGAAATGCGTAGCTTTTTTATGTTTTTTTTTTATTGGATGAAAATGTTTTTATGCGCTTGAAATAAAGATTTGGAGTTTTTAACCACAAGTGCCAGAAAATTTGTCCAGGATTCACAGCATGAAGGGTGGACTGAATTGGCACAGCCAAGCCTGGGTTCCTCTAGAGCACTGTGGAGATCCAAGAGGTGCGGTACTGCTGTAAAAGGGTAAGCGAGTAAACAACCATTTAATTTTTTTATTTTACCAGTCCAATGACACAGGAGGAAGGAAGAGTGCTATAGAGTGTCTTACTGTGGATGTAATAGAGAAGCCAACCCAGCCTTCTGCTGATCGCCATGTGTGCAGCCTCTCTAGTCTGCAGCGATAAGAGCTGAATCCACAACTAGCCACCACAATGTAGCATTACAAGTCACCCGTTAAAATTAATAGCCATCCATCTAATATATGGATAGCCGGGAGTGAGAGCTGCTCTTACACAGCGGTTTTTCATTCTAGTTCATAAAGCAAGCCTGGCGCCACTATCTACTGTATGACGTCCATAAGTCCATAGGCAATCCTTATAACTACACAACTATCTAACTACAATTGACGCTGAAGTCTGTTGCAGTACACAACTATTACATACATACAGGTAACATTTTCAGACAGCTATCATGCCAAACTTCAAGGACTGAGAGGCACACTTTCACTGTCTGCCTTGGGCACCAAGAGAGCTTGTCCTATCCCTGGGAACACCTGAGGTTTCCCTGGGCTTTTACTCTTGTTTCTAATTTGTCCTTTAATAATAGTCTACTGTATTCCAGACTCTTGTTACCTGGACTATGGTGGCTCTCTTAACTTCTGCCTCATTCTTACTTTTATTAACCCCTTAGTGACCAGCCTGTTTTGGGCCTTAATGACCATGAGTTTTTTTTCCCTTTAATTTATTCATTGTCGCTTCCAAAAGCTATAACTTTTTTATTTTTCCATCTATGTAGCTGTATGGGGGCTTGTTTTTTGTGGTATAAGATGTAGTTTTTAATGGTGCCATTTTGGGGTACAAATAACTTATTGATTAACTTGTGGATCTCTTTTTATTACGTTTGTTTGGTTGACATTAAGCAAAAAGCAGCAATTCTGCCATTTTTTTTTGGTGTTTGTTTACAGCAGGGGTGGGGAACCTCCGGCCCGCAGGACGCATATGACCTGCGGGATCAATTCATGTGGCCCCCTGCCAGAGTATATAGTGAAAATGCTAATGACTGCTTCTATTATTGAAGCGGTCATTACCATGCAGAAGGCAAGAGAGGTGAGAACAGCGCTGCACTGGCAGTCCTCACCCTCCCTGGTCTTCTCCTGGCCCTGCTCTGTGTCCTGACAGCCGTCCGGAGCTTGAGAGGTAAGTTTATTTTTTAATCGTCTGATCAGAGGTCTGATTGGATGCTGGGGGGTCTGATAGGGGCTGATCTGAGGCTAATTGAGGGTGGGCAAGGTCTGATCTGAGGCTGGGGGTCTGATCTCAGGCTTCGGGGGCTGATCTGAGGCAGGGAGGTCTGATGGCGACTGATCTGAGGCTAGCGAGGGTCTAATGGGGGTCTGATCTGAGGCTGAGAGGTCTGTTGGGAGTCTGATCTGAGGCAGGGAGGTCTGATGGGGGCTGATCTGAGGCTAGGAAGGGTCTGATCTGAGGCTGAGATGTCTGTTGGGAGTCTGATCTGAGGCTGATGTAGGCTGGGGGTCTGATAGGAGGCTGATGGAGGTGGAGATTTCTCATAGGAGAAGTGGGGGGGGGGGCAGATCTGAGACTGAGAAAGGGACAAAGGCAGGGACAACTGTAAAGGAAGAGGCAGGGACAGTGGTAGGGACAGTGAAAGCTAGGTGAACCCCTCTCTGGACCCTTCTTGGATGAGCTTGGCTACCATTAATGCCAAATAAAGAACTAAATAAATAACATTCTGAACTTAAAAATTAGACTTCTATGTTTGGTCAAAATGGCGCCTGTACTATATGTAATATATAGTGCAGGTGCCATTTTGTGCTGCAAAAATACACCGCTTTAGATTTTTTTTAATTGAAGCGCAATTGTATGTTTGACCAAATATAGCCGTCAGATTTTTAAGTAGAGAATTTTGGATGGCCCGCGAACGATTTTACAAATATCCAAATGGCCCTCGGCAGCAAAAAGCTTCCCCACCTCTAGTTTACAGTGTTCACCTTATGGGAAAATTTACATGATATTTGCGTAGTGCGGGTTGTTACGGACACGGAAATACCAAACATGTGGGGGACAATTTAACTTTGCTATTTTTTCAATTGAAAAGCTTTTTTTAATGGAAAAAAAACATTTTTTTTATTGTAATTTTTTTATTTAATAAATGTTTTATTTTATTTTTTACTTTTTTAAACATTTTATAGTCCTACAAGGGGACAATAACAGATTATCTTTTCAGTGCTTCTAATATTCCTATAGTACATTGTATTTTTAATGCTAGCGCTATACTGATATTGACCAGCAGGCTGTGCCAGACATGCTCAGCCTGCTGGAATACTCTAGAGGCAGGCCTGGGGCCTACACTAGGTCTCGGCCTATCTTCACTGAGATCAGCACCCCGTGATCTCATTTGCAGGGTGTCAATGGGATAGAGAGGGAGTCTGCTCCCTATGTAACTGTTTACATGCAATGGGCACCATTGCCGACACATGTAAGGGGTTAAACATTTACAGCAGGAGAGAGAGCCAAGCCCTGCTCTCCACTACACAGGATACCCATGCAGCGCTTAGACTAGGCTACTGTGAAAAGGCCGCAGCACGGCCTAAGGCCCCTTAGTGACCGCCGTAAAAAGGCGTATGGGTGGTCACTAAGGGGTTAACATACTGTATACCTACACTGAATCACAAATAAATAAACAACACACCACATAGTCGAACCACATTATTATATCCACCAGAGGAACTGCTGTGTGCAGCACAGACATCAGCTAGATGAACTGGAAGTGACTCAATAAGGTCCTGGTAGGTTGTCATGGGTATCTGGAGCCATGCTTACTGCAGTGCATCCCACAGCTGAGGGAGAGGATCCACAGAGCAAACACGATGATTGAGGTGGTCCCACAGATGCTCAATTGGGTTCAAGTGTGGGGAATTAGGGAGTCAGGGTTCTACTTGTTCATGCTCTCCCAACCAATATTGGACATTTCTAGCAGTGTGACATGTCGCATTGTCTTTCTGAAACATCCAATCCGCCTTAGAGAAGACAATCAGCATGTCCCTTCCACATGGATGAGTGGGCCCAGAGAAAACCACATAATCAATCCCCAGACCATAACGTTACCACCACCAGCTTGTCTTCTTCCAGCAATGGTTGCAGGGTGTTTGTTCTCTGATGTTCCTCGCCTGACACTTCAGCAGAATACGTCACTCATCGTAGAAGGCAACCCGTTTCCAATCAGCAGAAGTCATATTCCGATACGGCTGATGCAACTACGTTAGCAGAAGTGTAATGTCCATCTATCTGCTTCAGAGCCCCATACGCAGTAGAGTTTGCTGAACTGTTGTTTTAGACACATGGCTCATTTTGGCTGTGAGGTGCTCCACTGTAGCGTGTCAGTATGACATTGTGCACCTTCATAGCCAACGTTCACCTATCGCATCAATTATATGTTGTGCTCTGCAGTTTTCACTTCGCTTATTTGTAATGGTACTATTTGTCTGGTCACAATACACTTTCACCACAGCAGCGCATGAACAGTTCACAAACTGCGCGGTTTCAGAAATTCTGCCACCCTTTGCCCGAAAGCCAATAATCATCCTTTTTTCTACATAAATCCCCCTTTTCAGCCATGACAGTAACAAGGGATATGTGTGTAGACAGCCTATCACACATCTTATATACCCACCAAGCCAGCTCAACACATGACTTCCTTCATGACTTACATGCTGCTGACGTCAGGAGTAGGAAGTGGTCATAATAATGTGACTTGACTGTGTATGTGTGAATTTAATGATGATATATTTAAGTGATTACAATATTAGATTGAAAGAAAAGGTTCATTGGGGAAACTGTACAATTGAAGGGAGGCTTTAGTTCCCTGTTGGGCTGCCTGTAGCCTGGATACAAGACGAGATACATTTGGTAATGAAGGCATTCAGGTTCCATATGGTATCCTGCAGTACATTTGTCCACAAATGTTGCAGCTGTGCCTGTAGATCCTGCACACTCATAGGTTGCAGAAGCTGGTGTTCCACCTGTTCCGCAAATGTACAATTGGCGATAAATCTAGCTACCGGGCAGGCTGTGTGGTGTAGGCTTGTGTAATGAAGATGCCAACTGTGTCTGGATGGTGGACAACGAAACTATGGAGACTGCTCTACTGATGGTCTGTCTGGGCCATCAGGAACCAGTTTGCTGTGATTACGTGCAGTCAACTAACCACTGCTCCGAGCACCCTCTAACAGCTAGGTCAGTGAGGACTAGACTGAGGCCAATTTATCAAAATGACCATTCTGCTTCTTTCAATCCAATGATGCGCTACTCTCTAAGTCTATCAAAATGTCTTCAAGTGGCAAGTCTAGCAGTCAACAATCTCCCACCAAAAGGTGCAATCTCCTACCAAAAGTAGTCTCTGAGAGTCGTTTTATAGGGCAGCGGGGAAGCACTTTTAAGCCCTCTTGTGGCAAGACCCAGTGTGTAATCAGACCTCACTTGTAATTATTTACATATCTGCCTGAGCATAACTGCATGCCAAGTTTTACAACAATCGGACATTTCTATCTGGGTGAGTTATTTTTTTTTTTTTTCAATGATGTATTGTATGACTAGTGGATAAAAAATGTCAGACCAACATTTTCTATTTCAATACAAAGGGCATGTACAATGTAGTAATATCCCTTGTATAAAATTATGAAATATTAATGTTTGTATTGCTGTGAATGAGATGAAAAGTGTCACGGGGTGCTGGCCGTGTGGTCCGCTTCCGCTGTGCCGCCGGCGCCGTTTTTTCCCTCCCTATCAAATGACCATTTCCCTCCTCTATTTAAACAGGCAACCTGCTGGCCACAGGTTGTCTGTGATTTAGTTCCTCAGCTAGGGGATCATTCCGGTGGTCTCCTGCTCTAGGTGTGGAATCCCGGCTCGTGTTTTGTATCCTGGTGTTGCCTTCCTCTTGGATCTTCGCGTTTCTCCTGGTATCAACTCTCGCTTGGCATTTGGACTCCCTTTGTTTTTTCCTTTTGGTCTGGTTTGTTCCTCCTGGTTTTGACCCTCGGCTTGTCCCTGTTTTTTGTATTGTATACTCCCTGGTACCGTCTTGGCCTCCTGGCATTTGACCTAGCTTGTCTGACCTTGTTGTTTGTTGTCTGTCTCGTTTGTCGCCTCTGCACTAACTTAAGTCAGGGACCGCCGCCCAGTTGCGCTCCGTTATTTAGGACGGGAAAGTGCAAGTAGGCAGGGACATAGGTGTGGGTGGAGCCAGTTTGCACTTCCCTCACCCCCTGTCCGTGACAAAAAGTATGTATGTCCAAGTATGTGCAACTGAGTAAAACCTAAGCAGTCCCAATACAGTTTAAACATTTTTAAAAGAGTTATCCCACAAATAAAATAATGGTGTGATTAGATATTATTTATTTTTATTTTCTATAGATATATTTTTTAAACTATATCAATGCAAAATGCTGATCTCCAGTGTAATTTTCACCCTTTTTAGCTTCTTTACTCACCCATCTACAGCTCTGCTCTCTTCACTTTCTGTGAGGAGGCAGCAGTTCAGCACACAGGACAATCAGGCAGCTGCATCTCCAGGTAGTGCATTGCAGTAAATTCTTGTTAAGCCCTTCTCCTGTCTTTCTCCCCTCCACAAAAAATAGTCCCTCCCACACAGCCCCAGTGATTCCACTAATTCATAGTACTATATGTAATGCTCCCCTTGCCCAATTACCTTCTCCACTACATAGACAGAAATATATCCATATACTTCTATGAATTTGGGCTGCTTAATCTGCTTCACTGGGGAAGCAAGCGTGGAAGTTACTGAGCATGTGAGTCCACCACTGAATGCAGGAGAAGGTGGACCAGACACATGAGAAACAGCACATGTATTGCTATAAAACTTCATTTGAAATGTCCTTCATGGCACAGTAATATGTTTCCCTTTACAGAAGAATGCCATATTGAATGGCTTTTCATTTTATTGCATTTATATAAAATAATGCATTATATGATATGTAATGTTAATTCAATACATCAATACTTTTTTTTTGTGTGGAAATACCCTGTAAATGTGTTTTAATGCATCTGAAAAATTGGATTCCTACGGAAAAATAAAGAGGAGCAGATCATTATTTGACTGCTGTATTCATTGTAAGTACATAAAAGAACTTGGAGTCATATACAGCCTAAACTGGCCAAGGAAAAATGTCACAGAATGTTTCAACAGCCGAAAGAAAAAAAACAGCGTTTCTATTAAATGCATGAGATTAAGGAATTCCATCTGATCTTTTAACATGAAAAGAATCAGCTTAACACACTTATGATAATCGCAGATAACCATAAGAATTAATTAACATGGGATATCAGATTCAAAAGCTATGTGCATGAAGGATTACAGCGGTGTCAGCTTTTTGGTTTCAAACTAAGATGTCAAACTATAGCATATGAATATAGCAGCGTGATAGAACAGTTAGACTCAATTATTGCAACAATCACTATGGATATGACTGATCTATTGTATAACTTATCCTGATGGATCACACTAGCAATAGATGACTACACTGCCGCATGTTGGCAACAGGAACCTCACAGCAGAGATCCAGTCTAGGCAGTAAACTTTTGGAGTATACTTTTGGCTCCCTTTGTCAAGTCACTATAAATCCTAATTAGGGGGTCACCTGGGCTTTTCTTTAAAGGGGTTGTCCCACGAAAAATATTCTACAGTTTTCAAACCAGCACCTGGATCTGAATACTTTTGTAATTGCATGTAATTAAAAATTTTGTATAGCTACTGAATTATTCAATAAAATCTATCTGTATAGTGCCACTTAATTTCTTATTTCTTTGACCGGCTCACTAAGAAGGCTGCACATGCTCAGTTTCATCCTTTATCTTCCTCCTGAGCTGTGATAGGGAGAGCTGAGACACGCCCCCTGAGCTGGGATAGGGAGAGCATGGACACGCCTCCTGAGCTGCAGCAGAAAAGACACTCCCCTTGAGCTGTCAGCTCAATATAAATCTAGCAGAGCAATGACTGAGGAGATCTCTGGATCCATGTGAGGTACAGGGCTGGTGCTAGCTTTGTTAGAAAGAGATTCCCATGTACTTTATTATGTCTGATTTTCATTTTTTACATTATTCATGGAATAACCCCTTTAAGAGCTGTGATTCCTGTCATTATGACTATTAGGGTATACAGTACTTTACGAATGACCTACTGTACCAGATGCCTTTTTTAGATGGGCTTGAAGGGTATACCTTTGCAACCATTTTTACTGATCTTATTCATCTAAAATAAAAATAAATCTTAAATGTCATATTGTTTTATGTACAATGCATTCAGAAAGTCTTCAGACCCTTTCACTTTTCTGTTATGTTGCAGCCTTGTGCTCAACTAAAAATTCTAGTTTTCCCCCATCAATGTACACTCAATATCCCATAATTAGACAGTGAAGACAGAATATTAGACATTTTTGCTAATTTATTAAAAAGGAAAAAAAAATTTTTTTACAATGACATAAGTATTCAGACCCTTTGCTATGACAAGCTCTGGGGGCCTCCCATTTCTCTTGATCATCTTTGAGATGTTTCTAGACCTTGATTGGAGTCCACCTGTGGTAAATTCAGTTGATTGATTGGTCTTACAGCTGACAATGCATAACAGAGCCAAAACCAAGCCATGAGGAGGGAAGAACTGCATGTAGAGCACGGAGACAGGATTGTGTGGAGGCACAGATATGGAGAAGGGACTTGGTAAGAGTGGTGACCAAGAAACAGTCACAGGCTGAGCTCCAAAGATCATGTGGGCAGATGGGAGAAACTGAAGGTCAACCATCTCTGTAGCACTCCAACAATATGGGCTTTATGGCAGAATGGCCAGAAAGAAGCCTCTCCTTGGTAAAAGACACATGAAAGCCCACCTAAAATTTGCAAAAAAGCACCTAAAGAACAATCAAACTGTGAGTAACACACTTTTCTGGTCTGATGAAACCAAGATTAAGCTTTAAGGCCTCAATTCTAAGAGTCATGTCTGGAGGAAACCAGGCACTGCCAAATACCATCCCTATAGTGAAGCATCATGCTATGGGGGCTAGGACAGGAAAACTAGTCAGGGTTGAGGAAAAGCTAAATAGAGCAAACTACAGGGATATTCTAAATGAAAACCTGACCCAGAGAGCTCTAGACCTCAGACTGAGCCGAATGTTTACCTTCCAACAAGTAACGCTACTTTCACACTGCTGTTTCTGGGTCCGCCTGTGAGATCTGTTTCAAGGCTCTCACAAGCGGCCCAAAACAGATCAGCTCAGCCCCAATGCATTCTGAATGGATAAGGATCCGTTCAGAATGCATCAGTTTGCCTCCGTTCAGCCTCCATTCCGCTCTGGAGGCGGACAGCAAAACACTGCTTGCAGCGTTTTAATGTCCGCCTGACGATGTGGAGCCAAACGGATCCGTCCTGACTTACAATGTAAGTCAATGGGGACTGATCCGTTTTCACTGACACAGTATGGTGCAATTGAAAACGGATCCGTCTCCCATTGACTTTCAGTGTAAGTCAAAACGGATCCGTTTGCATTATCATGAACAAATGGTAATGCAAACGGATCCGTTCTGAACGGATACAATCGTTTGCATTATAGGTGCGGATCCGTCTGTGCAGATACCAGACGGATCCGCACCTAACGCAGGTGTGAAAGTAGCCTAAATGATCCTAAGCAGACAGCCAAAACAACACAGGAGTGCCTAAAGGTTAACTCTGTGAATGTTCTTGAGTGGCACAACCAGAGCCCTGACTCGAACTCAATCCAACATCCCTGGAGAGACCTGCAAATGCCTGTCCACCGATGGTCCCCATACAACCTGACAGAGCTTAAGAGGATCTGCAGAGAAGAATGGCAGAAAATCTCAGAATCCAGGTGTGCAAACCTTGTAGCATCATACCCAAAAAGACTCAGGCCAGAAATCGCTGCTTCAACTAAGTACAGAGTAAAGGGTCTGAACACTTATGTCAATGCAGGATTTTAGTATTTTCCTTTGCAATAAATTAGCAAATATTTTTAACATTCTGTTTTCACTTTGTGATTATGAGGTATTGAGTGCAGAATTAATGGGTAAAAACTTGAATTCTGTTTTATTTTAGCACAAGACCGCAACATAAAATGTGAAAAAGGTGAAAGGGTCTGAAGACTTTCCGAACACATTGTATGCAGCTTTTCCAGGCCTACACTAAGTGTCTATCGTTACGCACTACAGTGATTCTGCAGATACAGTATGTGGTACTCTTTCCTTTCAGAAGACGATGAGATCACATATCTCTGTGCAGTAGATCACTATTTGCAAAGTTGCCTCCTTTTTTACATTTGCTGTTAAACAATAGAAAAAATAATTTGTTCTGCTGCATCCAATCACTTTCCTCAGCAGTATATGGCAGATGATTGCTGAAACCAGTAATTGGCTGCATTGGTTATGTGGAGTATATGGGTATGCCAATGCTGCACCAAAACAAACAAAGCCTATTTGTGTGTTACAATCAGTGGGTGTCGAACAATTGAATCAGCCAACTGGTTTGACTTTGGGCTAAACCTAAGGGCATTATCCTGGCAGTCACCTAGTATTCAGACTTTTCTGCAGGGGAGCCACCAGGCCACTACCTCCTGGAGTAGTCCCTGCATGGATGACTGCTTACCCTCAACAAACGTCTTCTACTTTTGCTAATTTGTCATATTTAAACGTTTCATATCATTCAATTTCAATACAACATAAAGAGAGCACAAATAAACACAAAATGCAGCCTCTAAAAGATAACCCCAAACCCTCATAACTTGTTGTGCCACCCTTGGTAGTAACAACTGCTATATAAAATTCTGTGAAGAGTGTTTTACATAACTGTGGAGGAATTTCCTTCGCTGAACTATCTATTTAAGGTCTTGCCACATCAACTCAATGGGCTTTATGATAGGACTTTGATTGGACTTTGATTCAGCCGCTCAAGAACCTTAACTTTATTTCTTTTGAGACATTCCAAGCTTTAGGTCACAAACTGATGGGCAGACATTCTCTTTCAGGATTTTCCAAAAGAGAGTTTATGGTTTCTTCAATCATGACAAGTCATCCAGGTCCTGCAGAAGCAAAGCAGCTCCAGACCATAACACTACCTTCACCTTGTTTAACTGTTGGTATGATGTTATGTCTTATGTGGAAAGTAATGTGAGCTTTACACCAGATGTAACAGATGTCACCTCGAACTCATCAGTTCACAGACTATCACCTCAAAAGTCTTGGGGGCATCTAGATTTTGTTGTCTAGTCTTTGTGTTCATTTTGGCCAACAACGCTTTGTACCTTGCAACTCTCCCACAGATGCCATTTTTGCTCAGTGTCTTTCTTGTGGAATCATGTACATTAAGGCCCACTGTTCTTTAGATGTTCATCTGGGTTGTAACCTCATGAATGAGTTGTCGATGTCCTTTTGGAGAAATTTGGGCAGGCAGGCCAACCTTCCTGGGAAGGTTCACCACTGTTCCAAGTTTTCTCTATTTGCTGACAATGGCTCTCACTGTGGTTAGCTGAAGTCCCTGAGCATGGCTTTTAACCCTTTCTAGACTGGTAGCTTTGTTTCCCATCTGCATTTGAATCTCTTAAGAACGTGTGCTGCTTTCTGAAACCTTCCAGCTTCCGTCACGTTGTCAACATCTAATATTTAAGTAATATTTAAATGAACTAGTCTGGCCAGCAATCATACCTGAGTGTGGCTATTGAAACTGAAGCCACTTTTCAAATTACTTTGGATAACTGGTTGATTTAGTAGCTTAGAGGACAGTGAAAATGCCTTCACATGCGGCAGATTTTGTGGCAGAAAATTCTGCGACTGAAAATCAGTTCCATTCACCTTAATGGGGCTTGCAGAAATCCATGCGCTTGCTTCCCCATTTAAATGAATGGAACTGATTCTCATAGGGCCAGGTAGGGCTGAATAGGAAAAGCACTATTTCTTCAATAAATGAAATCATCATTTAAAAACAGCATTTTGTCTTTACTTTGTATATCTTATATCTTTTAATTGTGCCCATGTCTGCTGAAAATATCCATGCCCAGCAGTTGATCTGTTGACCAGAATGAGATGAGGAGGCTGTAGAGCCCTGAATACACCCTCTATATCAGGGATCAGCAACCTCCGGCACTGAAGCTGTTCGGAAACTACAACTCTTAGGGTCCATTCACACGTCCGTTGTTTCTTTCCTGATCTGTTCCGTTTTTTGCGGAACAGATCTGGACCCATTCATTTTCAATGGGTCCTGAAAAAAAACGGACAGCTCAATGTCAGATTTTTTTTCAGGACCCATTGAAAATGAATGGGTCCAGATCTGGTCCAGATCTGTTCCGCAAAAAACGGAACAGATCAGGAAAGAAACAACGGACGTGTGAATGGACCCTTAGGCCTAGTTCACACGACCGTATGGCTTTGTTTTTTGCGGTCCGTTTTTCACGGATCCGTTGTTCCATTTTTGAGTTCCGTTGGGTTTCCGTTTCCTTTCCGTTTTTCCGTTCCGTTTTTCCGTATGCCATGTACAGTATACAGTAATTACATAGAAAAAATTGGGCTGGCCATAACATTTTCAATAGATGGTTCAGAAAAAACGGAACGGATACGGAAGACATACGGATGCATTTCCGTATGTGTTCCATTTTTTTTGCGGACCCATTGACTTGAATGGAGCCACGACTCATGATTTACGGCCAAATATAGGACAAGCTCTATCTTTCAATGGAACGGAAATACGGAAACGGAATGCATACGGAACACATTCCGTTTTTTTTGCGGAACCATTGAAATGAATGGATCCGTATACGGACCGTATACGGACCACAAAAAAAACGGCCCGTACACTCGCAAAAAAAACGTTCGTGTGAACTAGGCCTTAGAATCCACCTTTCACTTCATTGGGAGTTACAAGAACAGCCAAGTAAAGTGTGCATGCTGGGAGTTGTAGTTTCACAGCAGCTGGAGTGCTGAAGGTTGCTGATCCCTGCTCTATAGTATGTGCACAACAACTGTATATTATCTTGTTCATTTTTAATATATAAGGCCAATTTGGGCGTTAAAGGGGTCTTATCACTTCAGCAAATTATTGTCCATATTGTCTCCTTTGCTGGCTTGATTTATTTTTCCATCACATTATATACTGCTCGTTTCCAGGGGTTACGACCACCCTGCAATCCATCAGCGGTGGTCGTGCTTGCACACTATACAAAAAAGTGGTGGCCTACATGTGCTCCCATGGTCCTGGCCACCAGAAAGGCCGCCTCCTTTTCCTATAGCGTGCAAGCACAGCCACCGCTGATGGATTGCAGGGTGGTCATAACCATGGAAACGGTAGTGTATAATGTGAAGGAAAGATGAATCACTCCTGCAAAAGAGGCAATATGGATAAGTGTCTTGTATTTACTTTGTTATTACATGGAGGATACAAGTATTCACTAAAACAGACCTGTTTGGAGAGGTGAGGGGTCTTCTTTCAGAACAAAGAGAATTCTTGTGAATAAGCCTCTATTTGAGGTCTTGCTTTTGCAGAAGTAGTATTTTAATAGCAACTTTTTCAGCTACATACACGGTATGCAGATGACAAATCTATGTTCACTGTTTATTGACTAGTAAAAAAGCTCTGGCACCTGTTAGGACCTACCTGAAGTATGCCCCGTCAGCCTGGTGATCACAATGCTGATCTAAAGGTCACAAGTTAAAGGGACCCCTCTCCCTTTGTCCACACTGCCATCAGCACAGATCGCAGTACTTTATGGGTTAATCAGCTGAGACCCCAGTTTCTTCAATCACAGCCTCTTGCTGTTGGTGTACCAACAGGCCGAATGGTGTACGTGTAAAGCATGGTGGAGTAATTACCTCCTATCGATGTATGTTACAATGTGGGAAGAGGTAAAACATAATCCTGTGTTTTGTTAAATTATTTTAAAAGGTAAAAATAAAAATATTTGACATTCATTTTATATTCTAAATGTATAGCTGGAGTGATCTGATTATACTGTCCAGGTGGCTGCAGCATATTCCAGTATTCGTGTTACAGCCCACCCTCTCCAAATACAGATGCAACAGAGGCCCATAAGAGGTCTCCAGGCTGCTGTAAAACGAAGCTAGAATCTGTCATTAGCAATAAGAAAGCAATTTTTATCTATTTATTGAAAATGGAGCCACACTTTAAACACTGATTCTATGATTTCCAGTATTTTATTTAAAGGTATCTCTTACATTCAGGAGGCAGGGAGACCAGTGTAAAGCTACATCTCATAGAACTACACTGGAGAGTCAGCACACACAGATGGCATAGACAGGAAGTGTGAGTCAGGAGGTCTATATAACTACTATATATCTGCACTCCTGGTCCATTAGATAGGGGAGACACTATATTTTCAACAGAATAAAGAGATATACAGAGAAACATGTAATGAGGGGAGGGGTCTGAATTCTGCCAGGAGGGATTTGAGGGAGTTCAAATCAGCCACAGGGACAGACTGAGTCCCTGTTTACACTTCAGAGAAAACTCTGGGCTGATGGTCAGACTTGAGGTCACATGGCCAGGTTCCCATGATGAAAAAGTTCAAAATGCATTGATGTAACTGGGGGAATAATGCCCCTGCATCTTATGGGAGAATACTAATGAGCACTTCCATTATGGAACCGCTCATTAGTACCGGAGGACCAGGAAGCGGTGAAGGCTCTGTACTCACCGCTTCCTGGTCCTCGGCTGTGCAGTGGCTGCGCACAGTGTGAGGGCGCTCTATGCACAGCTGACAGCAGAAGGAAGAGGATCGCGCTGGAGGAGAGGAGCGGCGGCGTCCAGGAGCAGGAGAGGTAAGTGGTTTATTTATTTTGTGATCTGAGGCTGGGGGCTGTTGAATAATGGCTGGGGGCTGCTGAATAATGGCCGGGGGCTGATTATATATATGGCTGGGGGCTGATTATATATATAACTGGGTGCTGATTATATATATGACTTGGGGCTGATTATACATATGACTGGGGGCTGATTATATATATAACTGGGTGCTGATTATATATATGACTTGGGGCTGATTATACATATGACTGGGGGCTGATTATATATGGCTGGGGGCTGATTATATATGGCTGGGGGCTGATTATATGACTGGGAGCTGATTACATATGGCT
This sequence comes from Bufo bufo, assembly GCF_905171765.1. Lineage (NCBI taxonomy): Eukaryota > Metazoa > Chordata > Amphibia > Anura > Bufonidae > Bufo > Bufo bufo. The sequence goes on along the minus strand of NC_053389.1, from coordinate 603,826,559 downwards.
GGGGGCTGATTACATATGGCTGAGGGCTGATTACATATGGCTGAGGGCTGATCCCATATGGCTGAGGGCTGATCCCATATGGCTGGGGGCTGATCACATATGGCTGGGGACTGATATGAGGCATGGCGGTCTGATCTAAGGTCTTATTGGGGTCTTATTAACATTGGGGGTCTAATTGGGGCTCTCAGCTGAGGTCTGATTAACATTGGGGGTCTGATTGGTGGTCTGACCTGAGGTGTCATGAAAAATGTTTTTTTCTTATTGTCTTACTCTAAAACCTAGGTGCATCTTATGGCCCGATGCGTCTTATAGGGTGAAAAATACAGAGTTAGGGTGGAACAAAGTACACTGCTAGAATACTGGTGGTCAGTAATATATGTAAAATAAAAAAGGGAAAAAAACAGGAGTGCTTCTTTAACTATATTGTATCCCCTATCGAATCATTATAATAACAGCAATTGTGTTCCTCCAAAGAGAAGCCAACTACAAACCAGATGCAAAATGCTAACTGCACAAATACTGTACATAGCTTGATTCAATTAATTCTTAAATTGTTTCACTCATAGTGAACCTTAAACTTTAAAGCACGCCATGAAACAACTAACAGGACTATTAGTAGAATGTCCTTGCACGTGCTTGCTACATACCGGTACATTCTGGTATGATACTTATGTGTACATGTGTTCTTACCCCTCCTACGCATGGCCTCCTCACTCTCAGGTTTGCGACTCACAGACACAACCTTCATGGTTAGATGAGCACCCCCTTGGCGAATCAGTGATACCACTTGTTTATGACCAACCTTCACAACATTTACTCCATTCACCTGGAGGACATAAATGGGGGAAACCTTAGGAAAAACTGGAAATGAGAAATGTATAAAAAGGTGGAGTTCTATAGAGAAGCGGGTGAGAATGGTTTAGCTATAGCTGGTTCATGGATTGAATATTCCAGATATATCATGTTGCCTCAGGAAAAACATCCTATGGAACCACATACAAGACTGTATAGAACATTTCAGTACACGTTCAGCATTTCATTACATTGGTGGAGATTGTAAGGCTCTTTTGTGGTCCTTCCTTATTAATGTACTGTAATATTACTGGGATTAAATTAAATCGACAAAACTAGGTAAGAAGGAAGCAGGGTCAATATGCAAGTGCAAACAAAAAGTAAAGCTGTTAACCACAGCAACCAAGTGGTGAGTTTTATGGGTAGTCTGCTTGAAACTTCTTAACTTATGTTTCCATGTGTTTATTTATCGGTCCGAGTATGGTTCCAGTATTAACTTCAATAGGGTGAATTCATTGGTGGCATTAATGGTAAAGTAGGAAATAACATCCTTTCCACCCCACAAAAAATGTACATGGTTTAGCTATCATAGGCAAAAAAGAAGCAAAGACATCAAGTGTGAATATGGTCTTAAGGTATGTGACTGCATTCTGATTCCACACCTCAATCAAGAAGTCTCCTGTCCTAAGACCTGCTCTCCATGCTACGCCATCGACGTCCACAGACTCCAGATATTGCAGAGCAGGGAAAGCTGGTGTAGGTGTGAACTCCTCGATAGGTGTCTCTGCTGCAAAGAAAAAAATTTTCATAATAAATAAGTAAAATTCAAACATTCCATAATTTACTGTCAACATCTGTATAAATAGCACCAGTGAAAGAAAGCACATTCAGACTCACACAACAACTCAACTTAAGGCCAAGTTCCCATCTGCATCAGAGGCTCCGTTTGGAGCCATTTACATTTTACGCAGGTCAGGAGGTCTCTGTTGCAGGTTCCGTCAAAAATATCAGACAAAAAAAGTCCTCCATGCAGTACTATGTTGCCTGGTAAAATGACTGCCTGCCTAATGGAAACCCTTTGGACTCCATTATATCTGGGAACTTTAGGTTAAGTTACCGTATGTGCCGAATCCGGCACTTTCATTATTTTTGTTGTTCTGCTCCTATGACAAGCAGAACAATAGACATCATTGCCGCAAATGGGAAAGCAGCCTTCGCTATATATATTTTTTGCAAAGCTAGTTGGTTCTCCAGGATTTACATACTGATAGGTGACCCTGCTACAGACTCACATAACCCCTGTCAATCAATTGTATTGATCGTGGCACTTCAAGAGCACTTAGGCCTCTTCCTAGGCCGTGTGACACCACGTTCATCAGTCACATGGCCAAGAGAATGAGGCTGAGCTGCTATACCATGCACAGCCACTATCACATGCATGTGCTTGGCAAGATGTGAGGAGGCCACATCACTCACTGGAGCTCCTGTGAGCGTCGCAACATCGTCAAACAGCTGACCGGCAGGGAAATTTGAAGTTAGACCCCCGCCGATATGATACTGATGACCTATCCTGAGGATAGGTCATCAATATGTAAATCCAGGAGAATCCCTTTAAAACTGGTTTCACATGAGCGTAAAATAAGTGCAATTTTGTAACCGTTTTGCAGCTGCAAATGCCAACCTGAATGTAGGTCTAATGACCCAAACTAACAGCATTACAAATCCCTCTGGTTGGGCTAGGATTTGCAGTCATAATACAAATGCTAAGATGTAGCTGTAGTTCAGCTGACTGAGTGAGGCCAATGACTGTATGTATGCATAATGTGATATAATGGTTAGATAGTGCCAAGACACCTAATACATAAGAAAATACCAATATATGTGCCAGGTTTCTAAACTGTACACAGTTTGCTCATATGCAAGCATATTAACTGGCTTAAAGGGGTTGTCCCACAAACAATATTCTACAGCAGGCATCGTCAAACTGCGGCCCTCCAGCTGTTGCAAAACTACAACTCCCAGCATGCCCGAACAGCCTACAGGTATCAGCCTACAGCAGGGCATTGTGGGAGTTGTAGTTCTACAACAGCTGGAGGGCCGCAGGTTGAGGATGCCTGTTCTACAGTGTTCAAACCAGCACCTGGATATGAATACTTTTGCAATGGCATGTAATTAAAAATTTAGTATAGCCACTGAGTTATTCAATAAAATGTATCTGTATAGCACCACCTGCTGTTTGTTCTTTTTCTTATTTCTTTGTCCAGCTCACTGAGAAGGCCGCACATGCTCAGTTTCATCCTTCAACTGCCTCCTGAGCTGTGATAGGGAGAGCTGAGACACTCCCCTTGAGCTGTGATAGGGAGAGCATGGACACGCCCCCTGAGCTGCAGCAGAAAAGACACTCCCACCGAGCTGTCAGCTTAATAAATCTAGCAGAGCAATGAATGTGGAGATCTCTGGATCCATATGAGGTAGAGGGCTGGTTCTAGCTTTGTTAGAAAGAAATTGTCATGTACTATATGATGTTTGATTTTCATTTTTTACATTAATCATCATGGATAGCCCCTTAGCGGACGTCACTCCGGATGCTTAAATGAAGGAAGAGACCGGCACTCCTTGGTACTGCAATTATATCAGGTTTATTCGACACTCATAGAAGAGGTAACGCGCGTTTCGACACATGCAAGTGCCTTTATCAAAGCAGATCCTGCTGCTCACATTGCTTTGATAAAGGCACTTGCATGTGTCAAAACGCGTGTCACCTCTTCTATGAGTGGAGAATAAACCCGATATAATTGCAGTACCAATGAGTGCCGGTCTCTTCCTTCATGTTCTATTCTTGTTCGCAATTGCGGACAAGAAAAGGCATTTTCTATGAGAGTCCGCAAAATGCGGAACGCACATTGCTGGTGTCCGTGTTTTGCGGATCCCCGAAACCCATACGGACGTGTTAATGGACCCTTATCCTGAGGATAGGAAATCACTTAATAAAATGTGGACACCCACATTTCAGTGGGAATCAATTTTAAACAAAAAGTTATGAAAAAGTTCTCTTTGTATGATGGATGGCATTTTGACCTAATGGAAGGTGGGGCTACTGATATCAAAGAAGAGCTAAATGGGAATGATCTGGGTTTGCTGTTTACATCTTTGCATCTGTGTAATATCACGTTGAACAAGACAGGATTGTGTATGTGGACATACCTTTTGCTCCTCTCAACACAAAACCAAATCCCTCCAGTTCCCTCTTCTGTAATCGAGCAACTTTCTCCTGGATGACATAATCACTACAAAAATTCAAATGACATCAATATAAATGACCATGTAACTGTTTTATAGCAGAAAAGTTCGATCGTCCCCCGAATGTGAAGCTTAGCAGACCATATATTTGGTCTGGTCTGGTTTCATAAACTCAGTAGACACTGCTGTTATTCCAGACATAATATACAAACCCAAAATGAAATCACCACTTTGAAGTTGCAAGTGTCCATACACATGATATGAACATCAGACAGAATTGTTGCTTTTGCTGGGACCAGTCAACCATCTAATGTGTATGGGGATGCCTCAACTCTCCCCCAAAGAAAGATGTCGGGAGAAAGAAGCTTTTTCCCTCTCCCCACTGAGAACAATGCACAACTGAGTTGACCACATGACTATGGGTCTGGAGGAATGGTTGGTGGCCAGTTGTCCTTGGATGTTACATACTGATAATAACTGTATGATAAATGGATCTCACCTATGAGAAGTAAAGGAGTCATATGATCCAACTGTGTAATGTCTGAAGAGACGCTTCGTCCGATCTTCACGAGTTTCTGAAAGGCAAACCCCAAGATATGTGAGCCACACTGAAGTTCTCCCACCTTTTATTGTACAGCTTTAAAGCACTCACTGATATACTACAATATAAACTGAAATTGGACGATCATCAGCAAATAATGTAAGAGTGTATAGCAATAATTTCCTGTAGTTTTAATGTTCCATATAGTTCACAACAGGTCTCTCCATAGGCTATCATAATGCTTGTCATACCTTGACGTGGATCCGGCTGTCTCATCTGCACTTCCTCCACACAGTCTGCTGGAAACCATCCACTCCGACCCTTGACTGATCCTTCCCAAAATCCACCTTCACCAATACTCAGCACTGTAATAGAAAAGCAGTCCAACAATGAGGCAATCATAATTTATGTACATGAACCCACAATTAGATGGACACAAATATAAACTCACAGGCCACTAGAAATGATAGAGCCTATTGCACAAACTTCAGATTGTACTGGAAAGTACTAAGGCTAGGTTCACAGATGTGTTGTGAACTCCGGTAGTCTGTTCCAGCAGGTGCCGTGCACTGCCGAACCCCTATTGACTATAATGGGAACTGGCGGGGACTCCAGAGCTTTCCGACATAAATGCATGCAGTAATTTTTGTCCGTCTAGAACAGGGATGCTCAACCTGCGGTCCTCCAGCTGTTGTAAAACTACAACACCCACAATGCCCTGCTGTACAATGATAGCTGTAGGCTGTCCAGTCATCCTGGGAGTTGTAGTTTTGCAACATCTGGAGGGCCGCAGGTTGGGCGTCCCTGGTCTAGAAAGTGTCCGGATCCCATTATAGTCAACAGTGGTTCGGCAGTGCATGGCAAGTATCCGGGTATGCCAAATATGGTGAACTCTGGTAGTCTGTTCCTCTGCCGGATCACATCTGTGAACTTAGCCTTTTGAAGCCAATGGTTAACTTTTCAGTTGGGGGTTTTCAGTTCTAATCTACGACTTCAGACAAAATGTAAGCATCTGGAGTCAGAATTATTAAAATATCCATTCCAGTGATTTACAGCTATCACACTAAAGGGGTACCCTGACCTTATAGTATACAGTTGCAAGAAAAAGTATGTGAACCCTTTTGGAATGATATGGATTTCTGCACAAATTGGTCATAAAATGTGATCAGATCTTCATCTAAGTCACAACAATAGACAATCACAGTCTGCTTAAACTAATAACACACAAAGAATTAAATGTTACCATGTTTTTATTGAACACACCATGTAAACATTCACAGTGCAGGTGAAAAAAGTATGTGAACCCTTGGATTTAATAACTGGTTGAACCTCCTTTGGCAGCAATAACTTCAACCAAACGTTTCCTGTAGTTGCAGATCAGACGTGCACAACGGTCAGAATTCTTGACCATTCCTCTTTACAGAACTGTTTCAGTTCAGCAATATTCTTGGGATGTCTGGTGTGAATTGCTTTCTTGAGGTCATGCCACAGCATCTCAATTGGGTTGAGGTCAGGACTCTGACTGGGCCACTCCAGAAGGCGTATTCTCTTCTGTTTAAGCCATTCTGTTGTTGATTTACTTCTATGCTTTGGGTCGTTGTCCTGTTGCAACACCCATCTTCTGTTGAGCTTCAGCTGGTGGACAGATGGCCTTAAGTTCTCCTGCAAAATGTCTTGATAAACTTGGGAATTCATTTTTCCTTTGATGATAGCAATCTGTCCAGGCCCTGATGCAGCAAAGCAGCCCCAAACCATGATACCCCCACCACCATACTTCACAGCTGGGGTGAGGTTTTGATGTTGTTGTGCTGTGCCTCTTTTTCTCCACACATAGTGTTGTGTGTTTCTTCCAAACAACTCAACTTTGGTTTCATCTGTCCACAGAATATTTTGCCAGTACTGCTGTGGAACATCCAGGTGCTCTTGTGCAAACTGTAAACGTGCAGCAATGTTTTTTTTGGACAGCAGTGGCTTCCTCTGTGGTATCCTCCCATGAAATCCATTCTTGTTTAGTGTGTAACGTATCCTAGATTCGCTAACAGCGATGTTAGCATATGCCAGAGACTTTTGTAAGTCTTTAGCTGACACTCTAGGATTTTTCTTCACCTCATTGAGCAGTCTGCGCTGTGCTCTTGCAGTCATCTTTACAGGACGGCCACTCCTAGGGAGAGTAGCAGCAGTGCTGAACTTTCTCCATTTATAGACAATTTGTCTTACCGTGGACTGATGAACAGCAAGGCTTTTGGAGATACTTTTATAACCCTTTTCTGAGAGCTCTTTTGTGCGAGGCATCCTTCACATCAGGCAATGCTTCTTGTGAAAAGCAAACCCAGAACTGGTGTGTGTTTTTTATAGGGCAGGGCAGCTGTAATCAACACCTCCAATCTCATCTCATTGATTGGACTCCAGTTGGCTGACACCTCACTCCAATTAGCTCTTGGAGAGGTCATTAGTCTAGGGGTTCACATACTTTTTCCACCTGCACTGTGAATATTTACATGTGTGTTCAATAAAAACATGGTAACATTTAATTCTTTGTGTGTTATTAGTTTAAGCAGACTGTGATTGTCTATTGTTGTGACTTAGATGAAGATCAGATCACAATTTATGACCAATTTGTGCAGAAATCCATATAATTCCAAAGGGTTCACATACTTTTTCTTGCAACTGTATGTCATAAATATCTGCAAAATTTGGGTTCACCTCTGGGACATGCAATCTATCTTTGGAATGGTGGTCCCTCAACTCCCACAGAAGTAAATAGAGAGAGCTGAGGATATATGTGTCTATCTCTCATTTCATCCTCTGCCTTGATTCTGCAGCCAGTTCACCAGGCAGGATGGTATTTGTGGGACCCCATTCTGGAGAGAGGAGCAGGTGCCAGAGGTGAGACACACATCTATCAAGCATTTATTGAATATCCTGTGCATATGTCATAAATGTCTAAGATGTCCCTTTAAGGAACATCAGGCCGGTCTGACAGCAGGCTGCTTATTTGGCCGTACACATTACATAAAAAGCCAACAACACACTGCTGACTGGCTGCAAGGCAAATCACTGATGGAAATATCCAAACCAAATGTATTTTAGATGGTATTATGTTTACAGTAGGACAATGGGACTGTACATGGACAACCTTTTTCAACAATCACCATTAGGATGATAACACTCATAATGAGCAGCATAAACCCTTCAGGTATCTGACCTCCTTTATGTTGAAATGGCACATGATCTTGTAGGCATTATTTTCACAAAGCTGAAACTGGCCATTACTGCCAATTTTTGTCTAGTGTGTATAGGTACCAATCTGCCCTTTAGAGCATTGTCCTATTCAAGGGAATGGAACAAGGATGCAACACTCAGAAAAGCCGCAATAAAAAACATGGGATTCTGTCAGTCACTGATAGGTGTAGATAGGGCGGTCTTAAGTTCAGAAAGAGCAGAGATATAAATGTTTAAATTACAAGTTTTACTGAGTCTTATCCCATAAAACTATATATCAATCTGCTCAGCTCCTCCTGCTCTATAACCTGATGCCAACAGATTGCACTGCATTTTGTGGTGACAGGTCTTCTTTAAGTCAGTGTTAAAAATGCACTGTAGTCTCTGATTGGAAATGGCTATGTACCATCTTTCATAAATGACCACAATAATAAAGTGCCTACAAGTAAAATCTATTTGTATTCTATGAAAAAAAAAAGGCTGGGCACTCACTATATCTGGAGTAAGTGGTACTTTATTAATCCAACCATAAAATCTTAAATATATGTGTGACAAGTCTGGCCAGACTAAAAAGTGATAAATAATATTTATACAGTGTACAATACAATAGTGAAGTTAAAAATATAGGTTCTCCAGTAAAACCCGATCTTTGAGGAAGAATATAGTTCTCGATGCAATATGCTGAAATTTTACATAAAATGTTTTTTCAAAAATTCGTGGAAATAATCGCATATGATTGCCGCGACAATAAAAGTTTGTAAATAATTTTGAATTCGTCTATGCAGTTTGTGCAGTGTCCATCAACAAATCAAGACTATGTCTTTCAATTATGAAGTTGAATGGTGTTATTTAATTCGAACTGTTATGCCCCCATCACAAATACTTAGTTTACCTCTATACAGTGTGTCTACTCAAAAGCCAGATCGATATGGGTGGAATCCGGTGAACAGTCCGCGGTTGGTGGTTAAACCAGATCCCCTACTACTGCTTACTCACGTGAGTATCGACTTCACCAGAGGTTAGTAGTATACGATTCTTTATAATTTCTACTGGGATATCGAGGGCGTCTCGACTTTAGTGTTTTTAATCGTCTGCTTTTAGCGAATAATGCTTTGTCTCACTGGCGCCAGTGGCTTCTTTGCGTATTTCCGGTTCTCCGAATGGCACACACTTACGTACGATCTGATTGCGTTTTTTTTTCTCTCTCAGAATGTTCATCACTGTAAATGCCGGTGGTCTTTATGTTAAGCAGGAGGATCCAAACCAAACGCGTTTTGGGGCTCTAAGTGGCCCCTTCCTCAGTAGTTAAACTGTCCTCCATAATCCATATCCTTATATAGGGGATTTGTAACATACAAAACATACAATGGATCCAGCTCCCATTAAAATCAAAATAATTGTGCATGAGAATAAAATCTATCCCTTCTATAATAAAATCCACTTGTGCATTAGGAAGGATACTATCCTTTAAAAGTATTTTCTTTACTATCCTTTATCCAAGGGAAAGAAGCAGTAAAGAAACAACTTTTAAAGGATAGTATCCTTCCTAATGCCCAAGTGGATTTTATTATAGAGTAAGCAGTAGTGGGGGATTAACCACCACGCGGGACGCCGCAGACTGTTCACCGGATTCCTCCCATATCGATCTGGCTTGTGAGTAGACACACTGTATAGAGGTAAACTAAGTATTTGTGATGGGGGCATAATAGTTTGAATTAAATAACACCATTCAACTTCATAATTGAAAGACATAGTCTCGATTTGTTGATGGACACTGCATAGACGAATTCAAAATTATTTACAAACTTTTATTGTCGCGGCAATCATATGCGATTATTTCCACAAATTTTTGAAAAAACATTGTATGTGAAATTTCAGCATATTGGATCGAGAACTATATTCTTCCTCAAAGATCGGGTTTTACTGGAGAACCTATATTTTTAACTTCACTATTGTATTGTACACTGTATAATTATTATTTATCACTTTTTAGTCTGGCCAGACTTGTCACACATACAGTACAGACCAAAAGTTTGGACACACCTTCTCATTCAAAGAGTTTTCTTTATTTTCATGACTATGAAAATTGTAGATTCACACTGAAGGCATCAAAACTATGAATTAACACATGTGGAATTATATACATAACAAACAAGTGTGAAACAACTGAAAATATGTCATATTCTAGGTTCTTCAAAGTAGCCATCTTTTGCTTTGACTACTGCTTTGCACACTCTTGGCATTCTCTTGATGAGCTTCAAGAGGTAGTCCCCTGAAATGGTTTTCACTTCACAGGTGTGCCCTGCCAGGTTTAATAAGTGGGATTTCTTGCCTTATAAATGGGGTTGGGACCATCAGTTGCGTTGAGGAGAAGTCAGGTGGACACACAGCTGATAGTCCTACTGAATAGACTGTTAGAATTTGTATTATGGAAAGAAAAAAGCAGCTAAGTAAAGAAAAACGAGTGGCCATCATTACTTTAAGAAATGACGGTCAGTCAGTCAGCCGAAAAATTGGGAAAACTTTGAAATTAAGGGCTATTTGACCATGAAGGAGAGTGATGGGGTGCTGCGCCAGATGACCTGGCCTCCACAGTCACCGGACCTGAACCCAATCGAGATGGTTTGGGGTGAGCTGGACCGCAGAGTGAAGGCAAAAGGGCCAACAAGTGCTAAGCATCTCTGGGAACTCCTTCAAGACTGTTGAAAGACCATTTCAGGGGACTACCTCTTGAAGCTCATCAAGAGAATGCCAAGAGTGTGAAAAGCAGTAATCAAAGCAAAAGGTGGCTACTTTGAAGAACCTAGAATATGACATATTTTCAGTTGTTTCACACTTGTTTGTTATGTATATAATTCCACATGTGTTAATTCATAGTTTTGATGCCTTCATAGTCATGAAAATAAAGAAAACTCTTTGAATGAGAAGGTGTGTCCAAACTTTTGGTCTGTACTGTATATTTAAGATTTTATGGTTGGATTAATAAAGTACCACTTACTCCAGATATAGTGAGTGCCCAGCCTTCTTTTGATATACCGGTATTTATTTAGCTTTATAGATTGGGTGAATCTGTAGGCTGAGAGCACCCATCCGGAGAACCTGATGTAGTAGTGCTGCCTTTTTTGATTTTTTCAATTCACTATTTGTATTCTGATGGTGAAGGGTACTTCAGTGATATTCAAAAATTAAAGGTGTTCCAAATATATAAGAATTGGGAGGAGAAAAATCCTTATTACATTCACAGAAGTGAAATGAAAGGTCTCCTAAATGCCACCTCTTTGAGAGGAGCACCCCCTTACCCAGACCAGATATCCGATGATAGATTGTCACTTCCCCCATATATTATGCAAATGCCATTTTCTTTGAGAAGACCACCCCCTTCCCAGGAAACAACTTTCTAATGCAAGTTTGGGTGATTGTTTTAAAGAGGCTTCACTCTATACTGTTTGGTTGTTGAAAGGAGACTAGGACAGTATAGAAATCAGGAGAGTACAGGACATGCAGAGGAGAAAGAATGGGAAGGAAGTTTGGGTTTTATTGGTAACAAAATAGTTCCAGCTTCTTCTAGTTCTGCCCTGTGCCATGACAAGTAACTGCTGTGCACATGATTTCCACCACAGCTGACTATACGGTATAGAGCACTTCACCATCCTATGTAACCGTCACACAGCTCAGAGAAACTCTGACTTTTTTCAATTCCACAACATCATGTAAAGATACCAAAAAGACAGCCCAGATCATACACCTAACTCTGTGGTCACAAATATTAGTGTTAGGTACAGGTTTTTAGCTCCTTGAGGTAAAGATGAATATTTCCATACACTTTTCATTACAGTCACACCACATGGCCGTTTTCAGAGCCAATTAAAGTCTATTAGCCTATTAACAGCACAGTTTTTTTAATGGCCAGTGAATAGCGGCCCTCAAAAAACAGGACATGTCCTATTTTTGACCGTTTTCATGGCCAGACTAGCCCCACTAGAATCTTTTTTTTTTTAAATTGGTTTTATTGAACAAGTACAATGAATGAAGCAATACAAAAAGCCATTCAGGACCTAGACATATACATACACCATATCCATACATATTCCACCATAAGTATTATAATAATAATAATAATAATAATAATAATAATACTACATAAGGCAGATTATACATGGGAAACATACAAAGGTCATTCTGTGAGAAAAGGTATATCTGGATGCAGCAATGATAGCATCAATCAACATATGAGTCGAAAAGAGAGTTTGTGTAGAGGAGCACCACGATCCCCAGACCCCCAAGAACTTGGAGGAGCATCGCCTATTTTTGAAGACTATATATTCATATGGAATTATTGTGTTTACCAATACTCTCCACTGGTTTATGGAGGGACTTCTGGGTAGTGACGTCACATGATGTGATGTCATGACACTGGGAGTGTCAGGTCCTGGTGCCTCCAGTGAGAAGCGAGTGTCCCTGCGTGTGCAAGTGGATGGGGTATTTTTTATTATTTTATTTGCTGTAACTAACGGGGGTGGGGGTGGTGTGGGGGGTATTACTGGACATTAATGGGGGACATTATTATAGCCACTATGAGGACATACATACAGGGGGCACTGTGGGAAAATATATACAGGAGGCACTATGGGACCATTATATATACAGGGGGCACTATAAGGAAATATATAGGGGACACTATGAGGAAATACAGTCAGGTCCATGAATATTGGGACATCGACAGAATTGTAACATTTATGGCTCTATACACCACCGCAATGGATTTGAAAAGAAACAAACAAGATGGGCGTTAACTACAGACTGTCAGCTTTAATTTGAGGGTATTTACATCCAAATCAGGTGAACGGTGTAGGAATTACAACAATTTGAATATGTGCCTCCCACTTGTTAAGGAACCAAAAGTAATGGGATAATTGGCTTCTCAGCTGTTCCATGGCCAGGTGTGTGTTATTCCCTCATTATCCCAATTACAATGAGGAGATAAAAGGTCCAGAGTTCATTTCAAGCGTGCTATTTGCATTTGGAATCTGTTGCTGTCAACTCTCAAGATGAGATCCAAAGAGCTGTCACTATCAGTGAAGCAAGCCATCATTAGGCTGAAACCCATCAGAGAGATAGCAAAAACATTAGGCGTGGCCAAAACAACTGTTTGGAATATTCTTAAAAAGAAGGAACGCACCAGTGAGCTCAGCAATACCAAAAGACCCGGAAGACCACGGAAAACAACTGTGGTGGATGACCGAAGAATTCTTTCCCTGGTGAAGAAAACACCCTTCACAACAGTTGGCCAGATCAAGAACACTCTCCAGGAGGTAGGTGTATGTGTTTTAAAGTCAACAATCAAGAGAAGACTTCACCAGAGTAAATACAGAGAGTTTACCACAAGATGTAAACCATTGGTGAGCCTCAAAAACAGGAAGGCCAGATTAGAGTTTGCCAAACGACATCTAAAAAAGCCTTCACAGTTCTCGAACAACATCCTATGGACAGATGAGACCAAGATCAACTTGTACCAGAGTGATGGGAAGAGAAGCGTATGGAGAAGGAAAGGAACTGATCATGATCCTAAGCATACCACCTCATCAGTGAAGCATGGTGGTGGTAGTGTCATGGCGTGGGCATGTATGGCTGCCAATGGAACTGGTTCTCTTGTATTTATTGATGATGTGACTGCTGGCAAAAGCAGCAGGATGAATTCTGAAGTGTTTCGGGCAATATTATCTGCTCATATTCAGCCAAATGCTTCAGAACTCATTAGACGGCGCTTCACAGTGCAGATGGACAATGACCCAAAGCATACTGCAAAAGCAACCAAAGAGTTTTTTAAGGGAAAGAATTAGAATGTTATGCAATGGCCAAGTCAATCACCTGACCGGAATCCGATTGAGCATGAATTTCACTTGCAGAAGACAAAACTGAAGGGAAAATGCCCCAAGAACAAGCAGGAACTGAAGACAGTTGCAGTAGAGGCCTGGCAGAGCATCACCAGGGATGAAACCCAGCGACTGATGATGTCTATGCGTTCCAGACTTCAGGCTGTAATTGACTGCAAAGGATTTGCAACCAAGTATTAAAAAGTGAAAGTTTGATTTATGATTATTTATTCTGTCCCATTACTTTTGGTCTCTTAACAAGTGGGAGACACATATGCAAACTGTTGTAATTCCTACACCGTTCACCAAGTCCATCCAATGAGGCACACCAGAGGACATTCAAAGATGGGTCATTTTAAGTGACTCATCATTTCACCAAACTGAATTAGAAAATATTGTGCTTCTACATTTCCAGTCTACGGTTTCCAAGTAAATGGAGGTCATCATTGTGGTTTTATGTAATGACTTCTCCTCCTAATTTAGATGATCTCCAATCCACAAACTGAACAGCAAATCTCCAAAATCAGGAGTGAAAATCAGTAGACAACCTCCTGCGGGACACACAGTACACCATTGTCATGGTCTTACCTGCTTGCTGCTCTCCTTCGTTTGACATGTGCTGGCGGCCATCTTGGGTCCTGGGTTTCTTGTAGCCTTCCACCCTGCGGCTCCTCCTTCCCCTGGGAGGAGCTGGATGCCTAGCTCATATATATAGGAGGTCTGTGGCTTCAGTTCCTTGCTTGGTCCTCTTGTGTTCACATGCTTCTAAGACTGCTGCTGCTTCTGGTTCCTGATCCTGGCTTCGTCTGACTACCCTGCTGGTTCCTGATCCTGGCTTCGTCTGACTACCCTGCTGGTTCCTGATCCTGGCTTCGTCTGACTACCCTTCTGGTTCCTGACCTCTGGCTTCGCAAAGACTCTGCTCGGTTTCACCATCCGTTTGGACTTTTGCTTTACAGCTTTATTTTCAATAAAGCCTTCTTATTTTCATTTATCTCTTGTTGTACGTCTGGTTCATGGTTCCGTGACATTAGGACCAAGCCATGAATTCTGACGGTACAGGGCCATCCTCGCTACCCATGCTGGTTGCCAGACTTGATCAGCAGGATCACCTGTTGGGTCGGTTCGCTGTGGCGTTGCAAACCCTGCTTGAACGCACGGCTCATTTCGCTCCCGTTGCCGATGGGTCGGTTGTCGCTCCTGGGCTCGCTCCTACTGCCGCTCCGGTTGTTGCGCCAGAGTCTACCCCGACACCTGTTGTTGCGCCTGCGGTGTTTCGGGGTATGACCGGTTCTGCCCCTCTTCCACAGCGCTTTGGGGGAGAGCCAACTCAGTGCCGAGGTTTCCTTAACCAGGTGGGCATTTATTTCGAGTTGCTGCCACATGCCTTTCCTACTGAGAGATCAAAGGTGGGCTTCTTGATCTCGCTGCTCTCGGACAAGGCCTTGGCCTGGGCCAGCCCTTTATGGGAGAACAACAATCCGGTGGTTGCCGAGTTTTCCGGTTTTGTTGCTTCTCTTCGGAAGGTATTCGATGTGCCGGCTCGTGCTGCCTCTGCTGCGAAGCTCCTTATGTCCATCAGACAGGGTTCACGATCCGTAGCTGAATACGCCATTGAGTTTCGTACCCTGGCAGCAGAGGTGGGCTGGAATAATGAGGCTCTGGTCGCTGCTTTCTCTCATGGTCTCTCGGATGCCTTGAAGGATGAGGTTGCAGCTAAGGACCTACCAGTGGAGCTCGAGTCTCTTATTTCTTTCCTGATTTTGATTGACACCAGACTCAGGGAGAGACCTTCCTTTAAGGAGAGCCTGCGGAGGTCTTCTAACAGATTGGTGCCTACGTTTGCTGTCCCACCCGTGCCTCCCTCTCCTCCCACGCCTCCTGGGGATGACTTGTCTGGGGGTGAACCCATGCAGCTGGGGTTTGCTCGCCTGTCCGAGGGGGAGAGGGCACTCCGGAGACGCGAGGGCCGATGCATGTACTGTGGTCTCGGTGGGCATTTTCGGTTGGCATGTCCGAACCGTCCGGGAAACGCTCGTACCCTGAGATCCTGTCGGGGGCAGATCTTGGGTGGAGTCTCCTCGTCCCCGGTTTCCCGTGTTGACAAACCACTGATCACTGTTGTCCTCTCCTGGGTCGGGGGCTCGGTGACGACCCAGGCGTTGGTGGACTCTGGTGCTGGTGGTTTGTTCATTGATAGTGTGTTCGCTGCCGCCAATTCCATTCCTCTGCAGGCTCGAGGTTCCCCACTGGCTCTTGAGGCGATAGACGGCAGACCCCTTCTGCCGCCACACGTGACTCATGAGACCCTTCCAGTGGGGATAGCCATTGGTGCCGTTCACAGAGAGTCGGTCTGCCTCCAGGTTATTTCGTCTCCACACTACTCGGTGGTCTTGGGGTACCCCTGGCTCCGGAAGCATAATCCGACTTTCGATTGGAGATCGGCCGAGATCCTCTCGTGGTCACCGCAGTGTGGGGCTAGTTGCATCCATGGGTCTGTCAAGTTGCTGTGTACTTCCTCGGACTCTCTGTTGCCTCCTGAATACGAGGAGTACCGGGATGTATTCGATAAGGTGCGCGCGGTTGCCCTACCTCCGCACCGCCCATACGATTGTGCCATAGAGTTACAATCTGGTGCCGTTCCTCCTCGTGGCAAAGTCTATCCACTGTCGGTAGCGGAGAATGAGGCCATGGAGGAGTACGTGAGGGAGGCGCTTTCACGCGGACACATTCGCAAATCTTCGTCCCCGGCAGGGGCTGGATTTTTCTTTGTGAAAAAGAAGGGCGGTGAGTTGAGGCCTTGCATCGATTACAGGGGTCTCAATCGCATCACGATCAAGAACGCTTACCCGATACCCTTGATTTCCGAGCTGTTCGATCGCCTTAAAGGGGCCACGGTCTTTACCAAACTCGACCTGAGGGCGGCATATAACCTGGTAAGGATCAAGGCGGGCGATGAGTGGAAGACCGCGTTTAACACCAGGACCGGTCATTACGAATCCTTGGTTATGCCCTTTGGGTTGTGCAATGCGCCCGCAGTCTTTCAGGAATTCATCAACGATGTTTTCCGTGACCTGTTGCAGCAGTGTGTGGTAGTCTATTTGGATGACATCTTGGTATATTCTGAATCCATGGAGGCCCACATTCTGGATGTCAGACGAGTGTTGCAACGGTTACGAGAGAACAAGCTGTTCGGTAAGCTTGAGAAATGCGAATTTCACCGATCCCAGGTAACCTTCTTAGGTTACATCATTTCCGCTGAGGGGTTCTCCATGGATCCTGAGAAGGTTTCGGCTGTCTTACAGTGGCCCCAGCCCAGTGGTCTTCGTTCCCTGCAGCGCTTTTTGGGCTTCGCCAATTATTATCGGAAGTTCATCAGGGACTTTTCCATGCTGGCCAAGCCTCTCACGGATCTGACCAGGAAGGGCAGTAATTCCCAGGTCTGGCCGCTCGAGGCCATCCGAGCTTTTGAGGCCCTAAAGTCCGCCTTTGTGTCGGCTCCGATTCTGTCGCATCCCAACCCTGGGTTGCCCTTTGTCCTCGAGGTGGACGCGTCTGAGACGGGAGTAGGCGCCCTTCTGTCTCAGCGTAGAACACCAGAGGGTCCTCTGCTTCCTTGTGGGTTTTACTCCCGGAAACTGTCTTCCGCGGAGTGCAACTATCAGATTGGTGACAGGGAGTTATTGGCCATCGTGCAGGCCCTTAAAGAATGGAGGCACTTGCTCGAGGGTTCGGTGGTTCCGGTTCTCATCCTGACGGACCACAAGAATCTGACCTACCTTTCTGAGGCCAAGAGATTGACACCACGTCAGGCCAGATGGGCTCTGTTCTTGTCACGTTTTAATTACGTGGTCTCCTACCTACCCGGTTCCAAGAACATCAGGGCGGATGCCTTATCACGGCAGTACTCCGAGCTGTCCAGGGAGGAGTCGATTCCGACTTCGGTCATACCTCCGAATCAGATCCTGGCCGCCATTCGCACCAGCCTGACCTCTCCCCTGGGTGAGCAGATTTTGGCGGCTCAATCTGGTGCTCCCTCTGGGAGACCCAACGGCAGATGTTTTGTGCCTGAGGAGTTGCGCACTCGGTTGTTGCGAACCTACCATAACTCCAAGACCGCGGGGCATCCTGGAAAGAATCAGCTGTCCTGGGCTGTTTCACGTCTGTTCTGGTGGCCTTCCCTACGTTCCGACATCGCCGCATATGTAGCGGCATGCTCCGTTTGTGCCCAGAGTAAGTCCCCTCGGCACCTTCCGTTGGGCCTTCTGCAACCCATAGCCACCGGGGAGCGTCCATGGTCACACCTGGGGATGGATTTCATTGTGGACCTCCCTGCATCCCGAGGCCATACGGTCATTCTCATGATTGTGGATCGGTTTTCCAAAATGTGCCACTGTGTTCCTCTCAAGAAGTTACCCTCTGCACAAGAGTTGGCCACGATTTTTGCCAGGGAGGTCTTCCGGTTGCACGGTTTGCCTAAGGAGATTGTGTCGGATCGGGGGAGTCAGTTTGTGTCCAGGTTCTGGCGCGCCTTTTGCTCCCAGTTGGGGATTCATCTCTCCTTCTCCTCGGCCTACCACCCTCAGTCCAATGGGGCCGCAGAACGATCCAATCAGGCCTTGGAGCAATTCCTTCGTTGCTATGTCTCCGATCACCAAGACAATTGGGTTGACCTCCTGCCTTGGGCTGAGTTTGCCAGGAACACGGCGGTGAACTCTTCCTCTGGGACGTCTCCCTTCATGGCCAATTATGGGTTCCAACCTGCCGTGTTACCGGAGGTATTCTCTCGCCAGGATATTCCGGCTGTGGAGGATCACCTTTCCGTCCTACGTGCTTCTTGGGTACAGATCCAGAAGTCCCTTGAGGTCTCTGCGCAGCGCCAGAGATTCCAGGCTGATCGCAGACGAGCGCCTGCTCCTTCCTACCAGGTCGGAGACCGTGTATGGTTGTCCACCCGCAACCTCAACCTTCGAGTGCCCACTCCCAAGCTGGCGCCTCGCTTTGTTGGTCCCTTCCGAGTGCTTCGCAGGGTAAACCCGGTAGCCTATGCCCTTGCGCTTCCTCCTGGCATGCGGATCTCCAACGTGTTTCATGTCTCCCTGTTGAAGCCACTGGTGTGTAATCGTTTCACTTCTTCGGTTCCTCGGCCTCGTCCGGTCCAAGTGGGCAATCGTGAGGAATATGAGGTGAGCAATATCCTGGACTCACGCCTGGTCCGCGGTCGGGTGCAGTTTTTGGTCCATTGGCGTGGTTATGGTCCAGAGGAGCGTTCCTGGGTTCCCTCCGCAGATGTCCATGCTCCTGCCTTGCTCCGAGCCTTCCACGCACGCTTCCCTCAGAAACCGTTTTGTGCTCCGCGGAGGAGGGGCCCTTGAGGGGGAGGTACTGTCATGGTCTTACCTGCTTGCTGCTCTCCTTCGTTTGACATGTGCTGGCGGCCATCTTGGGTCCTGGGTTTCTTGTAGCCTTCCACCCTGCGGCTCCTCCTTCCCCTGGGAGGAGCTGGATGCCTAGCTCATATATATAGGAGGTCTGTGGCTTCAGTTCCTTGCTTGGTCCTCTTGTGTTCACATGCTTCTAAGACTGCTGCTGCTTCTGGTTCCTGATCCTGGCTTCGTCTGACTACCCTGCTGGTTCCTGATCCTGGCTTCGTCTGACTACCCTGCTGGTTCCTGATCCTGGCTTCGTCTGACTACCCTTCTGGTTCCTGACCTCTGGCTTCGCAAAGACTCTGCTCGGTTTCACCATCCGTTTGGACTTTTGCTTTACAGCTTTATTTTCAATAAAGCCTTCTTATTTTCATTTATCTCTTGTTGTACGTCTGGTTCATGGTTCCGTGACAACCATTCACAGAAGAGACGACCTCCCCCGGCCCACAACACAGAGGAACTCACACAATGATGTTCTCATTAACAAATATAATGAAACGAAGGTCAGATTATATCTGGGACACAACAGACGTTACATCAGAGAAATGAATACCTGCATAGACAATAGGTTACTATTATGAAGTGACTATTACAGAGGAACATGACATTTTTTAAGTAGAAATGAATCATCCTAGTGACAGATTAAAAAAGTACTGGCAAGGCTAAAGAAAATAAAATCAGTTAAAGGGATTCTCCGGGAATTAAGAAAATGAAAATACTTAAATATTAACATCTTATCTTAACATAACCCCTTCCACCCTCTGCAATTTTCTGTTTTTGCATTTTCATTTATCACTCCTTGCCCTCCTGGGGCCATAACTTTTTTTTCCTATTTACATAGCCGTATGAGGTGATGATAAGATAAGATAAGATGATAAGATCTTCAGCTGAATCTCTGTAAGAATGGAGTTTATGAGGAGACATGAAGTACAGAGAGGAGGTGGGGGTGTGGATAATGAGCAGCAGCTATTATATGCAGTCTTCATTACCACAGCCCACAGTCTGTCCTGTCTGTCCTTCATGTCTCCTCATGAACTCCATTCCTACAGAGATTCAGCTGAAGATCTTATCATCTGTATTCAGGATCATAACCTCTGACAAGCAGAGCAGAGAGGAGGATGAGGCAGCTCTTTATCTCAGTGAAGTGAAGTAACTTGTGTGATTAGGACAGGTTTTGTGTGAACTAACAGGATGGCGGCCATTTTGTTTCCCCTGATGATTGCTCCCTAGACAACATGAGCCATAATAACTAATGAAAGGTATTTGGGTATATATTTATTATAAAGTAATATTTAAGTATTTTCATTTTCTTAATTCCCGGAGAACCCCTTTAAAGAAGACATCTACCAATTTCCCAGAAAACATTTAAAGAAGACTGAATGGAAAAACACAGAGCTGTGAGAAAAGATGCTCCAGAGTAGAAGCATTTACTAAAACAGACCTGCGAGGAAAGGTGGCAGTTAAGGGTAATTTTTAACAGATAGCTCAAGTTAATCCCCTTCCACCCTCTGCAATTTTCAGTTTTTGCTATTTAATTTATCACTCCTTGCCCTCCTGGGGCCATAATTTTTTTCCCCCATTTACATAGCTGTATGAGGACTTATTTTTTGCGGGGCAAGATGTACTAATGGAGTGAAATTGGAAAAGAAACTATTCCACCAAAGATTAATGGGTTTTCTTTTTATAGTGTTTCCTATGCAGGTTAGCAAAACTGACCTGTAACCTTCATTCTCCAGGTCAGACGATTTATGTAGTTTCTCTTGTGTTTTAATACTTAAAAAAAAAAAAAAAAACATTTTGGAAAACATAATTTTTTTCCTTTCATTGCCATATTCTGAGCCCCACAACTTTTTTTTTATATAGTTATGTCTATGAATCTGTGTTAGGGATGATTTTTTTGCAGGGCATTCTGTAGCTTTTATTTACACCATTTTGTGTGTGCGTTTATAAAAAAAATGTTGGGAGATAAAGATGAAAAGAATCGCAAATCAGCCATTTTATATATCTATTTTTTTTATTATGCTGTTTACCGTAAGAGATAAATACTTTTATATTTTAATAGTGCATGTGTTTTTGGATATGGCAATGCCCATGATTATTTTTTCATTGTTTATTGATTTTTATTCTGGAAAAGTGGGGGGAAGGGGGCGGCAATTAGAATTTTTATATTTTTTTAAATTTTCCTTTCTTTTTCTTTAGGCCCCCAAGGGCCTAACATCACTTCTATATATCAATGAAAATAAATCCATTGACAAATAAAAGATTCAGTATATTGCACATGTAGTGCTGCCAAATAGCAGGCCTATATTGCAAAATACCTGTAAAAGGCATCAGAGCCTCAGCAGGCTCCGGCCATTCACAGACAACAACTGTGCCGTGTGGGGGAGCTGGCCAAGAAGTGCAGCTCTTTTGAGTTTTGCTCTCTTAGATGCTGTAGTCATATTTGACCATGGCATCTAAGGAGTTAAATGCCTGCGATTGGCATTATCGCTGATTCAGACATTAAGGATAATGCTCTTGGAGGAGGCAGTCTTGGGCTCCTGGAAGAGACGGTCTTGGGCTCTTTGAACATTTGTTGTTGCCCCGCCGGGCACTTTGAGCCTTAATAGCATACCAATCAAAGTTTGTTTTCTGGAGTTTGGAAATAAGGATAATGTTAACAAAGGTATAATTTTAAAGTACATATGTCAGCTGATTTGTAGCTATGACACTGGCTGACCTGTTACATGTGAGCTTGGCAGCTGAAGGCCTCTGTGTTGGTCCCATGTTTATATGTGCCCACATTGCTGAGAAAAATGATGTTTTAATATATGCAAATGAGCCTCTAGGAGCAATGGGGGGGGGGGGGGGTTGCCGTTACACCCAAAAGCTCTGCTCTCTCTGTGACACTCCACACTTTGATTGACAGGGCCAGGCAGTGAAATCGTCATCACGCCAACAGATGCCTTCAGCTGCCAAGTGCACATGCAACAGGTCAGATGTTTCATAGGTACAAATCTGCTGACAGATGCCCTTTAATTATGTTAGGCAGCACTACATTGCATTGCTATGGGTTAAATACAGTAAAATTAGGTGACAGAATCCCATTAAGCCCATGGACTCCACTCACGCAGGCCAACTCCCTTGATTTCTACAAACACTCTGCTTCATGACCTGCTGCATTGTATAATGATATTCCAGAGTCTGGCTACTTCCACTGCCTCCAGCCCTCTACATCCCATGTTTCTTCTGCAAGTTTGAGGCGTAGTGCCCCTCTCCTTCACAGCTTTATGCATTTTTAAGGCATTACATGTTCTCTCTGTCCTATGGAAGACAATAGAGAGATGTGTACAATAAAAAGGACACACAATACGATACCTCCTGGTGCAAAAATATGACCTCACCTCAGAGGATAGAAGATGAATCCTTTTTATTGAATTGTAGGTGACAACGCGTTTCGGAGTAGGTACACTCCTTTCTCAAGTATGACGTTATCCTCTGTGCTTGGCTGAGATGTTACAAGAAATGTCAAGTATCTCATAGGTTTTTGGGATCTAAAAAGGGGTGGTGTTGCTTTAAGTCATCCTAGATAACCCGCATCTGCTCCCCTACTGTTGCTTCCAGCATAGTAGACAGCTTCAAATGCACTTGGAGGAAATAATACTTTTTAACTGGTCTGTCTTGCAGTGTATTAAGACAGGTTCAATGGGCAAGTTTATTTTGGCGCTTAAGAAATAAGGTTTTACAGATCCTTCCATCTGTGGCCACTGAGTAACTAGACACTCTAGACAATCTGAGCAACTAGACAGCAACTATGTTATTTTTATATTGTTTTATGTGTCAATGAAATTCAACTAAATTTGTCTGAAATTGTAAATAAAATAATATTATGTAAAACTTCTGTTGATGACAATTTCACCATACAGGAACAAATATTGATCCGCTAAAAGCATTTAAGCTCTACAATACCCCGCCCCTTTAACAGTGACCTCCACAGCGGCCTGCCCCCTTAAAACTAACATCCACAGCGCCCTCCCCTTTAACAGTGAACTCCACAGCGGCCGCCCCTTTATTAGTGACCTCCACAGTACCCCGTCTTGTTAACAGTGATTTCCACAATAACCCGCCCCCTTAACAGTGACCTTCACAGAGCTCCGTTCCCTTAAAATGTGACCTCCACAACACCCCACACCTTTCAGACTCCCTGTCCTCCGTCTGGCGCAGAGCCTGGACGGACACAGGTATGTCCTTTTGAACAGCTCACTCTCAGACAGCAGCACTGTGCGGTGTGAGCATGAGCTGCAGAGAGAAAGTCATCCTCCCTCCCACCCCTGCATTGATTTTTACCCGGTCAGCTGCGGTGTGGTGGAGTGGCCTAATCAGGTGGGGCATGGCTTAGCAGGGCCTGGGTGCAGGGTTTTTAAGTCCATCTTTTGAAGGTGGCTATTCAGACCTGCCCCTTAACTGTGACCTCCACAGCGCCCTGTCTCTTCAAAGCTGACCTACAGCAGTGAAGAAAATCGTCAGGGTTGTTATGGAAACCTGGTGTAAAACTGTGTGTATGTGGAGACTAAGGGCCTGCAAGCTTCTATTGGCTGATAAGGGTCATGTGACCAGGCTTCTATTGGCTAATGCATTTTTTGGGGAATATCTCAGGAATGGTACGTGCTAAAGAGCTGACACCTGATCTACCTGTGTGCCAAATTCCGTGATTGTAAATGCGATGCTGCGGATTCCTTTAGTGGACATACATACGTACATACACTCAGCTTTATATATTAGACTAGGACATAAGAAAAGACAACTATGAGGGCATATGCATGCATTCTTTATTATAACTAACCCTCCAGTTTCCTGTACTAAACCAGACCTTCAGTTTGGTAAATGCACTGATAAACCAGTGACAATGCCTTGTAAGGCTAGCTCAGCTCAATGTAATGATACCTTTCACCTGGTGACCTGTTGCTTCATTCTGGAGAAAAAGTTCTTTCAATCCATATACAAGTCGGCTTACCCTATGCACCCTTGCTCCTCATGCTTCCTTGCCAGACCTTCCCTCTCCTTGTTTGACAGGTGAGATAACTATGCAGGAACCTGGTCTGGTCAAACAAGAAGTGGGAGGGGCTTGCAGAGGAAGCGGGAGGAGCAACGGTGCACAGAGGGGCTTGGTCACGCCTCCTCATTTGTATATGGATTAAAGGTACCTTTTCTCCTGAATGAAGCAACATATCTGTAACATTACATTCATCTGAGCTAGTCCTTCTGTACAAGACATAGGGGGACACTTATTAAACTATTTACGCCACCATTTAGCACCATAAAAAAACGAATCCAGCCAGCGAAGGAGACAATATCGACAGTTTTCCGAAGTGGCTTCGCTTTTGAAGGAGCGCGGATTCACACGGTCCACCTGATTTACTATAACCTATGCCACAAACTGACATAGGTTATAGCTCAAATCTACACCTGCCCCCGATTTCAGTTTCTGGCGTACGAAGGGCAAGAGATGTGGCCAATTTATTAAGAGGCGTTTGCCTATTAATACATTGGGCGCATCTTATTCCAAGGCAGGGGGTCACGACTGGGAACGTCAGTCTTGAGAAACCTCCCCTACTGTGCCTGGTTTATCAGTGAATTTCCTGGTGACAGACTCTCTTTAATGCTATGCCTGTTGAGACAAGCGCAATGACCAAAAATAACTGCTGTTAACCCAACGTATAGACTGAAATAATGCGCTAAAGAAGCCGTCGATGAAAATAAACTCAAGCACATGACAAACAACAGATAAATGCAACTGGCAGGCATTCTTTTTCTATGTTGACAGCTGTAATCTAAAAAAGTTCTGTCCAAGTTTTCACTAGACGGGTTGTCAGCTGTCATCAGTAACAATGCAACTGTGCTAATTCCTATGACAGGAAAGTCTAACGTCCACAATTAATTCACTAGCCAAAGAGATGGCCTACATGCAGTCATGGACAAAATGATGGATTTCCTGGCATTTTATTCAGATAATGCACCATTCTGAAAAATCATGAAAATATCTTTACTTTTGTTTTATTTATTTTATAAGGGAACATGTCATTTTTTTCTATGAAGATGTTGTCTCACTACAGCAAATGGCATTTATCATGTAGACCAGGGATCAAGTGGTACCTTGGAACCAAACCCGAGTTCGGGAAATGTTTTTTTACAGTACAAATTAATTTATGAATTTATTACCCGAAGTCTCGCGAGACTTCTCAAAGTAATAACTTTGGCTCATCGGAGCCAATACATTCTAATACTGTACAGAGCTCCTGCCCCATACAGTATTGGAACGAAGTTTTATGCGAATCCACTTCAGATGTTTCATCCGAAGTCGATTCGCTCATCCCTAGTTACGACCACCCTGCAATCCATTAGCGGTGGCCGTGCTCTCACACTATAGGAAAAGACGACGGCTACTCTGGTGGGCGGGACCGTGGGAGTGCGCATAGGCAAGCATGCAGAGCAGCTCCCATCCTGGCCACCTTGTATATGCGCTGCAGCAGTGGCTGTGACCTCTGGAAATGAGCAGAGTATAATGTGATGAAAAAACGAATCCAGCCAGCAAAGGAGACAATATGGACAATCACAATACATTAGTAAGTGCCTTGTATTAAGTTTCTCTACATAAATGACATTTGCTCAAGTGAGACAACCCCTTTAAGGCTATGGCTACACGTGGCGGCCTTGATGTGTTTGAGATGCAATATTCTATTAGCTTGTTAGAAATAGTGAATGGTTTCACAGGTTACTGCATGGCCATTACTAATAAACACTGAATAAACTGTTTATTTCTAACAAGTCAATAGAATACCGCCATGACTTGCACGGTTGCACAGTGCTGGTCCACATGGCGTCTGCATCTTAGCTGCATCATGGTCACCATGTGTGGCTGTACCTTTAGAGATTTCCTTTAAAGTGAGAGTTGGGACCATAGGAGCCTCAGTCGGGAAAACATTCGCTTCCATGGGATATTGTTGTGGGCATGCTCTGCAATCATTAATTGTAAATGGTGGACCCTGTGTTATCTATATATACAGTGCTGCTCATTATTATTTATACCCCTGGCAAATTTTGACTTAAAGGGTTTCTGTCACCCTGCAAAACTCTTTTTTTTTTTTTTGGGATAGTTAGATTGCTCATAGTGCGATATAGCAGAATATAATGGTATTACTTACTTTCATGCGGCCGATTCTTTATAAAACGAACTTTTATAATATGTTAATGAGGGCTCTACCAGCAAGTAGGGCGTCTACTTGCTGGTAGCTGCTGCAGAAATCCGCCCCCTCGCCGTGTTGATTGACAGGGCCAGCCGTGATCTCCTCCTCCGGCCGGCCCTGTCAGTAATTCAAAAATCGCGCGCCTCGCGTCATTCGGCGCAGGCGCTCTGAGATGAGGAGGCTCGTATCCTCAGCACTCCCTCAGTGCGCCTGCGCCGATGACATCACCGAAAGAGAAGACGTCATCGGCGCAGGCGCACTGAGGGAGTGCTGAGGATACGAGCCTCCTCATCTCAGAGCGCCTGCGCCGAATGACGCGCGATTTTTGAATTACTGACAGGGCCGGCCGGAGGAGGAGATCACGGCTGGCCCTGTCAATCAACACGGCGAGGGGGCGGATTTCTGCAGCAGCTACCAGCAAGTAGACGCCCTACTTGCTGGTAGAGCCCTCATTAACATATTATAAAAGTTCGTTTTATAAAGAATCGGCCGCATGAAAGTAAGTAATACCATTATATTCTGCTATATCGCACTATGAGCAATCCATACCCTTTCCAGTGAATCAGGTACTGCAAGGAGTTACGCACCTTCTTGACATCCACTATTTTAGACACGACATACTCGACAGCATCATTAACAAGAACCGGCGGAGGTGAGGCTTTCGATGGTACTACCGGTTCAAAATATTTTTTAAGTAGAGATTTATGGAACACATTATGAATGTGGAATGACTCGGGCAGCTCCAACCTAAATGATACCGGGTTAATCACCTCCGTGATCTTATATGGTCCAATAAAACGAGGAGCAAATTTTCTAGAAGCTACCTTGAGAGATAGATTCTTGGAGGACAACCATACTTTATCCCCAACCTGAAAGTTCACCCCCCCTTGAACGTCTCCTATCAGCCTTGAGTTTTTGAGAACTTTGAGCCATTTCTAGGTTCGATTGAACCCGGGCCCAAACTGTGCACAATTCGGAGGAGAGTTTATCAGCTTCAGGGTTAGAGGAGGAGACGGACGACCCAGAATGAAAACGGGGATGAAAACCATGGTTACAAAAGAAAGGGGAGACCCCAGCAGAAGAATTGACACGGTTATTCAAAGCAAATTCAGCCAACGGAAGGAATTTGACCCATAATTGCTGGTCATCAGCAACATACAACCTCAGGAATTGTTCCACAGACTGATTAAGGCGTTCAGTCTGCCCATTACTCTCAGGATGGTAGGCGGAAGAAAAAGACAACTAAATTTTAAATCTTTGACAGAAGGCCCTCCAGAATTTGGACACAAACTGCACACCCCTGTCCGAAACAATATTTTCCGGGATGCCATGTAAACGAACAATCTCTCTCACAAAAATAGACGCCAGGGTTTTAGCATTCGGAAGTTTAGACAGGGGAATGAAATGAACCATCTTGCTAAACCTATCGACCACCACCCAAACCACAGTCTTACCCTCCGCCAGCGGTAGGTCAGTTATAAAGTCCATCGATATATGGGACCAGGGTCTACTGGGAATGGGTAGGGGTCGTAGATTACCAGCAGGGCGAGTCCTAGGTGTCTTAGACCTGGCACAAACCTCACAGGCTGACACGTAGGACTTGACATCCCTGGTCAGAGTGGGCCACCAATAAGATCTAGAAACCAGATCCTTAGTGCCCTCAACACCCGGATGTCCACAAAAGGCAGAATCGTGACACTCACCCAACAGCTGGAGACGAAATTGTACGGGAACAAACAACTTATCTGTTGGGGTGGATGCCGGTGCCAGATGTTGTTCAGACCTAATGCGAGCCGAGATATCCTGGGTTAGAGCCGCTAAGAAGATGTTTGCTGGTAGGATGGATTCAGGCGGCGTCTCAGTGGGTTGAAAAGCATGGAAGCTCCGAGATAATGCGTCTGCCTTCACATTTTTACTTCCCGGTCTGAACGTAATGGAGAAATCAAAACGGGTAAAAAACAGAGCCCATCGGGCTTGTCGGGGATTCAACCTCTTAGCAGACTCGAGAAACATTAGGTTTTTATGATCAGTGACAACAGTTACTCGATGCCTTGCCCCCTCCAAAAAATGTCTCCACTCCTCAAATGCCCATTTAATAGCCAGCAGCTCCCTATTCCCTATGTCGTAGTTTCTCTCCGTGGGAGAGAATTTCCTAGAGAAGAAGGCACACGGTCTCAGGTTAGTGAGGCTAGCAGGACCTTGTGAAAGGACTGCTCCTGCGCCGTCCTCGGACGCATCCACCTCCACAATAAAGGGTCTCTCCTGATCAGGCTGGATCAGAATGGGAGCGCTACTAAATGCCTTTTTTAATGTTTCAAATGAAGAAATGGCCTTGGTAGACCAATTCTCCAAATCCGCCCCTTTCTTAGTAAGGTCGGTCAATGGCTTAGCAATTACAGAAAAATTCATGATAAATTTACGGTAGTAATTAGCGAAACCCAAAAACCGTTGTAAAGCCTTTAAGGATGAAGGCCTTACCCATTCCTTAATTGCTAAAACCTTACCAGGATCCATCTTAAAGGCGTGAGGAGTCAAAACATGCCCTAGAAACAGTATCTCCTGTACACCAAAGACACATTTCTCTTGCTTAGCGGATAGCTGGTTCTCCCTCAACACCTCTAATACTTGTTTGACATGAGACACATGAGATTCGAAATCAGGAGAGAATATCAAAATGTCGTCAAGATAGACAATAATAAATTTACCTAAGAACTCCCTAAGAATATCGTTCATTAAGTTTTGGAACACAGCTGGGGCATTGCTGAGTCCAAAAGGCATCACCTGATATTCAAAGTGTCCTATCGGAGTATTGAACGCTGTCTTCCATTCGTCTCCCTCCTTGATTCGGATTAGATTGTATGCCCCTTTCAGGTCAATCTTGGAAAACCAGGTTGCCCCCAAAACCTGGTTAAATAAATCCGGAATCAATGGGAGAGAGTATCTATTTTGGACAGTGATTTTATTTAATCTCCGGTAATCAATACAAGGCCTAAGACCACCATCCTTCTTTTTTTTTAAATCAAATCTTTATTTATTTGAGATTCCATCGTATGACAAGTACAAGTGAAAACCACAGAAACAATAATTGCTCCATAACAAACATATCTGGTTACATGAATAATGCAGTTATACATGCAAGGATTTGATCATCACATCTAGACTTTCAGGTGAATAAAGTGCATAAATTAATCCTGTATGGAAATTGACACCTTTATAAAGGCACTTGAAAATACGCCTACTGTTTTAAAATACAATGTACACTGCGATATATCCTTTTATGAACTTCTTTTTCTACCCGTACTAATACAGTTTTTATATCTAACTCCCCAATTAAGCCTTTATTCCACTGGGCCATAATCTTACATATTTCTATTAGACTCAGGTTTTTGGGCCATTTCTTCTCTCACGGATCCGATATCGAAGCGGAATTATACCATTCTTTCCAGTTACTCCAGTTCACCAGGAACCTATCATGAGACAAGGATTCCCAACTCGTCATTTCTTCTAACTGGCATATCTCCTGAACCTTATACATCCATTCTCTTAAAGTCGGCACTTCCCTTGACAACCAATATTTTGGTATTAGTAATTTTGCGGCTGCTATTAGTTGTGCTACCAAAGAATGTGTTGTCAGTTTATAATTGCTGTCTGGCATATTTAGTATAGCTACTAAGGGGGTGATAGGAAATTTGATCTTACATATACTTTGCACCTTCTCCGACACCATGTCCCAGAACTTTTTGATTTTTGGACAGGTCCACCAAATATGGAACATGGTCCCTTTGTCTTCCCCACATCTCCAACAGTCAGCAGAATAGGCGGGCGAGATGATATGTAACTTATCCGGTGTTTTATACCATCTAGTGATAACTTTAAAAGCATTCTCTTGTATTTTTATACAGCGTGAATAGCCGTGCGAGTGTTTTAATATGCTCTCTAAGGTAACATCACCAATCGTGATGTCCATCTCAGTAGCCCATTGGTCGATAAATCTAGGTCTAGCCCTAGAACCTATTTCCATAATTTTATTATAAATCCGGGAAATTGCCCCCTTCCTGCTGACTGTCTGTGACCATATCCCATCATACCACGAAGGAACATAGTTACTGGGTGTAGTGCACAAATATTGTCGACATATGTTGTTAAATTGCGAGTATTGTGACAAGGTCCAGGGTACCCGCCGGAAGGTGTCCTTCATAGATGACAGGTCTGGGATCTCACGATTTACTAACAGATCTCCTATTGCTACGTCCCCCAAAGCAGCCCACATTCCCATTTCGTCACCGAAGTCCTTTTTAACCAGGTAAGGTAGAAATTTGATGGGCGTCAAGGGGGAGATACAACCAGTGGGATGCAAAAATTCCGACATTTTATGCCAAGAGTCAGCCACCCCTTTAAGTATTGTAGTAGCCTTAAGACCCTTCTGGTGTTTTTGACCTACGGCCCACAAAATAGCTATCCCTCTGGGTCCCAACAACTTCCTCGCTATTTGACAGCCCATCTTATCCACTTTTAGATTTATGATCTCTGAATGTAACCTCATTTGAATTGCTCTATAATAACTATTCCCATCTGGCAATCCAAACCCACCTTTATGTTTGGGAAGTATTAATTGCTTATAAGCAATCCTGGGTTTAGCCTGATTCCACACGAACGAGGTAAAGGTTCTTCTTATTTGGCCTAGAAATTGACAGGGTAGAGCTATCGGTAAAGTCTGCATTAAGTATAGTAATTTGGGCAAAATATAAGTTTTAATAACATTTTTTCTCCCTAACCATGTCAGAAAAGGAATTTTAAGTTCTTTTAGTTGCAGCTTAATGCTCTCTAGTAATTTGGGGTAATTCTGGGTGAAGAGTTGATCCGGGTGCCTCGTTATTTGAACTCCAAGGTAATCTAAACTCTCCACTTTCCACTGGAAGGGGTAGTGTGCTTTAAGATGAGTCACAGTAGACTGTGGAGTGTTAACCCCCAATGCTACACATTTAGCTAAATTTATTTTAAAGTTAGACAAATTTCCAAATTTATCTAATTGCCTCAATAATGCAGGGAATGCAGCCTTAGGATTTGATAGCAACAGGAGCATATCGTCGGCGAACGCCGCAACTTTATGCATCTGTTGACCTACCTTAAGTCCCTGTATCTCATTATCCTGTCTTATCGCTTGCAGGAAGGTTTCTAAACAAAGGATGAACAAAGTTGGCGACAATGGGCAGCCCTGTCGTGTCCCATTCCTTATATCAAAGTGGGCGGAAAGGGTGCCATTTACGCGTATTTTTGCCGTGGGGGAGGAGTACAGGGATAGCACAGCAGTCACAAATTGGGGAGGAAAACCAAACTTGTGTAGAGAGGCCGCCATAAACTGCCAGTCCACTCTGTCAAACGCTTTTTCAGCGTCAGTGCTTAACAGCGTGATACTATGTCCATGTGTCAAAGCATATTGTTGTGCCATTATAACCCGAAATGTGCTATCCCTGCACTCCCTTCCACCCACAAAGCCTGACTGCTCGGGCGAGACCAAGTTCTTGAGAAGAGGAGAAACTCTGTAGGCCAAGACCTTTGCCCATAACTTATCATCAGCGTTAAGCAATGAAATTGGCCTGTAGCTAGAAGGCAGATTAGGGTCCTTCCCCGGCTTTGGCAAAATTGTAATATGGGCTTCTAGTGCCTGTTTAGGTAGTGGGGTTCCATTTAACAGTGAGTTAAAGAGAGATACAAAATGAGGGCCTAATATTGGGAAAAACTTTTTATAATACGCTACCGTCAGTCCGTCAGGTCCTGGGCTTTTCCCTTTTGGTGTTGATTTTAGGACTTTCTCTACTTCTTGTAGCGTTATTGGGGAAATTAAGTTCTCACTTTCCTCTGCAGACAACGACGGCAAACCTAATTCCTGCAAAAAGATATCTGTCCTCCCCTGCCTAACTAGCTGTTCCTCAATAGTCTCTCCCTTCCTCAGATTATACAGTTCATGATAATATTTAGTGAATACATTGGAAATTTCTCCAGGATCCACTGTGGTCTTCCCTGATTGAGTCACCATTTGCTTAATAAAGGTCTGCTCAGTTCGTTTTTTGATCATGGCGGACAAGACTTTGCTGCCCCTATTCCCATGTATATAGTGTTTGTGCTTCACCCTTAAATAGGCTTTTGCCACTTTAACATTTAACAGTGCCTTAAGTTCCTGTCTAAGCCTTATAAGTGTCTCAAGATCCTTAATTGCCAAAGATCTTTTATGGGTTCTCTCCACTTGGGAGATACGGGACAGTAGTTCAGTCAGTTGTTTTGTCCTTTCCCTTTTTAGATATGCCCCTAAAGCTATAAATTCGCCTCGTATAACCGCCTTATGTGCTTCCCACGTAATAGCAGGTGTGGTTGCGGTGTTTACATTGAGATCAAAATACTCCTGCAGTTTTTTAGTGATAGTATTTACCTCAGATTGGGTGTCTAGTAACGTATGGTTCAGCCTCCATGACCACTCCTTCCCTCTTGTGTTAGGGACCTGTAAGGCACATTGTACCATTGCATGATCAGTAATTGCTATGCAATCTATATCCGCCGATTGTACCAATGACAGACTGGTGTCTTGGATCATAATATAATCCAGTCGTTGGTACGATTTATGTGGATTAGAATAGAAGGTATAATCCCTTTTGTCTCCATGAATCGATCTCCAAACATCCACTACATGGATATCCCGCAGGCGGGTCTGTAAGGACTTCAGAGCCCTAAACGATATAGCCGATTTCTTGGATGAGGAATCCAGTAAAGGATTCAGGGTCAAATTAAAATCCCCTCCAATAATTAACCCACCAGAGGCAAACGCGGCTACTTTATCTAAAGTTTCAATGAGCCAGTGGACTGTTTTCATGTTCGGCGCATATAGATTGCATATCGTATACTTAGCATGTCCTATCTCGCAAGTCAGCAGTAGGTATCTGCCTCCAGGATCTGCCAATTGTGAGTGTAGAGTGAATGGAACATTTTTCTTAATCCCTATGCTCACTCCCCTGGAGGCGGCATTATCGGAGCAAGAATGGTACCAATGATGAAAGGAAGTGTTACTCAGGTTAGGAATATGTCGGGCCGTAAAATGAGTTTCTTGCAGCATAATAACATCAATTGCTGCTTTTTTAATACCTCGGAACACACGACTCCTTTTAATTGGGTTGTTGCAGCCGTGCACATTGTATGTGGCGATATTTAAAACTAAAGGTGCCATTCATATGCCAATATAATTATATAAAACTCCCTGCAAGCATACGTATGACCAGAAGGTAGAGGACCAAACATTTGTTGAAAATAACTATTAACTGAACATGAAACCTGCATATATAAACCAGGATAGGAAACCCTCAATGAGTTCCTAGTAGTAGTAGGGGGAAGGGAACCAATTAACATCAGTAAACCCTGATCGGCCTAGACTCTCCTATTAGCCTAGTTGTAGATAGTAAAGGTGAGTTTTATCTACCCAAACATAATACTGCCATGAGGACAATAACCCTGCTCAGCGTACTTTTTCATTATTGAAGTATTGAATAATATCTTCATAAGCATATGCACACATATTAGGATATAAAGAGCATATAGAGCA
Source organism: Bufo bufo (assembly GCF_905171765.1). NCBI lineage: Eukaryota > Metazoa > Chordata > Amphibia > Anura > Bufonidae > Bufo > Bufo bufo. Next base: position 603,792,651 of record NC_053389.1, on the reverse strand, counting down.
TATATAGAGCAAATATGAGCATAAGGGAGAAGAAGGGAGAAGAAGGGAGAAGGAGGGGGGGGGAAGGGAATTGCATTAATTAAGTATTTCAATCAACACTGTCCCCTCATGCTCACTGAATCACAAACGTCTCCTGACGTCTTCTGCTTCAGGTGTCTATATCCCTGTTCGCCATCTTCCTGTTGCGGCCGGTTCTTTGTTGCTTCAGTTTCTGCCAGGAAGAAGCTTGAGGTAATGGTGGGAGCTCTTCCTCTGAGGGCACAGGTAACCAAGAAGGTACGTCCACCGGTGTCAGGTCTGACATCTTCCAAAATGGCGTCAAGTCCGCAGGTGTCCTGACTGTGAACCGGCGGTTTCCCGCCGTGATCAGAATGCCAAATGGGAACAACCACCTATAAGGCAGTTTTGAGGACCGGAGAAGATCCGTTAGCGGTTTAAGTAGCCTTCTCTTCTGAAGCGTGGAGGCCGCTAAATCTTGGTATATTTGAATGCTTCTCCCTTGTAAGTGTATTTCTCCTTTGGCCCTTGCTTTTTGCAGGATATCCTCTGTGTCCCTGTAGCTCAGCAGACCGCAGATAATATATCTAGGATTTTCCGCTGAGCCGGGTTTTGGCCGCAAGGCTCTATGCACTCTTTCTACTGTGACTCCTTCAGCCCTTTCAGGCCCTAGTAGTAAAGTGAAAAGTAGGCCCATAGTGCTCATCAGATCCTCCTTCTCCTCAGCTTCTGGCAACCCTCTAATTCTTATGTTGCACCGTCGGCTCTATTCTCTTGGTCTTCCATCTGTAGGAGCAAGCTGTTCATAGCTCTAGTGTGTGCCCCCAGGGTGTCTTTAACCGCCGTATCAAAAGTTAGCATAGCTTCTTGCACCTGCTCTAAGGCCTCCACTCTGTCTCCTATATGGCGTACATCCGCTTTGATGGTAGCGAGGTCTGCTGCAATCGGGGCAAGCGCTTTGTGCAGTGCTTCTTCCAGAAAGTTTCTGGTAAGTAATGCTGACTCGTCTCCAGGACATGCCCCACATACCTCCGCCACTTCAGTATGTTGGCCCTCTTGGCTCAGGTCTCCGGACGTGTCGTCCTCCCCATGCCGCTTCTGCGCCATCTTGCCTGCGCGTGCTGATGTCTGGGGAGCCGATTTCTGGAAGTATTTCTCCATATCGGGTTGCTGCGGAAGATCCCGCTTCTGCTCTGTGGAGGTTCTAGCAGAGTCCTTTGGCTGGATTTTCATTTCTGCTCACGGGTAGTGCTATTATAAAGGCTATAGGGAATCTAGTGGCGGGAGCTCCGCTCTTAAGCAGCCGCCATCTAGCTCGGTCAGGCCACGCCCCCCACCATCCTTCTTTTTAACAAAGAAAAACCCTGCTCCCATAGGAGAGACTGAAGGTCTAATATGCCCTTTAGCAAGGCTCTCCTTAATATAATCTTCCATAGCCTTGCGTTCGGGCCCTGAAAGATTATAAATTCGACCTTTAGGAAATTCGGCACCCTCAATTAGCTCTATGGCGCAATCAAGAGGTCTATGGGGGGGTAGAACCTCTGGAGTAAGGGACGAGAACACATCAGAATATTCCTTAATAACAGAGGGTAATGTATTAGACCTTACTGAAACCCCAGCCTGGACCACGGACAAGCATGAGTCACACTTAGGTCCCCATTTCACCAACTCTCCTTTGGACCAATCAATTGTGGGGTTATGTAAACGGAGCCAAGGCAACCCTAGTACCACCTCAACCGGTAGGTTCTCCAGGACTAGAAGAGAACATCTCTCAGAGTGACACACACCCACGGACAGAGAAATTTCAGAGGTACATGACCTCACCGTACCACCAATCAGGGGAGTAGCATCAATAGCCATGACATGGATAGGTGTAGGTAAAGCAAACATTGGAATACCCAATTTACTAGCAAACTCAAAGTCAATAAAGCTGGCCGCTGAACCGGAATCAATAAAGGCCTTATTAACCCCCAGAGAAATTGTTATGGGTACCAAAAGCTTACCTTTTAGAAAAATCAGGGTGTACCTGGTCTTTAGGTTGTCTTGCCTTAGGAGACTTGTTAGAGAGGACCCTCTTAGGACACTTGTTGATCCAATGGCCAGGATCTCCACAGTAGAAGCACTCTCCGCGTCTGCGACGAAGATAACCCTGGGTCATGCCAACCTGCATGGGTCCCTCGGTGGAGACCTCAGTGTTGTCCCTGGAAAAGGCCTCTGGCTGGACCACCATCTGAGAACAGAACTGTCGTTCTTGTCGTCTCTCTCTAACTCGTCTGTCAAGTCGGACAACTAGGGTCATCATCTCCTCTAAGGTCTCAGGAATTTGGTAATTGACTAATAGATCTTTTAAATTATCAGATAGACCAGACCTAAACTGACTCTTCAGGGATGGTTCATTCCATCCTGAGGGGACACACAACTGTCTGAATTGGGTGCAATACTCCTCCGCAGGGAGATGGCCCTAAACCAGTGCCCTAAGAGCCGTCTCGGCTACCAGGGCCCTGTCTGGTTCGTCATAGAGGGTACCCAGGGCCTGAAAAAAAACCTCCACAGAAGTTAGACAACTGGCCCCAGGAGGTAACGAAAATGCCCAGTCCTGGGGATCACCCTGTAGTAGAGAAATGATAATCCCCACGCGTTGGCTCTCGGGACCGGAGGACACGGGGCGCAAACGGAAGTAGAGTTTGCAATTCTCCTTAAAGGAGAGAAACCTCTTCCGGTCTCCAGAAAAGGGTTCTGGGAGCTTGATCTGGGGTTCAAAATGTGGACTGGAGGACAGAGGAGTGGAAGAACCTTGCCCTAACTCACAAGAACGGAGTTTCTCTCCTAGCTCCTGCACCATCTGTGTCAAGTTAGAGACATGGTCAGTCAGGGTAGTAAGAGGATTCATGATACAGTGGTTATTGGGCCTGTTAATCTGTAACGGTCACGTCCACATACACAGGGGGAAGGATAGTGACCACTGCGCTCCAACCTCACCCCTGGCCCTGCCTACTTGCCTCACGAGTCCTGATGAGAGGGGACAACTGGACGACAGTCCCTAACTTAGGATACGTGCAGGGAAGACAGACAAGACAAAATACGGAACATGAACGGACCGGGTAAGAACCAAGAGAGCTACGCAGTACAAAGGGTTAAGCAAAGAATGGTCAAGAGAAGCCGGGGTCAAATACCAGGAAAGTAGAGAAGTACAAGAGGAGTCCTAAGAGAGTAGTCAGGTGGGAGCCGAGGTCACAATACCAGGACGGAGGCGCAGTACAGGAGGAGCAGGCAAAGGATCGTCAGGGAACGGAATCAGGTGAGTATTCAGTAGTCCAACAAATAGCCAGGAACCTAGAAATTAACAGGCAACCTGTGGCTAGCAGGCTGCCTGTATTTATAGTGGGGAGTGAGGGTCATGTGACATGGTCAGCGTCACATGACCGACAGACCAACCAGTTGAGCACCGAGTGATCAGCTCGGCACTCAAGGCAGACTTAGGAGCAGGGAGCCACCCAGCAGTAAAGCCGCCCTGGTAATGAGGTCAAACACAGATCCTCATTCCCAAAGCTAAGCAACAGTTCTGCGGGCAATGGGGGACCGAGTGCACCTTCGGAACCCCGTTACAGGAAGACCGAAACGAAGGAAGGAAGGAAAAAAAATGGAAGGAAGGGATTTTTCATGGAAATTTTACAGGTTTTATAGAGAATCCTACTGAATCCTACTTAAAGAGACCAGTTGCGTCAGGATGGCAATACAGTTGAATTCAGGAGTCTGGAGAGCACCTGCTGGCCAGGTACATAGGTTCTTGATACTCCTAGTGTTAATAATCTCAGGAGCATCAGATCATTTCTTACCTGGCAGGAGGCTGTGTGTGGGGGCACAGGCGACCCTCTGGGCATTGGCCCACCGGGAAGTTTCCTTGTAGGGTCTGTAGCCTGTAGTCTGCCCTGGCTCTTCCATATACAGAATTATTATTTCTGGACAGCAGATCCCTGTTCACCAAGGATAATGTGCTGAACAGAAACAACGATTTTAGGTGCCGTCAGAAACATACGATGACAAGAAGAACAAGCATTTGTTTGTCTGGTGAGTGCCGGCAGCTTTAGGGTGCTGCCACGCGTTCAGGCTTTTTGACGTTTTTGAAGCCAAAACCAGGAACAGATTCAAATAAACAGGTAAGATATTTTTTGTCCTATACTTTCTCTCCTTTTATGATCCAAACCTCATTTTGGCTTCAAAAACTGCACCGAAAACCTGAATGTGTGGTAGCGCAACCTTATGCAGGGCAATTATTAGGAACAAGCGTTTCTACAAATGCTCATTCCTGATAATTGACCCAATGATCTGTCCATGTAAAAGGAGGTGTTTGAAAGAGGTCTAACTAACACTCTTTCGAATACTATTTCCAGTTTTTGAACGTGGCTCTCAAAATTTACTTTTAACTTTACACTACTTTCCCAAACAGATTAACTAATCAAGACAACACGCTGTTCTGTTATGGGAACAGCAAGGCATTTTTATCTCTCTCAAAACCACCTGCTAGGCAGGTCCTCAGAGATCTGGAAACCAAGCAGTTCAGTGTACGAAATAAGCTCTAAAATATACAACTCCCATCACTCTTCTGATTACCCAGGAGACCTCCAGCATGTTATAAGCTTTAGCTTTCACACCCATTATTGGCACCCATATGGAGGCATGACCTGTGTATAATTTGTAGCGTGTTATTCATAAATTCCCTAAGGAGGTTTTTTCGTTCATTTTTGCTAATTCGTTTGATACAATTTCATATCCTGTGGTATGCTTGTCATCCAGCTCCACCAACAAAACAGCAGGTAGTCAGGTAAAAAAAATGGTTTTCGTTGACTGCAGCGCAACTACTGCCCACAATGTTCCTTCTATGTTACAAGCAGGAACAGGGTTAGCTACTACAGCTCTCAATATATGGAGTGAGCGAATTAAGCTTCAAATGCTACATCCGAAGCCGCTTCGCAAACAAATTCGTTATAATACTGTACGGAGATTCATCTCCGTATAGTATTAGAATGTATGGGCTCCGATGAGCCGAAGTAAGTTATTCACGAAGTCGCACGAGACTTCGTTGAATAACTTCGGTAATTGATTATTACAGTGAAAAAACACTTCAAAACCTGGAACCGAACTCGGCTTCTGTTCCGAGTGGTACCCTGGAACCGAAGCCGAGTTCAGTTCCAAGGTATTTTACTGAAATAATCAATTAGCGAAGTTATTCAATGAACTTCGCCTCATCGGAGGCAGTATATTCTAATGCTGTACTGAAAAGGATCACCGTACAGCATATAACAAATTTTTCTGCGAAGCGACTTCGGATGTAGCATCTGAAGTCGCTTCACACATCTCTAGTTCTGTACACACCAGTCACTGGCCTCAGCAGTATACAACACATGACTACTGAGGACAGTGCCTGGCTGCAGTGGTGATATGGTGGGTGCAGAATGTCATCGCTGCCTGTAGCCAGGAAAACAAACACTGGTGGGAGGACCTGAGCACAGTGCAGGAAGCAGCAGGGGAGCTAAGTGTTGAGTTATGACTGGCTCTGGATCAACTTGCAGGATCTACCCTCAATAGGTGGTGATGTGATGGAGCTATAGGAGTTGATCTGATGGAGCTATAGGTGGTGATGTGATGGAGGTATAGGTGGTAATCTAATGGAGCTACAGGTGGTGATGTGATGGAGCCATGGGTGGTAATCTAATAGAGCTTCAGGTGGTGATCTCATGGAGCTATAGGTTGAGATGTAAGGGAGCTATAAGTGGTGATGTGATGGAGCTATAGGTGGTAATCTAATGGAGCTACAGGTGGTGTTGTGATGGAGCTATAGGTGGTGGTGTGATGTAAATATAGGTGCCGATATGATGAAGCTATAGCTGGTGATGTGATGTAGATATAGGTGGTTATGTGATGGATCTATAGCTAGTGATGTGATGTAGATATAGGTGGTTATGTGATGGATCTATAGCTGGTGATGTGATGTAGATATAGGTGGTTATGAGATGGATCTATAGATGGTGATGTGATGTAGATATAGGTGGTTATGTGATGGATCTATGGATGGTGATGTGATGTAGATATAGGTGGTTATGTGATGGATCTATGGATGGTGATGTGATGTAGATATAGGTGGTTATGTGATGGATCTATAGATGGTGATGTGATGTAGATATAGGTGGTTATGTGATGATCTATAGGTGGTGATGTGATATAGCTATAGGTGGCAATGTGATGTAAATCTAGGTGTGGATGTGATATAGCTATAGGTGGCGATGTGATGTAGATATAGATGGTGATGTGATGGAGCTATAGGTGGAGATGCGATAAAGCTGTAAGTGGTAGTGTGATGTAGATATAGGTGGCGATATAATGTAGTTATAGGTGGTTATGTGATGTGTCTATAGGTGGCAATGTGATGTAGATATAGGTGGTGATGTGATGTAAATATAGGTGTTGATGTGATATACAGTAGCTATGGGTTGCGATGTGATGTAGATATAGGTGGTGATGTGATAGAGCTATAGGTGGAGATGCGATGAAGCTGTAAGTGGTGGTGTGATGTAGATATAGGTAGTGATGTGATGTAGCAATAGGTAGTTATGTGACTGATTTATAGGTGGTGATGTGATATAGCTATAGGTGGCGATGTGATTCAGATATACGTGGTGATGTGATAGATCTATAGGTGGAGATGCGATGAAGCTGTAAGTGGTGGTATGATGTAGATACAGGTGCTGATGTAATGTAGCTATAGGTTGAGATGTGATGGAGCTATAAGTGGTGATGTGATGTAGGTATAGGGTAGGGGATGAAGTGATGAATCTATAGGTGGTGATGTGATGTAGTCATGTGGTGTATAAAATGAAATTACAAGTCGCCCCTATACATTTACATACTATACATCATTGGGAGCAGTGATATGACATACCATACTATTTAACCAAGACATACCTGCACAAGTATTATATGCATATCAATAATGTGATGTCCTCATATACAACACCATATGATATCACACGGCTGAGTTATAGTTCATGTATCAGGGCACAGCAGATCACCTCAGTATTCAGTCATTTGCATACACAACAGTCTCTGGAGTTTACACACATAATGTTACACAGATAAATACAAGTTCTCCCGTTTTGTGGGAAAAAAACTAATTGTTAATGAATACGAAGGAAAATGCCCAGACAGTTCAAGCTGACAGGAGATGACAGTAACTGGAATAAACCTATGTTACACCACTGACATCTCAGATGCCCAGCACGCTAAGTTCTAAGGTGGAAAGGGCTACAGCCCCAGACGGCCAAATAGGGTTCCACACCCGTCGACTGGGGCTACAATGGAAATAATCTCACAAAGACTGAGCAATTGAAAACCTGGAATAACAACTTGATAAACGACATAAATTCATAGACCCTTGTGCCAAAACTTCAGACCGGTAGCTGTGCTGTGATGTTGTGAAGAACACCCTTTAGTCACACTCCTGAATACCAAATGAGCATCATTTAAAAGCTATACCCTGCAATCCCCAGTATTGTTGCTGCTCATGTGCTTTAGTAAGTCCATGTTCTAAGTACTACTTCCAGCAGAACAGCATCATATCACATTGTAGTATATTGGTTAAAATTATGCATCAGTATATGTAAGCCAAAACCAGGTGAGGAATATACAGATTCAAATTTTAATTAAATTTCTTATGCCCTTTCAGTGATTTGAATCCATACCTAGTTTTGGAGTATTGCGACCCCTTCAAATAGCTGAGGATAGGGCATCAATATGGTAAAATACTGCACAAACCCTTTAAAGTGTGGTTATCATTTTATCAAACTTTTGACATGTCTTAGTGACATGCCAGAAGATTAGATTGGTAGGCATCCAGGTGCTGAGACCCCTATAAGCTCTAAAACGAAGGGGCAAAAAATCTCAGCTGAATGGTGTGCCCCTTAGTTAGACTTCGGCTCTGCTCGTCTCTCTGAATGGATGGTGTACAGACTCATAGAGCAGAAACAAAAAGGCACTGTTATCAGTTGAGCGCTTCTGCCCCTTCATTTTAGCAATCGTGGGGGTCTCGTCACCCAGACCCTACCGATCAAAACTTCTCACATGTTGCTATCATATGTCAGAAGTTTGTTATTGTGCTCTGCACCCTTTAAAATGGCCACTAAGTCTATTCTGCTGGATGACAAGTGAGTCTAGTATTACAGCTCAGCCCCATGTGCTCCTATTATTTGGTAATCCTAGGTTCTCAATTAATTAAATGGGTTATCCAGACTATAAAACATGCTTCCCAATGCCCAGGCCCTCGTATAGATTATACTTACCCAGCCCCCCGGGTCGCTCCTGATCCCCCACATGGCTGTCGCTGCATCTCCCAGTTGCGCAGATCAAAACATCAGGCAACAGTGGAAGCAGCCAATAGCAGGCCACAATGGGCTCATCCCCATCATGGCCTGCTATTGGCTGCTCCCCTTGTCACCGAATGTTCTGATCTGCGCAACGGGGTGATGCAGCAGCGGGCCGTGTGGGGATCAGGAGCGACACCGGGAGCGGGGTAAGTATAATCTATATGAGTGGCCCGGGCATTGGGGGGGGGCATGCTTTATAGTTTGGATAACCCCTTTAAAGGGACACTTCCACCAGAAAGAATTTTTTTTGGAACTCAATATTAATAGACAACATTTTTTTTAAATACAAATATTTACAGTTTTTCATTTTGGCAGTACTATGCCATTGAAAATTAGATATAAAATATTATTCTTGGCAGTAAGTACAGAGAGATGAAACTCCTATATACAGGTGAAACTCGAAAAATTAGAATATTGTGCAAAGTTCATTTATTTCAGTAATGCAACTTAAAAGGTGAAACTAACATATGTGATACTCATTACATGCAAAGCGAGATATTTCAAGCCTTTATTTGTTAGAATTTGGATGATTATGGCTTACCGCTTATGAAACCCCAAAGTCTACATTTTGAGGTACCCTTTGCTCAGGGGGTATGGATTAATTAGCTGACTAGAGTGTGACACTTTGAGCCTAGAATATTGAACCTTTTCACAAAATTCTAATTCTCAGCTGCATTAATGCAATCCCTTTTCATTTGCATTACAGAAATAAATGGACTTTTGCACGATATTCTAATTTTTCGAGTTTCACCTGTAGTTACCCATTGTCAGTTTACTGCTGCTGTGAGGGAAAGATGTTATCTGCTAGTATAATAGTAGATCCGTAGGATTGGAACAACAGTATGACAAGCTCTTAATAGACCTAGATAAAGATGCCACAGAAAAGCATTGCATTGATTAGTGTAAAGACTGATGCTCTTATTGAGTTACTACAGGGGGGCCCCCTATGGCCACAGTGATGGTCCGACTGAAAAAGTTAATAGAGGCTGTATCCGTGCTAAAAGTCCGAGTCAGGGCAGGAAATGGAATCCATGGACTGATTTCAAAAGATTATATCCAGCAAACCCCACCTTTTTTAAATGACATAGAATATTCACATATAGACAGTTAATATGTGAGTAAAAACATTTGACTGAAGTCTTCCTTTAGCTTTAGTGTCACCAAACAGACCAAAAAATTTACAATCTGCGTTTTCTTTAGAACTTGCGGTTCAGCAAACGGTCATCTTGCTATAAGTGCATTTGGCCTATTGCAACAAAATTCATGGCAGAACCTTGGTAAGTGTTAATACATTCAGATTTTGCACTACTGTAGTTTGCCACATGATTTTGTGAGAATAGTGACCTGCTCTTGTTGAGTCTGTGAGAAATATTAGGTTTTTATGGGTTTTTAGCCGCTATATCAAAGCATGAAGCTGTTTTTGTAGGACTGATGAACGCTTATATCCCCTTTATGATTGCTATATGCATATATAGTTAGCCTTCAGAATCAAAGTTCACCCTTATTATCTCTTTAAAGGGACATTCAGAACACAAAGCAGGGACAAGGAAAGGTATAGGGGCAATACACAATCAAAGGGGGTGAAGGGCATCATCCACTGGTGAAAGGGTGTGATAGTTACCTACGTTATGAACGTGAGCATCTGCAATGGAGCATGGAGAATAAAACAGCCAGTGAGACAAAGCGTGAGATGAAGACACAAGAACATCCAACACTCTCACAGTACTACAGTCATTCAGAGAATTATCAAACCACACAAGTACATAACGATAATAATAATAATGATATAAAATACCAACATAAAGTCAAATACAAAGTAGGCTTCACATTTACACAAGTGCAACTTCATAAAACAAATCAAACATACAGCCTATACAGTAAACTATGAAGATTTTCTTACTATTATGCTTTAATATCAGCTTAGAGAGTCACCACATACGTAAAGTTACATATACAGCAACATTGTACAGTGTATAATCAAAAATATAAAATATATACAATAGTGTAATAAAAGTCAGAAACAGAGATTTTAAGGCCTCTTTCACACGAGCGTGTCCGGATAAAGTCCGGATGCGTTGCGGCAAACCCACGCGAGTAGGTACCCAATTGCAGTCAGTTTTGACTGCGATTGCGTTCCGTTGTTCAGTTTTTATCGCACGGGTGCAATGCGTTTTGCACGCGCGTGATAAAAAACTGACTGTGGTACCCAGACCCGAACTTCTTCACTGAAGTTCAGGTTTGGGTTCAAGGTTGCGTAGATTGTATTATTTCCCCTTATAACATTGTTATAAGGGAAAATAATAGCATTCTGAATACAGAATGCATAGTACAATAGGGCTGGAGGGGTTAAAAAAAAATAATAATTTTTACTCACCTCAATGGGATTCTGTCACCTCCCCTAACCCAAAATCGGATTTTAAAGCAGTCATGCTGCACAGCTTACCTTGAATCGGCTGTGCTCTTCTATCTTGTAATCCGTCCAGTAGTTTATGAGAAAAACGACTTTTATGATTATGTAAATTAGCCCTGAAGGTGCCCAGAGGGGCGTTTTATTCCCCTTAGTGTGCCCAGTAATGCCCCTCTTACAGTGCCCAGAACGCCTTCCTTCCGACTGCCTAACCGCCCACAGCCTCTCATCCCTCTCCTCCCCCTCCCTCACGGCCGAACGAACTCTCGCGCAGGCGCAGTACCCACTGAGGGCTGCGCCAGTGCGATATGCAGGAGACTGAGGGCAGGAGCTTCATCCTTGTCACTGGGCATGCGCCGAGCGAGCATCGGACGTCAGTGGGCTCAGCGCATGCCCAGTGACGAGGATGAAGCTCCTGCCCTCAGTCTCCTGCAGATCGCACTGGGTCAGCCCTCAGTGGGTACTGCGCCTGCGCGAGAGTTCGTTCGGCCGTGAGAAGGGGGAGGAGAGGGATGAGAGGCTGTGGGCGGTTAGGCAGTCGGAAGGAAGGCGTTTTGGGCACTGTAAGAGGGGCGTTACTGGGCACACTAAGGGGAATAAAACGCCCCTCTGGGCACCTTCAGGGCTAATTTACATAATCATAAAAGTCGTTTTTCTCATAAACTACTGGACGGATTACAAGATAGAAGAGCACAGCCGATTTAAGGTAAGCTGTGCAGCATGACTGCTTTAAAATCCGATTTTGGGTTAGGGGAGGTGACAGAATCCCTTTAATCCACTTGTTCGCGCAGCCGGCATCTCTTCTGTCTTCTTCTTTGAAGAATAGGACCTTTGATGACGTCTTTTACCATAGTGATGGATCATGTGACGGACCATGTGATGAGCGCAGTGACGTCATCAAAGGTTCTATTCCTCAAAGAAGAAGACAGAAGAGATGCCGGCTGCGCGAACAAGTGGATTAAGGTGAGTTAAATTTTTTATAAATTTTTTTAACCCCTCCAGCCCTATTGTACTATGCATTTTGTATTCAGAATACTATTATTTTCCCTTATAACCATGTTATAAGGGAAAATAATAATGATCGTGTCCCCATCCTGATCGTCTCCTAGCAACCGTGCGTGAATTAAAATGGTCCGGATTCAGTGCGGGTGCAATGCGTTCACCTCCCAACTTGCACCCATGCGGAAATCTCGCCCGTGTGAAAGAGGCCTAAGAGTGAGTAACATGCAGTATGGGACTGGGATTTCTGGGGCCCACCAAATGAAAATTATTCTCAAGACCCACATTACGGCATCAATAAAGTTTAAAAGGTTTTATATCACAGAAGTAGACCCTATTAGCAAGCTATTGGCTCCAAATCAGACAAATGTTTTTTTTTCTCTTGGATTTTTGGGGCCCACTATAGTATGAGAGCCTAGGCCCACCAGAGGATCCTCTGGTGGGCCAGTCTAAGGCCTCCTGCACACGAACGTGTGCGCCCCATGGTCGTGCTGCGGCCCGCAAATTGTGGGCCACAATGCACGAACACCGTCCGTGGGCCAGCCGCCGTGGATCGCGTAGCCATTCACTTTAATGGGTCCGCGATCCGGCCGTTCCGCAAAAAGATAGGACATGTTCTATCTTTTTGCGGAACAGAAGTACGGGACGAAACCCCACGAAAGCACTACGTAGTGCTTCCGTAGGGTTCCGTTCCATGCTTCAGTTCCGCCCCATTCCGCATCTCCGGATTTGCGGACCCATTCAAGTGAATGCCGTGCATCATCCACAGGTGGGGACAGTGTGCAGCATCAGACTCATCTCTCTCGCAGCGCTGGTGCATGCTTTGGCATGTCCGTACTCACAAACTACTGAATGTCATCACAGGAGTAATATCTATGATATTATATGTATGAATAGTGTGTTCTTTGTTTGCTTAATGTGACGTAAATTGTGAATGATGCATAAAAGGTGTTTAAGTTGTTAAAGGCGCCCGAGCGCGCTACAGGGATGACTATTCTTGACACAATTTGGAACAGATCTTTTTACTAACAAAATTTCACACCATTTTTAAACCACTGTAGACAACCAGATGTGACACAACATGGCTCAGACTAGGACAATACAAGGCACAATTTATGTTTAGACAAAAAAAATGACCTCCAAAAAGACATGTCTAGCTTGGCGCACTTTGTAACACTTTTAGGTACAGCACATTAATATATGCCATACAAGGGGCATGTGCCAGAAAAACTGGCGCACTGGGCGACAGATTCCAGGTGCAAGTACAATCGTATATCTGTCCCGTTGTGTCTCAGGTGGAGTGTGTTTCAATGGAGGATGCAGTGTCACATGCTCCCCTAACTGTGGTCACCCTATGGACTGGAGTGGCACGTGGTCAGAAGATACCACAGTGATAACAAGGGGGCGTGGCTTCTCAACCAACAAAAAGGAAGCAGAACCACGGGAAAAGAGGCGCTTGTACGTTTATTAAAATCATATTCACAGTGCATTTCTTCATCTTTTCCTAAAACGGTCAACCTCTTTACTGTAGCCCCTTTAGTGAACCTTTAAGGGGTTGTCTGATCTCAGGTAAAATGCTTTATAATTGAATATAGTGACAAGTATATTAGAAAGTAGCATCAGTCTTTCACTTACAGTGACCGTGTTTTATCTATGTAAGCCTTGGCAACTACTTTACAGTAAATCGCCACTATTTATCATAATGTCGTTTTTAAAATAACTTTTTTTTTGTAATGTGTAGGGGCAGTGATAATGACAATTTTTGCAATGTTCTTTAATTACTGAAATAGTACATTTCTATTAGAAAATAGCTGTAAAGTGGACCATTTTGTGCCTTAGGCTACTTTCACACTGGCGTTTTGGCTTTCCGTTTCTGAGATCCGTTCAGGGCTCTCACAAGCGGTCCAAAACGGATCAGTTTTGCCCTAATGCATTCTGAATGGAAAAGGATCCGCTCAGAATTCATCAGTTTGCCTCCGTTCTGCCCCCATTCCGCTCTTGATGCGGACACCAAAACGCTGCTTCTGACGAAACTGATCCAAACTGATCCGTCCTGGCACACAATGTAAGTCAATGGGGACGGATCCGTTTTCACTGACACAATCTGGCGCAATAGAAAACGGATACGTCCCCCATTGACTTTCAATGGTGTTCAAGACGGATTCGTTTTGGCTTTGTTACAGATAATACGAACAGATCAGTTCTGAACGGATGCATGCGGTTGTATTATCTGAACGGATGCGTTTGTGCAGATCCATGACGGATCCGCACCAAACGCGAGTGTGAAAGTAGCCTAACAATCCCTGTCTTCTGGTAACTTAATGGGGATGTGCCACTTCAGCAAGTCAGATAATTTAGAGAAAGTTACTACAAGCCACTTACTAATGTATAGTTATTATCCATATTGTCTCCTTTGCTGGCTGGATTCTATTTTCCGTCACATTATACACTGCTTGTTTCCATGGTTATGACACAATTACTTGCAACCAGCAAAAGAGACAATATGGACAATCCCAATACATTAGTAAGAGCCTTGTATTAACTTTCTCTCCATGATAAATGCCACTTGTTGAAGTGAGACAACCTCTTTATGTAAGCAGAAGACAGAGGGGCGTTGCTAAGGCTCAAAATGGGCCACTTTACAGCTATTTTTCTAATAGAAATGTACGATTTCAGTAATTAAAGTATATGACTAAAATGGTTAACACCACTGCCCCTAGACATTACAAAAAAGAATGACAGTTCCACTTTAAGTCAAAAATTCGGTAGTGATTTATCTCTTGATATTTCTTTATAGTGGCCAGAGCTTTTTTGCTGCACACATAGGGGGTGATTTATCAAGCTTTTACGCTAATGTTGGCCTGCAACACAATTTGCCACTTTTTCGCTTTCTCTGATGGCCTCGCCACTTTTCCAAAAAGTTGGCAGGGCGTGGAAGGAGCAAGGGGCATGGGTAAGGGAGGTGAGCCGCATGCAGGCCCTCTGCAGCCTGACTCATTTAACAACACGTGTGCCAGAAAAGTGGCAAAAATTACGCTGGCTGAAGAAGATTTCAGTTTGGGATCACGGGTAGCCCAACGTGTGCCACAAATTTTAAGAGGCGTGCACTTCTTAATAACTGCTGCATCTCTCATGCCAAAGCAGGACAAATTACGACAGGCGTACACTATGGTCGTCTTAAAGGGGTTGTGCAGGCAATATATATTGATGACCTATCCTCTAATAGGTGGGGGTCTGATACTCGGCACCCCCACCGATGGGCTGTTTGTAGAGGAGGCATGGCTCCAAACACTGTTTCCTCTTCATTACACTGCTGCGCGTCGTCTTCCCTTGAAGCAGCGGTGAACTGTAATTACAAGCACTTGCTCCATTCAAGTGAATGGAGTGAGTACTTGTCATTACACTGCACCGCTGAGACTTCCAAGATGACAAGCACTGTAATGAAGAGGAAGCAGCGCTCGCCTGGAGTGCCACCTCCTCTTCAAACAGCTAATAGGCTTGGATGCCGGGTGTCGAACACCTGCCGATCAGATTGTGATGACCTATTCTGAGGATAGGTCATCAATATATTATATTGCCTGCACAATGCCTTAAATAGACTTAAAAAATTACTTTTGCTTGCAGCCACCCCCAGGGGGAGCTCAGGAGCATACTGCATCCTGTGCTATGGTTTAGTTCAGTGAATAGTTGTATTCAATTAAGCTGCGTCTACTGTTGGTTGCAGAGGATTTGTTGCTCTGTATCAGAAAAATGGACCTCTGACCTCTATAAAGGTATATTAAGAATAGAAACATCACATAAAAATTAACAAAATGAAAGTCGATGGTGAACATTCCATATTTTTTTTAGATTTACACTAAAAGGAGTGAACTCAGAAAACGCAAAGCACTCAAATTTCATTAAAAAAAAGATCACACAGATCTAGATAGATAAGCACATGCTTTTAAGGTGGATTTAGATGGGGAACGCTCGTTCCCAACAATCTGCCCGCTTAATTATGTGCCGCCGATCACCTGATAAATGAGCGAATCGCTCGTGCATCGGGTGATCCTGTCGTTTGTGCAGGCACCTAAATGATCATTTCTGGGCAGCAGATTGTGCTCTCTAAACAGCGATCTGCTGCCCAGAAATAATGATTCTGTATGAGGACGAGTGATCGCAATAGTGATCCCTCATCCTCATACTATGGAGGTGATCAACCCTACTGAACGGGCAGCCAACTGTCGGGAAGGAACGCTTCCTTCCAGACAATCTGCTGCCGCTCGGCGCATGTGATTGCGCCTTTAAACACTAAACAAATATACACACAGACTTTTATACAGTTCTACCATCATATGCAGTTCTATTTCACCCATATAGGTATAATGCCAAAAGACCGCTTTAAAGGGAACCCGCTATTGGGTTTATGATGCCAGAACCACAAGCAGTAATAAATCCTGACAGGGTCTCTTATAACAGGGAGCTAGCTTTTAGGGCTCATTCAGACGGCCGTATGAATGAGTCCGCCTCTGGTCCGCAATTTTGCGGAACGGGTGCGGACTTATTCATTTCAATGGGTTTGCAGAAAAGATAGAGCTTGTCCTATTCTTGTCTACAATGGCAGCATTTTCTATTATGGTTGCGGCCATGTGCGGTTCGCAAATTGCGGAACACACACAGCCGGTATCCGTGTTTTGCAACGCACTATGCCCGTCTGAAGTGTTGTGGTGTTTCAGAGAAAACATAGGAAAGGTAAAAGAAACGGCTGTGTGGCTTCTCCTCGCACTGCCCACCTTGATTAACTGGTGTTTTTCTATACACAAACAGGGAGAAACCTGTCAATAAAGCCAAGCAGAGCGGGGAGAAGCCACATGGCTGGCTCATCTCTCAATTCTCAGACTTCCCCCCATTTCCAACTTTTTTCTTAAAGCCATGCGTTCTCTGAAACCATACAGCGTTTCAGGGCATAACATAGCGCTCTGTCATGAGGGACTATCGGGTTTTTATGCTGTTTGTGGTTTGCGCAACAGGAACCCGATAAGTTCTCTATAAGTCATCATTTTTAATACACACACTCACAGTGGGTGGAATGCAGGTTGGCTTGTAGGAAACGCATCTCACAGAAGGCCATATGTCACTAAATACACACCTCTAAGGCCCCCTGCACACGTGTGCTTCCCGTTGCCGTATTGCGGACCGCATTTGCGGATCCGCAATACACGGGTGCCGTTCCGTGGGCATTCCGCTTCACGGATGCGGACCCATTCACTTGAATGGGTCCGCAAATCCGGAGATGTGAAATGGTGCGGAACGGAAGCACAGAACCCTACGAAAGCACTACGGAGTGCTTCCGTGGGGTTTCGTCCCATACTTCCGTTCCGCAAAAAGATAGAACACGCCCTATCTTTTTGCGGAACGGCCGGATTGCGGACCCATTAAAGTGAATGGGTCCGCGATCCGCTGCGGCTGCCCCACGGACTGTGTTCGTGAGCAGGGGCCCTAAGAGTGAGACATGGTCAAGGCTCTGTCATACACACAGCAGAGGCCTGGCCCTCATGATTCACCCACCTCAGCAGCAAGGGGCTCCTGTGACACACACACCTCAAAGGAGAGGAGGCTTCTGTAACACATAATGGACATGTCTGCCTCTCTGTAACATATAATGGAAGTCATGCAGTCCATCCAAGAGCCCTGGCACTTAGCTTTTGGGTACAATTATTTCTCTTCTTTTTTATACAGTAAGTATGCATACATGATTCATGATTTTCATGCAGTAAACTTGAAATTCATCCTATAACTGGATCATATAATTGTGTGTCACTTCACTGGTTGTCATCTGTCTGTAGGGTTACTGTATTTCATGGGCTCACTAAGCTATGAAACGTTTGAGTCTCACACTCACCCTTCACTCTTTCCCCTCTGTTGAGTTGGATTTCTCCAGGTCCTTGCGGTTCGTATGACTTCACTGCTATGAATGTTCTCCCAGGTACCGCGCTGTACAGTTTTCTTTTGGGCCCCCGAGGGCCGGTGCTCCTCGTGTCCAGGGGCCCGGGGCTGTAAACAAACACATAGGTGATGGTTCTGAGTGGATGTGGGCATGCCATGTGGGTGGCCAGCAGCTCACAACTTCTCCAAACTTTCAACATCTCAACTTTGTGGGTGAGTGGTACCCCTCAACAATTGTCCTGGGCCCCAAGACCACCATAATAGGCCACGGACACTCCCCCAATTTCATAGTGCTCTTAAATTCCCTTCCAAGCCTTTCTCTCCAATGTAATACCCCCACCTTGATGAGGGCTACTTTGCTCTCTACCTGTCCTTAAATCACCTCACCTCTCCACCCAGCCACCCAATTTAAAGCAAAACCAAAACAGGTATTTTAAGAAAGAAAGTAATAAGGTAAGGAGGGTGTCTGTTGAATAAGATGGAGGGAAGAAACAAGATTACAGTGAAAAAGGGATACAGAAGGGATGTACAGAGCTACAGTGAGTCAGAATGATGGGGAGTAGCAATCCAAAGGAGAGCGGAAAGGGCAGAGGAGGAGCAATAATGACAAATGGACGGGAAATAAATGGAGATATGGGGAGACAAGCAAGACAAGAATACAAGAAGATAAACATAAGGGGCTGGGGAGATCAAGGGATGAAGGGACTGTCAAAGCAATGGATGAAGAAGCTGAGGGGAAGCACGGCTGTCTGCAGTTCTCCCTGTTCTTTTGCCGTTTCAGTTAAACTGTCAGCAGCAGAGGAGGGAGAGAGTGAGGAGGGAGGACAGAGGGAGGAGAAGGGGGGTTGTCCATTCATGCTTCTCTCCCCCCCCCCCAGTATTCTACAATCCCCAGACCTGCTTACCCCCGCCCCGCACTCACCAATCTTCACCTTGATCAATAGACAGCCCTTCATCGTCTATCACTAGTCTTATCTCCTTGGCCCTTCTCTCACTTCTATTCCTCCCTGATTACCCTATCACAGCTTCTTCCTCCTCCTCTACTCTATTCCTTACCTAATCTTTCTTTTTTGATGCTCAGTGGAGATAGGACCTACATTCCTCTTGACCAGGCACATTGGTACTTCTCATTTCCTCCCACTTGAGATGTGTATTTCTCGTTTCCCTTGCATACTTTTTTCCTCATCCCTTGCTTTGCACAACCTGTTCTCTTCTCAACCTCCTGTAACATTCTTACATCTTCTTCTTCTTAGGTTCCATTATGATCTTCATCATTCCTCCATCCTTTCTCACTCCAATTTCCCTCCAATGTCCAGGTTTAATAAATATAACCACCGATACCAATCTTCATTATTATTTTTATTCCTCTCAAACACTATTTGTCCCTTCTCTCTTCCCCTCACTCTTACCTCCCTCCTTCTGACTTTCGCTCCCTCTCTCTCCTCTCTCGGCTGCCTGACAGATTTTGAATTACTGCAGAGAGAGTGTGATGGGAGCGGAATATTAATGCAAAATGTGTGACAGAAAGAGACGGCCTATAAACAGAGAGAGCAGTCCACATTAGAGCGAGTCAATGTTGGTAATTGGGGACTGTGCTGACAGGCTTCTTCATACGATGATAAGAATAGGAGGCTACTCCTTACAGGAAGCCGGTTGACTGTGTGGCAGTAGGTGTATGTCTCAATGAGATAATGGAAGACTGAAGGGGTATGCTGCTCAAGAGGTTGCGCTTGTGCCTACGTGAGGCGACATTGAGTAGACAATGAACAGATAATGCAGGTCACGTCAGTCCGTGTTGTCACCGTACACATCACATTCTCAAAGAAATTCTACTGTCTTCTCAGCTATGAGACCAGAACCCGAAGGTCCAATACAGGTAGAGGATGAAAAGTCATAGAAATTGGAACTTCTGAAAGCTTAAAGGTGAAAAAACGAATGGGAAAATGGTGTCATATACAGGTCTGAAAAATAATCCATTACTGAATGGAGTTCAATATCTAATCAATCTAATGAATGCAATTTCTGTATGGTGCTACCAGATATAGATAATGTGAAGGTGCATCGTATATTATTCACCTTCATATAACAGTTTGTCTAGGGAATCTTATGGGGTCTATCACCTTTAAAACTTTAAGAACATGGTTGGCAGTTTTACTAAGACAAACATATGGCTGTCGTTCCCGTGTTACATCGGGTGAACTCCATGCTGCAGTCCGGACCTATAGACTTGAATGGTTCAGCGATCAGCGAGATATGGCAAAAGATAGGAGATGTACTATCTTTTGCAGGGCACAGACCCAAAAGGGCTTCTGAGTGTTTCTGTGGGCTTCCGATCCGTGCCTCCGCACCGTAAAAGATAGGACATGTCATATCTTTTGCCATAACTTGCAGATGGTTGACCCATCTGCAGCATGGAGTTCACACAGCCCGTGCCCGTGTATTGTGGACCCACTGTTTGCAGTCCGCAACACGTCCATACAGTCATGTGAATGAGCCCTAAGACTGGCACTTCCTACATCAGTTTTCGCTGAGGCTCACACCTCTAAATAAATCTGGCGTATATTCGAGCAGTCAGTGCGCCAGAAAATAAGATCTACTCTGCTATGAGCTGCCATAGAACTCGGATATAATTTGCACCAGTTTCTAGTGCAAATTATACTAAATCTGTTGGGTCTGCCCCCCACCCCACACACCACCTGCTATTCTGCCACTTTTTAAAAAATGGCAATGAAAATGTAAAAAAATTGCTAATTAGAGAGAAAATATGGTGGAAGCCATTTTGAAACTTTTTTTTACGTCACTTTTTTAATCTGTAACTTTTTTAGCATTGTGTTTTTAGCAAAATGGTGCAAGCTCTGGGTCTTCAGGTGTTTTTCCTATAGGAATATGTACCGGTATGTCAAATTTTACAAATGAAAAAAAAGGGATAAAAAAATGTTGTAAAAAGGTCATGAAAAAAGCAGTAATAGCATATGGCCATTAAATGCTGAAAGAGGCTATAAAACAGAAGAAAGTTTAATGATAGAAAAAACGTCAGAAAGGAACAAAAAGTTTTTCTAAACATCAGAAGTTGTCCTCTACCTATCAAAGTGATGTCACACATTAGTCTCATGATACACTTTTCGCCCAACCATGGAGAGTACCATTGTCTGCAGCACCTGAACATACATGTTCAACAAGTGCCCTACAACCCATAGTGGGGGGATTCATCAAAACTGGTGCAAAGTACAACTGGCTTAGCTGCCCATAGCAACCAATCAGATTCCACCTTTCTTTTTTCACAGCTCTTTTGGAAAATGAAAGGTGGAATCTGATTGGTTGCTATGGGCAACTAAGCCAGTTCTACTTTACTCCAGTTTTATAAATCTCCTCCAGTGCCTTTTTATAGAGGAAGAGTTTAATTAGACCCTGTTCACATCAGAGGCTCCATTAGAGATTTTTTTTTTTTTTGGTGTAATCATGCTGCAGTCTTTCATTCATATCAGTGAGGGCTCTTGCACACGAACATTGTGCATCCGTTCCGTGCATTGGGGACCGCAATTTGCGGCAGCCGGGACGGATCGAGACCCATTCAACTTGAATAGGTCCATGGTCTGTCCACACCGCAAAAAAAATAGAACACGTTCTATTTTTTTGCGGTGCGGAAGCACGGACAGAAACACCACGGGAGCACTCCGTCGTACTTCCATGGGGTTCTGATCCGCATTTATGTTCCACAGTAACATATATGGCTATGGGTAAATGAGTGGTTGACGCTGTTAACAAACAGCTTGCGTTAAAACTGCTCTATTGGATTTATTATGCTTTTTAACCAGTTCCTGACCACAAGTTGACTATATCCGTTTGTGTGGTCATCCTTCATCTTTGCACGGATGTTTTAACACATCCTTGCAGAGATTGCAGCGACACACTAATCGTGCGGCTGTCGGAGTGGGGAGTCCGCTGTCAGTGGCAGCAGGGCTCCCCATAGAGAAGAAAAGGATGGTTTTTACCGTTACTGCCTTCCCCATCGGTTCTATACACAGCGCTCAACGTGGAGAAAATGTAAGCACGACCACCACTACTGGATTACCGGGTGGTGGTAGAACCCCTGATACAATCAGTTTAAAATTAAAAATGAATGAAGCCAGCAAAGGAGGCAATATGGACAAACAATACATTAGTAAGTGCCTTGTATTAAAGGGTATAGGATAGGTCATCATTATCACATCGGCCAATCAGCTGTTTTGGGAAGCCTCAGTGCTCACCGGAGCTCCAGTGGGTGCTGTGGCCTCCCAGCAGTTTACCAATACATTATACAGTGGCAGTGCTTGATATTACAGCACAGCCCCATTGACTTGAATGGGGCTGAGCCTCAACTAGGCCACGCGACCAATGTACAGTGACATCACATGGCCTAGGAAGAGTCCATGGCGCCTCTTCTAACAGCTGTTTGGTGGGGGTACCGAGGGTCGGACCCCTGCAGATCTGATATTGATGATCTATCCTGAGGATAGGTCATCAATATTTTTTCCCAGATAACCCCTTTAACTTTATGTATATGATAAATTACATTTGGTGAAGTGAGACAACCTCTTAAAGGGATGGACCGAGAATTCTGACACCACAGGTGTTCTGCAGAAATTAATGAGCAGGGGACTGAAATTCAAATTGGAAGTTTTCCACAGATGTGGCATTTCAGTCACCCTATATGCTGTGCCCAGCGGGTTCTATTGCTACTCAAATCCCATAAATGTGGACATAAACTGCTGTCTGGGCGCATTGCAGGATTCAGAAAGGATTTTCTAAACCTGCCATTGTCTGAAAGCTATGTTTTTTTTTTTATTATTCTGGTGATGGTCTTGTATAAAGGCTCATTTTTGCCAGATAAAGTGCTGTTTTTATTGGCACCATTGTGAGGTACATAGGACTCTTTGATCACTTGATTCTATGATTTTTGGGAGGCCAGGTGACCAAAAATTGGCTGTTCTGGCTAGGGTTGGGTGATATTAAAAATATTCCCACAATAACGATATTAAGAAATTTATCGCGATAACGATATATATCGCGATAAATGGCCATTTTGAAAAAAACACTTAAAACATGTACTCGTGTTTCCTTGTTGCCCCCATACATTATAATGTTTCCATGATGCTTCCATGCAATAATATCTCATAGTTGTCCACCAAGAACGGGGCCACTGTTCCCCCCAAATCTGATGGAGTGCTGCTCCATTCATTCTCTATGGGAGTGCTGGAGATAGCAGCGATCAGCCATCTTCACCACTCCCACAGAAAATGGGACATCCTAGCGGAAAACCCTGATAAGTGGGTTGTTCAGAGTGTGCCAATCATAGGTGCACATGGTCAGGAAGGGCACCTTGGCATCATAAAGATGCCCTTCAGTCAAATAAAACATTAGGGGTCATTTACTAAAGACTGGCGCTTCCCATATGGGTCTTAGTTTCTACACACTACAGCCATATTACCGCAGCCCCCAGAGCGCAGTGACTGTTCTCAGCCCCGGCCTCTCTGTGCAGCCACCCCCAGAGTGCAGCGACTGTTCTCAGCCCCGGCCTGTCTGTGCAGCAGCCCCTAGAGTGCAGTGACTGTTCTCAGCCCCGGCCTGTCTGTGCAGCAGCCCCCAGAGTGCAGTGACTGTTCTCAGCCCCGGCCTCTCTGTGCAGCAGCCCCCAGAGTGCAGCGACTGGCAGAGTGCAGCGACTGTTATCCAGCGCCGGTCTCCTGGCTCTGGGGGTTTACAGCCACTAGATGCCATTTCTTTGTGACCTAAAGGACTTATACCCCCGTGACTAGGGTTGTCACAATACCAAAATTTTGATTCAATTTCGGTTCCATAAAAAAGTTATGCAATACTCGATACCACGCAAAAGAAAAATTAAATGCCCAAAAAAAGTGTGCATTCCGGAATTTATGGAACGGCCCATAATAGAACAGTCCTATCCTATTTTTTAGGGGAGGAGACCAAAAAAATGGAGAATCGTGTGTTTTTTAAATTTTTTTTATGTCACGGTGTTCACCACATAAGAGATATTTTTCAATACTTTAATAGTTTGGACTTTTTTGGACATGGCGATACCTAATTTGTTTTTTTATTGTTTATATTTTTTTATGTAAATTGGGAAAGGGGGTGATTCTAAATTTGAATATTTTTTATATTTTTTTTACTTTTTAGCTAATAACTATTAGCCCCCTTATGGGGCTAGAACCTGGGATCTTTTCATCCCTGGATCTATTAGGGTGCATAGGATATCACATTGTCCCTGCTGCCCTGTGCTTTGTGCACACGGCAGCAGGGAGATTACCATGGCAGCCATGGATGGCTTCAGTAGCATCCTGGCTGCCATGGTAACCGATCGGAGCCCTGAGATTTCAAAGCTGGGGTTCCGATCAGAAGCTACCACTGCACCACCAATGAAGAGGGGAGGGGACCCTGTGGCCACTGCCACCAATGATTATAATACTGCGGGGCTTGGGTGCACTGCGCCACCAATAATTATAATTTATAATACTGGGGTATGGGGGGGGGGGCGCACTGCACCACCAATGAATGTAATTAACCCCATAATACAAATATAGACTGCGGGTGCCAGCCATATCACACAGCCGGCACTCGGCCTCAATGGCAGGGATCCGACCGAACCGTGCCAATTAACCCCTCAGGTGCCACATTTGGGGAAAATTGCCTCGGTTTGCGTGATCGCCGCTTCCTGTCATTGAGACCAGGTGCCGGGTATGTGATACGGCTGGCACCCGCAGTCTATATTTGTATTGAGGGTAATTCTCATTGGTGGCGCAGCGGCAGCCGGATCACAATGGGGAGGGACTCTCTCTTTCTCCACTGTGCCAGCTGTAATGTGCGCCGGACGTCTTAGAGGCATTCAGCACTGTGACGTGTGTTTGCCCCTATGACGTCACTAAAATACAGCGGTAATTAAGAAATGGCCATATTGCCGTTTCTTATTACCGCGGCATATCATTAATACCTGTTTATTGCCCAACCCTAGTTCTGGCATAATTTTTATTTATTCAACTGACTGGGTAGATCATGTGATATTTTTATAAAGCTGGTCGTTGCTGACACAGTGATATGTAATATGTCTATGTTTACATTTTTTTTCTATTGTTTACATTCGTTAATGTCTTGGTGAGGGGAAAATCGGCAATTTTTTTAGTGCACATGCACACGACCGTAAGTATTTTGCGGTCCACAAAACAAGGATCCTCAAAAAATACAGATGACGTCCATGTGACATCCGTATTGCATCAGTCTTTTTTGCGGATACATTGTAACAATGCCTATCCTTGTCCGCAAAATGGACATGTTCTATCTTATTTGCGAAACAGCCTTGCGGACATACGGAAACGGAATGCACACTGAGTAATTTCCCTTTCTTTTGTGGACCTACTGAAGTGAATGTAACGGACTTGGCAAAAAATATGTTCGTGTACATGAGCCCTTACACTTGAAAAACATTTTTTTTTAAAGCTTTTTTTTTTCAATTTTTTATTTACTTTTGCTTTTTGTCCCACTATGGGACTTGAACTTTTGAGGGTCTGATCCCTGTTTCAATGCAGTACAAAACATGCTATATTGTACTGCATTAAAACTGTCAGTATTATGCCTCATTCACACATCAGTGTTCGGTCAGTGTTTTCCATCAGTGATTTTGAGCCAAAACCAAGTGCGATTCTAAACACAGAACAGGGGCAGATCTTTCCCTTATACCTTATCTCTGTGGAGGCTCCACTCCTGGTCTTGGCTCACAATTACTGATGGAAATAACTGACCAAAACACTGACGTGTGAATAAAGGCTTACACTGACAGTTGCCTATGAGACCCAGCAGGGAGCCGATGGAAAAAAGAGAGGGGGCTCCCTCTCTCTGTATATCCCTTAGAGTCTGGGGTTAGCAGTGACTGCAGCATCTAAGGGGTTAATCCTCTTGCATTTGCATTTTCAGTGATAATGGCAGATACAGCAGGGGCCTGACTGTCAGTAACAGCCAGTCCCCTGTACTGATCGAGTGGGCACAGCTCCTTTGCCCACTTGATCAGTGCATTGTACATGTACAGCAGATTGCAGGAAGTCACTTCCCGCTACAGATGACTGCCTATGTTTATAAACACACAAAAGTAGGAGAAGAAGAAATGTCTCATTACGACTAAGGACTCTGTCCGAAACGCGTCCACGAATTACCGCTTGTGATTTGAACTGTCTGTATGTGGACTTATGTTGCTCTAATAAACTGAAGATTTCTACTACAAAGCATCTACAGTGCCGGATTCCCTCTTCTTTTTCCTTATGCTTTGGATCTCCTGGCCCTTCCGTGCACGCGGAGTATTTATACAAAGGTGAGCTGGAATTGTAACTTATTAAACAATGTCTTGTTCTGACAAACAAAGCAAGAGATGTGCGGCTGTGTAGGGGTAGTAGTAGCGGCAGTAGTAGCCGTGGCAGCAGCAATACAGTATGAAACCTGATAGAAAGAAGATATGTGGCTATGTAGGTGTAGTAGTAGTCAGTGATAAATAGCCACTTTTCGGCAATGGCAGACCTATTCATTAGCATCAGCCGGAGGTGTGTGTAAATCCTCACCGATCTATGCCTGATTTAATTTCACAAATGTAATGTTTTGTACACTTGCAGAGGGCAATTTTGTACAGATCAGTGCTCACTGTGCTCCCCAATACACCCAAATACTATACTTATGAAATGACAGTGTCATACAGATAGTCCCCAAAGGGGCTCCCAAACATCCCACCAATAGTAATAATACTCTTCCAGAGTGCCCTCATTAGTAATAGGGCCCCCAATAGTGATTACACTCCCCAAGAGTGCCCCATTAGTAGCAATGTCCTCCATATTGTACCCAATAAAAATGCCCCACAGTACCCCCAGTAGTAATAATGCATTTATAATAGACCCCTTGTAGTGCAACTAATATTTATAATGGCCCCTCTAGTGCCCAAGTATTTATAATGACCCCAGTAGTGCCACCAGTATTTAATGTCCCCTGCATTTATAATCCCCAGTAGTGCTCCTAGTATGTTTAATGCCCCCCCTAGAAGTAACCCTAGCATTTATGATGTCCCCGTAGCGGCCTTCCTCTGTATTTATAATGCCCCCAGTATTTATAACTGCCCCCTGTAGTGCCCCCAATATTTACAACTGCCCCCCTGTATTTCCCCAAGAATGTTTACTGTCCCCCAGCAATGCTCCCTGTATTTATAATGCCTCTCTCTGTGCTATCCCCAGTAGTGCCCCCTTTATTATAATGTCACCTAGCAGTGACTCCTGTATTTATAATTCCCCCTCTGTACTACACCCATTAGTTCCCCCTGTATGATTATAATGTCCCCCAGCAGTGCTCCATATATTTATAATGCCCCCCTCTGTACTTTCCCCCTTAGTGCCTCCAATATTATTATAATTTTCCCCAGCAGTGTGCCCTGTATTTATAATGCCTCCAGTAGTGCCGGGAAAGAAAAAAGTACTCACCTTGCTAATGCTCAATGCAACCTATCTGTCACGACCATGGTCATGGCCGTGACTCCTGGAACCGCAGGCAGTTGCCTGCGGTCTTATCTGGTTGTCAATCACAGGTGAGGGCTGTAGTATGTTGCCTCACCTGTGGTTGCCGCTGGCAACATAATGTATGTGGCAGTATAGCAGCCTGAGCTGGCGTTAGGCAGCTTGCTGTAAAGTGCATGTGGTTGCACCAGGCAACCTGTGTTTGTATGGGTGCACTTTTGTTGTTTTGGTGTGCACGGTATTTGTTATGAGTACACTTCCCCTTTAAGTGGCTGTCTTCCCTTATCTGGTGTAGGAAGGGTTAACTCCCTTCTTTGTGTGAACACTGGGTGTGTCTGTGTGTGGGTGTGGCTACATGGGCTATAAAGCCTCAGTGGAGACCTGAAGCTGAGGGGTACTCCAGCCTTGTAGTAAGCTGGAGGCATCATCCTGGTCTCTAATACCATCTGCCAGTGAGGGACACCCTTGTGGTCATAAATGTTTATATGTGATGTTAAGTTGATGTTGTTTTCCTTTCATGTTTAATGCAGCTATGGATCTGGGTTCCTGTGTGTTTGCTGTGTCCATTTATGTATGGTGTGGACATCAGCTTGTGAGCACGGGATCCAGTCAGCAAGGCTGTGGCAGGTAGGTGTGAACTAGTGTAGTTCTCCTGCCATATCCATACGTCTGTTTATGTACCCCATCTCCTTGCAGCTTGGCCAATGAGACTCCTGTTCCTCCGTATCCAGGAGGAACAGGTGGTCTTACTCTGCTCCTAGTTCAGGGCCACCCTGAGGGCTAGTAGGGACCCCAAGGTTCCGGAGTATGAGCCCTCCTACCATCAGGGTCGGCTCATACAGCTAGGAGTCAGGGTCAGAGTTAGGGACGTAATAGGAGGTGACCTGCTCCCTAATTCTGTCGTCTTGGTCGAGTAGCGACCATACATCTTCTGGCATCGCACGGCTGAGGGTTTCCCCCATCCTCAGCCGTGACAGTATCATTTGAGCCCGAGTTGCCTGTGTCCCATTGAAGGAGATGTGATCATGTCATTGCGACCGTCTGTGCCGTTACGCTGCTTCATAGACTTCAGGCCTAGTGTCCTGAGGCCTATAAGAGGCCTATAAGAACTGCTACGGCCTGAGGCAAGATGTTCTCTGATTGTGGCGCTGTCTAACTCGCTGGTCAGGGAACCTCACACAATTGCATGGTGGTTAAGACCGTCACTGCACACAAGCGAATAACTGGGCACACATTGTTGTTACTTGTCCACATATTAGGTTATGGATGACTGACGAAAGAGTGGAGGAGTCACAGCGGGAAAAGCAGTGGCTGATGATTACAATGACAATGTACTGCTTATGGGCCTGGTCTAGTCACTAGAATGATGAGGAGAAGGAGAACAGTCTGGCTAGTTAGACTTTTTTTGTGAGCAGGTGATGCCACCTCATGCTCAAGAAGAGCTGTAGTTCCTCCATTTGTGCTTGAATGGCCATGTCTTATTTGTTGCCCGGAGAGCTTTCACACTGTGATGGCTTTGTTGGGCGGACAGCAATGTAGTAAAAAATTCCCTCAATTCCCATGCACAGCCACCACCATCCGAGCTTGCTCTAGGTCAGACAGCCTTTGAGCCTGCACAAACAGCAGCAGCGGCATCCCCCGACCAACAGTTTTGTAGAAGCAAATGGTCAACTGGAGTCTATTTATAAGGTAACTGTAACACAGGAAAATACAGCAAGTTATACAATAGTCTGTGCAAAATGGAATTTTTTAAATAAAATTTTAAGAATTTTTTGAATCTGTCTGTGACTAAAACCTTGTGTCGGTAGAAACGCGCAAGCGTATGGAAATTCCAAGACAGGAGATATATTTTAATTAGATTTAAGTAAGCTTCAGATTTTATCAAACACGCTGGATCATTTTCTACTTTGGATTGAAACACATACTGTATATGGGTGAGCTGTTTTTTTCTTTCAATCCAAGTGCTACAATATATGCTAACACATGATACACCAGTGGTACACTAGTCTGTGTTAAATGATATTTTTTCAATAAAATTTAAAAAAAAAAATCGAAAAAAATCATGCAGTTAGACAGAGACTATGTACGACATAGAACAACATCTCAGGTCAATTTGCGGTCCCCAATGCACGGGCGCCATTGGTGCGGTTGCCGCAGACAGATCCAGGCCCATTCAACTTGAATGGGTCAGTGATCTATCCGCAGCGGCACGGAGAGAAACTCCACGGAAGCACTCCGTAGTACTTCCATGCCTCGGTTCCGCACCACCCCTTCCGGATTGCGGACCCATTCAAGTGAATGGGTCTGCATCCGTGATAAGGAGTGCACGCGACTGGTGCCCGAATATTGCGGACCCACTGTTTGCGAGCCACAATACAGGCACAGCCAGGCAACGGCCCTGTGAATGAGGCCTCATAGTGAGACTTGAAAGCATAATCTACTGTATAATACCACCCAGTCACTGAACCAGCTCTGCAAATTAAAGAGGCCACTTTTCCATTCACCGCTATGAGACCGCTAGAAATAGCCGGCTATTTTCTGATCTCCCATAGCAGTGAGCGGAGGCTGCGCGGTTGCTCCCTGTCCACTTTGCGGGTACCGTTCTGGAAATAGGAGCAGGTCCCAGATGTTAGACCTGCACCTATCTGACACTGAGGGCATAATTAATTCAAAGATTCTAAATAACCCAACAGAAATTAGAAAACTGGAATCTATAAAAAAGAATCTAGGCCTAAAATGGATTTCTTTGACACATGTATTTACAATGAATATTTCATAAAATGTAGGCTTTATGAAACAAAAGCTGTTCAGTTGCCATGACAGCCAAAGTTTAAAGACAGACTTTTATTTCAGCTAGTAATCAGCCTTACATTACAAACCTAGTCATGTCAACCGAATGCAACAGGTGACAAACCACTGGGTTAGGCTCTTTACACACTGTGCTGGCAACCTATGTCCAAGGCTTTGGTTAGGGGGAAATCCCATGGGCATCAATGTTAGAAGAATATATAATGCGCTGTATACGTTTCCTTACTACATGCCTCTGTATGGAATAGTGCATTATGCAGTGTTAATGCACGCAGTAAACAAAAAAGAGAAGCCTGAGCAGATTCTGCCAAATAGAGGCTAAGAGAAGACAATTTTTGCCTGTGTTTGTATAATGGGGGCCTATGGGTCCATTTAATGTATGTTTTAGGAGATTTCCCTCCGCATTCGGTAAACATTCACTACAAAAGTAAAGTAAACGACTAGAGGGCAAAAAATCGACAAGTAGACAGGCAGGACACTCAGTAGCTGCTTTAGAAAGGGTCCACAACTGAGCTACAATTCGAGTAATTAACATTAGCATTGTAATCTGTAAAGGCAATGTTGGCAATACTCTATTTAGGTATATGGTACAGGTAATGTTGACAGTGTAATCAGTATAGGTAATGCTGACACTGTAATCAGTATAGGTAATGCTAATACTGTAATTGGTATAGGTAATGCTGACATTGTAATCAGTATAGGTAATGTTGACAGTGTAATCAGTATAGGTAATGCTGACACTGTAATCGGTATAGGTAATGCTGACATTGTAATCAGTATAGGTAATGTTGACAGTGTAATCAGTATAGGTAATGTTGACAGTGTAATCAGTATAGGTAATGCTGACATTGTAATCAGTATAGGTAATGCTGACATTGTAATCAGTATAGGTAATGCTGACATTGTAATCAGTATAGGTAATGTTGACAGTGTAATCAGTATAGGTAATGCTGACATTGTAATCAGTATAGGTAATGTTGACAGTGTAATCAGTATAGGTAATGCTGACACTGTAATCGGTATAGGTAATGCTGACATTGTAATCAGTATAGGTAATGCTGACAGTGTAATCGGTATAGGCAATGCTGACACTGTAATCGGTATAGGTAATGCTGACACTGTAATCAGTATAGGTAATGTTGACAGTGTAATCAGTATAGGTAATGCTGACACTGTAATCGGTATAGGTAATGCTGACATTGTAATCAGTATAGGTAATGTTGACAGTGTAATCAGTATAGGTAATGCTAACACTGTAATCAGTATAGGTAAAGCTGAAACTGTAATCAGTATAGGTAATGCTGACACTGTAATCAGTATAGGTAATGCTGACATTGTAATCAGTATAGGTAATGCTGACAGTGTAATCAGTATAGGTAATGCTAACACTGTAATCGGTATAGGTAATGCTGACATTGTAATCAGTATAGGTAATGCTGAAACTGTAATCAGTATAGGTAATGCTGACATTATAATCGGTATAAGTAATGCTGACATTGTAATCGGTATAGGTAATGCTGAAACTGTAATCAGTATAGGTAATGCTGACACTGTAATCAGTATAGGTAATGCTGACACTGTAATCGGTATAGGTAATGCTGACACTGTTATCGGTATAGGTAATGCGGAAACCGTAATCAGTACAGGTAATGTTGACAGTGTAATCAGTATAGGTAATGCTGACACTGTAATCGGTATAGGTAATGCTGACACCGTAATCGGTATAATTAATGCTGACATTGTAATCGGTATAGGTAATGCTGACATTGTATTCGGTATAGGCAATGCTAACATTGTAATCGGTATAAGTAATGCTGACAATGTAATCGGTATAAGTAATGCTGACATTGTAATCAGTATAAATCAGTACAGGGAGTGCAGAATTATTAGGCAAGTTGTATTTTTGAGGATTAATTTTATTATTGAACAACAACCATGTTCTCAATGAACCCAAAAAAATCATTAATATCAAAGCTGAATATTTTTGGAAGTAGTTTTTAGTTTGTTTTTAGTTTTAGTTATTTTAGGGGGATATCTGTGTGACTATTACTGTGCATAATTATTAGGCAACTTAACAAAAAACAAATATATACCCATTTCAATTATTTATTTTTACCAGTGAAACCAATATAACATCTCAACATTCACAAATATACATTTCTGACATTCAAAAACAAAACAAAAACAAATCAGTGACCAATATAGCCACCTTTCTTTGCAAGGACACTCAAAAGCCTGCCATCCATGGATTCTGTCAGTGTTTTGATCTGTTCACCATCAACATTGCGTACAGCAGCAACCACAGCCTCCCAGACACTGTTCAGAGAGGTGTACTGTTTTCCCTCCTTGTAAATCTCACATTTGATGATGGACCACAGGTTCTCAATGGGGTTCAGATCAGGTGAACAAGGAGGCCATGTCATTAGATTTTCTTCTTTTATACCCTTTCTTGCCAGCCACGCTGTGGAGTACTTGGACGCGTGTGATGGAGCATTGTCCTGCATGAAAATCATGTTTTTCTTGAAGGATGCAGACTTCTTCCTGTACCACTGCTTGAAGAAGGTGTCTTCCAGAAACTGGCAGTAGGACTGGGAGTTGAGCTTGACTCCATCCTCAACCTGAAAAGGCCCCACAAGCTCATCTTTGATGATACCAGCCCAAACCAGTACTCCACCTCCACCTTGCTGGCGTCTGAGTCGGACTGGAGCTCTCTGCCCTTTACCAATCCAGCCACGGCCCATCAAGACTCACTCTCATTTCATCAGTCCATAAAACCTTAGAAAAATCAGTCTTGAGATATTTCTTGGCCCAGTCTTGACGTTTCAGCTTGTGTGTCTTGTTCAGTGGTGGTCGTCTTTCAGCCTTTCTTACCTTGGCCATGTCTCTGAGTATTGCACACCTTGTGCTTTTGGGCACTCCAGTGATGTTGCAGCTCTGAAATATGGCCAAACTGGTGGCAAGTGGCATCTTGGCAGCTGCACGCTTGACTTTTCTCAGTTCATGGGCAGTTATTTTGCGCCTTGGTTTTTCCACACGCTTCTTGCGACCCTGTTGACTATTTTGAATGAAACGCTTGATTGTTCGATGATCACGCTTCAGAAGCTTTGCAATTTTAAGAGTGCTGCATCCCTCTGCAAGATATCTCACTATTTTTGACTTTTCGGAGCCTGTCAAGTCCTTCTTTTGACCCATTTTGCCAAATAATTATGCACACCTAATATAGGGTGTTGATGTCATTAGACCACACCCCTTCTCATTACAGAGATGCACATCACCTAATATGCTTAATTGGTAGTAGGCTTTCGAGCCTATACAGCTTGGAGTAAGACAACATGCATAAAGAGGATGATGTGGTCAAAATACTCATTTGCCTAATAATTCTGCACGCAGTGTATAAGTAATGCTGACATTGTAGTCATTATAGGTAATGTGGACACTAATCAGTATAGGTAATACTGACATTGCAGTCATTATAGGTAATGTGGACAATGTAATAAGTATAGGTAATGCTGACATCGTAATCTGTATAGGTATATGTGGACATTGTAATCGGTATAGTAATACTGACATTGCACTTATTATATATGTGGACATTGTAATCAGTAGAGGTAATGCGGACACTGTAATCGGTATACGTAGAAAATGTGTTACAATTGGAACTTTTTATCTGCCTTAAACTCATAGGGGGTCATTTATTATACTGAAATACACCTATATTAGGCGTATTTCAGGCGTAGATGGCAGCGCAACGGTTAGTTGTGCCTCCACCTGCAACTTTTCCCCGCTCACGCCAGGTCTAACATTGTGGGCATGGGTGGGGAAGGGGATGGCCTTCATCAAATGGTCTAATAAAATCTGAATAAAATCCCTTTTTCAACTCCATCCCGACATAATAGCGCCCGATCCTGAGTGGAGCAAGTGCCATAGCCACCGGGTGCCTGCTGTTTCATACAGCAGACATCATGGGCTAATGTCTGTGATCAGCGATAATGCAGCTCGCGGACATTTAACACCTCAGATTTCTGAAAAGTAAAAAAAAAACACTCGCTGAGATCAGGAAGGCGTTACATAGTAGTAATAGGCTTCTAGGTCTATTAATGGTATATTCCAATGCAGGCCTACAGGTGGCAGCACTAGATTGGAATATACTGATTCTTGTATTCTGTAATGGATAAATCCCATTAGTTAAGGCCTCTTTCACACGGCCGTTTTTTTTTTTCCGTTTTGCGGGCCGTTTTTTGTGGTCCGTATACGGTCCGTATACGGAACCATTCATTTCAATGGTTCCGCAAAAAAACGGAATGTGTTCCGTATGCATTCCGTTTCCGTATTTCCGTTCCGTTTAAAGATAGAACATGTCCTATATTTGGCCGCAAATCACGTTCCGTGGCTCCATTAAAGTCTATGGGTCCGCAAAAAAACGGAATGCATACGGAAATGCATCCGTATGTCTTCCGTATCCGTTCTGTTTTTTGCGGAACCATCTATTGAAAATGTTATGCCCAGCCCAATTTTTTCTATGAAATTACTGTATACTGTATTTGCCATATGGAAAAACGGAACGGAAACGGAAACACAACGGAAACAAAAAACGGAACAACGGATCCGTTTAAAACGTACCGCAAAACACAGAAAAAGCCATACTGTCATGTGAAAGAGGCCTAAAGGGGTTATCCAACCCCTAAAATGCCTCCCCAAACGCCCAGGCCCCTTACACAGGTTGTACTTACCGGGCTTCCCGACACCCATGTCACTTCTGATGCCCGCACGGCCGCCACTGCATCTCCCTGTCGTGCAGATGAAAACATCTAGCGTCAGGAGGGGCAGCCAAGAGCAGGCCGCGACGGGAACGAGCCTCACTAGCATCGTGGGGAGATGCAGCGGCGGCCGTGCGTGTGTCAGAAGCGACATGGGTGCCAGGGAGCCAGGTAAGTACAACCTGTGTGAGGGGCCCAGGCATATGGGGAGACATTTCTCTATATTGGACACTAGGCATTTGTCACCGTAGTGCCACTATCACCGTAAGCTATCATGCTACTTAGAGACCTTTAGAGCGAGAATCAACAGGGATGTAAATAATCATTTACAATAGTTGCCATGTCTATTATACTAATATAATTTGGAACACTCAATCACAATAAATTAAAACCAATGACGTTATTATCGGCCATATTCTAAGTTCATTGATGATCAAGTCCTACTGTCATAATAATTGTGTGTGTTATGGGGTCATTAAAGAGGTTTTCTGGGAGTTCGGTATTGATGGCCTATTCTCAGGACAGGTCACCAACAGAATAGAAGGGGATCCATCTCCCAAAAGTTTAAAGAGGCGGCCATTGGAGCGCTCCTTGTCTCTTCCCAGGTCAATGACGTCATGTTCATTGACCACATGGTCTATTTGCAGCTCAATCCCATCTTCAAACAGCTGATCCCCCCGATCAGATATTGATGACCTATCCTGAGGACAGGCCATCAATATTGAACTCCTGCAAAACCCCATTAATATAAAAAATTGTCAGTGAAGCATCGGCCGCTGAGAAGATTGTATTCAAAATGATTACTGTAAAGATATGCCAAGTTATTATTAAATGATTATGCAGCAGTAGAGACAATAATGGATTTCATAATTATTATATCCCTAGCCAACTACGAAGATCTCGTAGAGAAGGAAATGAGAGAAACACAACAGACCTCATCATGCTTACATAATGTTAATATATGCTTTTAGGAACGGCACAAAAGACAATAAAAACATTTATATTCTAAAAGTATTCCACTTGAAAAACTAACCCACTAAATCAGGGCCCTCATACATTGTCAGAAGTGTGACACATGCTTTTCTGAGTGAGACAACATGTGCAAATGTACAAGCCCATCCAGATAAACCGAATAATCTGACAGGGTGTACGGCAGAGAAAAACGCCAAGTACTTGTACACTGTCCTGGAGGCAAATGGATACTGACCTATGTACAGTAGCTAAACATTACAACTGGAACAGGAAAGAGGAGCAGAACACTCCATTACCAAAAAAAGACCTCCGCAAGAGCAGTCTTTTTGCAGTATTTTCTTTATTTTTGCTGGTAAAAAACACTATGAATTCCATGTATGAGGTTTTACATATATTTTTAACGTGGATTTATTCTCTGCCATCTTTCATGTCCTGCAGGAAAACGGCAGGATAAAATGCCTACAGCATGAGCATTAAAAAAAATATGGCACTAACCAACATAAATGCATTAAAGGGCCGGAAAAATGCCACAAAAAGCAATTTTTGTAGTGTGTTCTATATGTCCCTACCTACTGTACTGTTAGCTAACATCCGGCCACAGAAGTTTTTGGGGAAAAATGCATAAAACAACATCAGAAAAAAAGCTAAACATTCATGACATTTATGTGGCGCTGAGGTTTTGTTAACATCTCCACTGACATTTAAAGGGAACCTGTCACCGGGATTTTGGGTATAGAGCTGAGGACATACAGTAGGTTGCTAGATGGCCGCTAGCACATCCACAATACCCAGTCCCCAAAGCTCTGTGTGCTTTTATTGTGTAAAAAAAACGAGCGTCCTTCACTTACTGCGCCGAATAATGAACGGGACAACACAGGCGCGAGATTTCCACAGGAGACAGGGCCGGCAAGCGGACTCTAACGCTGCCTGGCCCTGTCAATCAAGTGTAGCAGGGCCAGAGGTGGGAGAATGGAGCCTCTATGAGCAGGATCAACGCCCCCCTTCCCCCTTGCACTTAGAGGCTCCTTTGCATATTATAAAGGTTATTTTTTCTCAATAACGGCGGCACACAGTGACATGCCGCTCTAAGGCTACTTTCACACTAGCGTTGTTTAAATCCGGCGTTCAATTCCGACACCGGAACTGCCCGCCAGATCCGGAAAAACATGTGAAAACGGATTACATTTGAATCCTGATCAGGATTTTGATCACATTGAAAAAATGCATTGGAAAAAACGGATCCGCCATTTATGGACTTTAACGTTTTTTTCACATTTTTCGGGTTTAACATGCAAATGCCGGATCCGGTTTGAATGAACACACGGCGCCGGATCTGGCGTTAATGCAAGTCAATGGGAAAAAGACCGGATCCGGCGTTCAGTCAAAGTGTTCAGGATTTTTGGCCGGAGGTAAAAATAAAACGTACTACGGTTTTCTGAAAAGCCTGATCAGTCAAAAAGACTGAACTGAAGACATCCTGAACGGATTACTCTCCATTCAGAATGCATTAGGATAAAACTGATCAGTTCTTTACCGGTATAGAGCCCCTAGGACGGAACTCAGCGCCGGAAAAGAAAAACGCTGGTGTGAAAGTTCCCTAATATAGCTATGTTCAGCTGACATTAGTACATCACTAATGTCAGCCAGGTTAATAACCATTTTCCTGCTGACAGAAACCCTTTAAAGTGTTTCTATCACTTCGTATGACATAATTAGCTCTCAGACACTAGCGATCCGCTAGTGTCTGCTCTGGCCAACCATCCTAATATAACAGCTTTTGGGGCAGCCGTTTTGCTAAAAAAATAACTTTTATAAATATGCTAATGAGCCTCTAGGTGCTATGTGGGCGTCATTAGCACCTAGAGGCTCCGTCTACCTTCATACACAGCCACCGCCCAGCGCGTCCCTCCAGCCCGCCCATCTCCTGCTGAATGCGATCCTCCGTGTGACGCAATGGACGAGTTCTCGCGCATGCGCCGTGCGTGGCTGTATTCGGCGCATGCGCAGTGAATGTCTGACCGCTTCCCTGCTCAGACATCTCCACTGCGCCTGCGCCGATGACGTCATAGTGCTCCAAGGAACAGGCGCAGTGGAGATGTCTGAGCAAGGAAGCGGTCAGACATTCACTGCGCATGCGCCGAATACAGCCGCGCACGGCGCATGCGCGAGAACTCGTCCGTTGCGTCACACGGAGGATCGCATTCAGCAGGAGATGGGCGGGCTGGAGGGACGCGCTGGGCGGTGGCTGTGTATGAAGGTAGACGGAGCCTCTGGGTGCTAATGACGCCCACATAGCACCTAGAGGCTCATTAGCATATTTATAAAAGTTATTTTTTTAGCAAAACGGCTGCCCCAAAAGCTGTTATATTAGGATGGTCACCAGAGCAGACACTAGCGGATCGCTAGTGTCTGAGAGCTAATTATGTCATACGAAGTGATAGAAACCCTTTAAATAGGCCTTGAGACATGACTCGGATATTAAAAAAGCCAGCATCTCATCTGCAGACAGCTGTTTCAGGGTGAATGCCCCTCATCAGTGCAGAGCAGAGGGTACTGGCTTAACTGGGTGAGAGGCCTAAATGAGAATTTAGGGGGTTACTAGCTCTCCTTAAGTAGAGAGTACCTTAATTGGCATGAGGAGACTTATAGGCCATACATGCTCCTCTGGAATTCTGGGAAGAAAGGGATGGAAATGAGCTCTCAACAAGCTCTGCCTCTGATGCCACCTGATGTAAGGCGAGAAATAACACCATTTCTGGTCATCATAAGGCTGGTATCTGGCATTTTTAGCCATTTTCCTTCTTGAATTCTCAGTTTTTCCTGAGCTACTAGGTAGATTGTAGCTGCTATGATGTCTCCCACACACTGCACACATAAAAGTAGAGAAAATCCTGTTCCCCTACCAATTAGAGAAATAGAAGAGCATGAAAGACAGTATAGAGACCAATATTTCCTCTAAGCTGTGTACTCTGAAAAGGAGAGGGTTAAAACAACATATTACTGAGGATTAAGGACCCAAAACCTGCTTTATCTGCTGCAGAGTTTGGAATTTTTAACACTTTCAATCACAGAGAACACAGCTTAGAGGGAACAGTGATAGAGACGCTCTGAGCAGTATATACTCAGCACCTTGTTGAATCAATGCCACGTAGAATTAAGAGAGTTCTGAAGGCAAAAGAGGGTCCAACACCGTATTAGTATGGTGTTCCTAATAATTCTTTAGATGAGTGTATATGTGAGACGCATAGCTGTGAGGCAGTGATACACTTACTACTGGCTGCTAAAGCATCACTGTGTCTCTCACTCTCATTCTGCAATTTACTCCTCTCCTCTTAATAAATTTCTATCAACGGCTGTAACCTGATCATTCAGTGACCTGACAGTCCATCTTGGCCTCTCAGGAGAAATTCAGTAGACAATTCAGAGGAATGGATGTTAGTTTTGCGTTCCCTATGTTTTGCCAAAACAAGAATGGATCTTGGTAAAGAAAAGAAGTTTTGACTTTGAGTGAGGTTTTATAGTTTCTCTCTGCTGGCTCATCTGAGAGTTCCAGTCATAGCTGACATGATGTTTAGCCCTTTGATGGAGTTACCCATAATGTCTCAGGTTGACCACCATTAATATGTATGGATGTGAGTATATCTAGATCAGCGGTGGGGAACCATTTTGCTGCCAAGGGCCATTTGGATATTTGTAACATCATTCGGGGGCCATACAAAATTCTCAATAAAAATTTTTTACTGCTGTATTTGGTCAAACATATAATTGACTTAGGGATAAGTTACAGAAATTGCACTTCAATTAAAATAATCTAGAGGGCTGTATTTTTGCAGCACAAAATAGCGCCTGCACTATATATATACAGTATATTACATACAATACAGGCGCCATATTGACCACACATAGCAGTCTAATTTTTAAGTTCAGAATGTTACTTATTTGACATTAATGGCAGGAAGCTAAACCCAGGGGGTCCAGAGAGGGGTTCACCCAGCTTTCACTCTCCCTGCCTCTTTCTTCGCAACTGTCCCTGCCTTTGTCCCTTTCTCAGCAAAATATCTGCCCCCACCTCCATCAGCCTGAAATCAGCCTCCTATCAGACCCCCCAGGCCTACATCAGCCTCAGATCAGACTCCCATCAGACATCTAAGCCTCAGATTAGACCCCAATCAGACCCTTCCTAGCTTCAGATCAGACTCCCATCAGACCCCCAGCCTCAGACCAGACCCGGATCAGACGCCCAGCCTCAGATCAGCCCCCATCAGACCCCCCAGGGTCAGATCAGCCCCTATAAGACCCCCCAGCCTCAGATCAGACCTTCATAATACCCTCCCTAGCCTCAGATCAGCCCCCATCAGACCCTCCCCAGCCTCAGATCAGCCCCCATCAGCCCCCCTAGTCTCAGATCAGACCCCTATCAAACCCCAGCCTCAGATCAGACACCCCCAGCCTCAGATCAGACCCTCCCAAGCCTCAGATCAGACCCCCATCAGACCCTCCCCACCCTCCTTTAGCCTCAGATCAGCCCCAATCAGACATCAGATCAGATACTGTATTTAAGATAAACAAATAAACTTACCTCTCCAGCTCCGTACGGCGCTGCCTCTTGGCAGATTCACTTACCCTCCCTGTTCTTCTTCCTGCCGCACTATATTGTCACCTCACACCGCACAGCGTCAGGTCATAGTGCACGTCTACGTGCACTGCGTCCTGACGCTGGATGTGTCAGGACACAGTGTGGGGCTGAAAGAAGACCAGGGAAGGTGAGGACAGCCAGTGCAGTGCTGTTCTCACCTTCCTGTGCCTCCCGTATGCTAATGACCGCTTCCATAATGGAAGGGGTCATAAGCATTTTCACATTATGTTCTGGCAGGGGGCCGGGGGCCACATGAAATGATACCGTGGGCCGCATACGGCCCTCGGGCCGGAGGTTCCCCACCCCTGATCTAGATGATAAATATT
The DNA here is from genome assembly GCF_905171765.1 of Bufo bufo. Classification (NCBI taxonomy): domain Eukaryota; kingdom Metazoa; phylum Chordata; class Amphibia; order Anura; family Bufonidae; genus Bufo; species Bufo bufo. The sequence continues at coordinate 603,751,874 of NC_053389.1, read as the reverse complement.
TATTGGAAAATTGACAATTGGTAAAAAAAAAGTCAATATTTTTGTACTCCGTCCTCCCTCTCTCTAACCCTAAGTTCACACTTGCGAGTTTTACAGCGCGTTCGAACGCACTGTAAAACGCATAACCGATGCAAACCAATGCTTCCCTATGGGACTGGTTCACATTTTCGCATTTTACAGCGCGTTCGAATGCGCTGAAAAACGCCTGACGCATAAACAAGTTCTTGAGCTTCTTTGGGGCGTTTTGTCGCGTGTTTGCGGCCATAGGACACTGCTGTCAATCACACAAACGCGCGTAATACGCGCGTTGACTATGGACAAAAACGCGCACAAAAACGTGCATATCAAATACGCTCAGGTCTGAACCCAGTGTAAGATATTGATTGCTTTACTGTTTCAAATGCCTAAGACCCATCTTCAAATAGCTTGCACATTTCTGACGACTTTTGCAGGTTATGACCCATGTCGATTTTCTTGACTAGATTCCCTTAACCTGAATGTCTCCAGAGACTCCTCAAAAAAAATCTAAAGCAGGATCACAACTAAGGCATTCATAAACAGCATGGGTTGAGAAATGAGGAGGTTTTAAATTAATAAGCTGTTATTATTATTATGATTATTATTGTGCATTGGTTTCAGCTAACACGGTAAGAAGCAGCAGACGTAAAAATAAAAACAAAATCTAAATGTAATAATATAAAAGGGGAAATAAATACTGCAGAAAAATTTATAAGAATACAAATTATTCTTATTAACATATGATATATAAAAGGCACTGTCTGGGCATTTTTATGTTGATGACCTATCCTGACCATAGGTCATCAATATCAGATCAGCAGGGGGGTAACTCCTGGCCCCCCCACCTATCAGCTGTTTGAAGAGAACGCAATTCAGACCACCGTTCATTCATGGTGTAGGATTAAAGCTCCTGCTCCTCCAATCTAGCACAACATTCCAAATCTCCAGTCGTCAGTGACAGCCAGGGACCCCGAGGAGAAGACAGAAGCAGTTTATTACCCTTTCTGCCTTCACCTTTTCTTGGCACATGGTGCTCAATCAGTGCTGTGCAGTGAATAGAGGAAGCTGCTATGCTCTTGGTCAGAGTAGAGCTGCTAGGTCTTAAGACTAGTTTCACACGGGCGTTGCGGGAAAATGTGCGGGTGCGTTGCGATTTTTCCGCATGAGTGCAAAACATTGTAATGCGTTTTGCACGCGCGTGAGAAAAATCACGCATGTTTGGTACCCAAACCCGAACTTCTTCACAGAAGTTCGGGCTTGGGATCGGTGTTCTGTAGATTGTATTATTTTCCCTTATAACATGGTTATAAGGCAAAATAATAGCATTCTGAATACAGCGCTGGAGGGGTTAAAAAAAAATTAAAAAAATTTAACTCACCTTAGTCCACTTGATCGCGGACCGGCATCTCCTTCTGTCTCCTTTGTTGAATAGGACCTGTGGTGAGCATTAAATACAGTTACAGGACCTTTGATGACATCACTCCGGTCATCACATGATCCATCACCATGGTAAAAGATCATGTGACGTACCATGTGATGACCGGAGTGACGTCATCAAAGGTCCTGTAACTGTATTTAATGCTCACCACAGGTCCTATCCTATTCAACAAAGGAGACAGAAGGAGATGCCGGCTACGCGATCAAGTGGACTAAGGTGAGTTAAATTTTTATTTTTTATTTTTTTTAACCCCTCCAGCCCTATTTTACTTTGCATTCTGTATTCAGAATGCTATTATTTTCCCTTATAACCATGTTATAAGGGAAAAAAATAATGATCGGGTCCCCATCCCGATCGTCTCCTAGCAATCGTGCGTGAAAATCGCACCGCATCCGCACTTGCTTGCGGATGCTTGCGATTTTCACGCAACCCCATTAACTTCTATGGGGCCTGCGTTGGGTGAAAAACGCAGAATCTAGATCATGCTGCGATTTTCACGCAACGCATAAGTGATGCGTGAAAATCACCGCTCATCTGAACAGCCCCATAGAAATGAATGGGTCGGTATTCAGTGCGGGTGCAATGCGTTCACCTCACGCATCGCATCCGCGTGGAATACTCGCCCGTGTGAAAGGGGCCTAATAGACCTAGATTAGGCCAAGTTCACACTTCAGTTATTTGGTCAGTTATTTCCATCAGTTAGGCCTCCTGCACACGACCGTTGTGTGCACCCGTGGCCGTTGTGCCGTTTTCCGTGATTTTCTGCGGACCCATTGACTTTCAATGGGTCCGTTGAAAACTCGGAAAATGCCCCGTTTGTCATCCGCCTCCGTGATCCGTGTATCCTGTCCGTCCAAAAAATATGACCTGTCCTATTTTTTTGACGGACAACGGTTCACGGACCCATTCAAGTCAATGGGTCCGTGAAAAAACACGGATGCACACAAGATTGGCATCCGTGTCCGTGATCCGTGTCCATAGGCTACTTTCATGCAGACGGATCTGAAGATCCGTCTGCATAAAAGCTTTTTATGCAGGCCTGGTTGCCATGGTTACTTAGCAATATTACAATATTAGAAGCATCATACTTACATGCTGCCCTGTCTGTGACCGGCCGGGAGCTCCTCCTACTGGTAAGTGACAGATCATTAAGCAATGCGCCGCACAGACCTGTCACTTACCAGTAGGAGGAGCTCCCGGCCGGTCACAGACAGCGCAGCAGGTAAGTATGATGCTTCTAATATTGTAATATTGCTAAGTAACCATGGCAACCAGGCCTGCAGTAGCGTCCTGGTTGCCATGGCTACTGATCGGAGCCCCAGCGATTAAACTGGGACTCCGATCGGAACTCTCCGCTGCCACCAATGATCGGGGGGGGGGGGGGGGGGAAGGCCGCACACTGGCCACCAATGATATTACAATAGAGGGAGGGAGGGGGCCGCACGCTGGCCACCAATGATAATACAATAAAGGGAGGGAGGGGGGCCGGGGGAGGCCACACACTGGCCACCAATGATATTACAATAGAGGGGGGGCCGGGGGGGGCCGCACACTGGCCACCAATGATATTCAAACTGGGGAGGGAGGGGGGTCTGCCCCCTGCTGCCTGGCAGCCCCTGATCTTCAGGTGAGGCACCTGAGGGGTTAATTGTGCGGATCACAGCCCCCTGTAAGAGATCAGGTGCTGCCAGGCAGCAGTCATGTACACAGTTCGTAGTATATTCTAACTAAAAGCGTCCCCATCACTATGGGAACGCCTCTGTGTTAGAATATACTGTCGGATCTGAGTTTCACGATGTAACTCAAATCCGATGGTATATTCTAACATAGAGGCGTTCCCATGGTGATGGAGACGCTTCAAGTTAAAATATACCATCGGATTGGAGAAAACCCTGATCCTATGGTATATTAACTCCTGACTTTACATTGAAAGTCAATGGGGGACGGATCCGTTTGCAATTGCACCATATTGTGTCAACGTCAAACGGATCCGTCCCCATTGACTTGCATTGTAAGTCAGGACGGATCCGTTTGGCTCCGCACGGCCAGGCGGACACCAAAACGACTTTTTTTTTCATGTCCGTGGATCCTCCAAAAATCAAGGAAGACCCACGGACGAAAAAACAGTCACGGATCACGGAAAAACGGAACCAGATTTGCGGACCGCAAAAAAAACGGTCGTGTGCAGGGGGCCTTAGGTCTGCATGTTTAAAATGTCCCCACAGGTGGGCTCCTTTGGATGAAAAAGTGCAAAATTAAACAATAAATAAACATAACAAAAAAAAGGGTAAATGTTACCCACAGATCTTATAATGACCTTTTTGGGGCATATATAAAAAAATAATAAAATACAAATAGTCTCCTCTTTCATGTGAAACTATACATATTATATATCATAACAGCCGATACAATATACGGAACCCATTTTAATAATATATTGCTGTATCAATTTGCATATTTAAAGAATATGGACATACAGTTTAAAAAAAACTACTTTTCACAATTTTCTCCAAATAAAACTAAAAAACATCCTAAAAAAATAGTCATAAAAAGCCGAATATATCACGTAAAATGTCACAAAAATATTTTATTTTAGTTGGTTTAGTTAAACCACTAAGTGCTGTAAATCACACAAAAAAGTAAGATTAAAGGGTTTATCAAGTATTTTGATATGATCCACATAAGATTGGTGTGGGTCTGACATCCAGAATAGCTCCAGGCCTGGAAATGTACATCATTGTCCATTGTGTTGGATGGAGCTGGTTACAGCAGCACCGCTCCCAATCACTTCAGTAGGAGTAGTGCTGCAGTAACCAGCTCTACACAATGGAAGAAAAACAAAAGGACAGAGCTGAGTACTCCCAGTACCATACAGCTGACCAGCAGGGGTGTTGGGGGTCAAGACAGTGTTCGGGGAAAATTAGTGCATTTCTATGTAGGGTAAGGAACTGGACAGTGTTGCCCTTGTCAGGGCGGGTGCTTCATGGGTAGGCTTTTGGGGTCATATAGGTCCTAAGGTATAATAGGGACAGAGCACTGTCAGCCCCTGGTAACTGGACACCTCAGACTGCCCAGTATTTCATAATTTGGACTTTGACTGATCTCTGAAGAAGAGACGGCACGACTCAGTTCTAATCATCACTATTAAAGGACATCTGTCAGCAGATTTGTAGCTATGACATTAGCTGACCTGTTACATGTTCGCTTGGCAGCTGAAGGAGTCTGTGTTGGTCCCATGTTCATATGTGACCACATTGCTGAGAAACATGATGTTTTACTATATGCAAATGAGCCTCTAGGAGCAACGGGGGCGTTGTCATTACACCTAGAGGCTCTGCTCTCTCTGCAACTGCTGTGCCCTCTGCACTTTGACGGGACCAGGCAGTGAAAATGTCATCATTGCTTGGCCCTGTCAATCAAAGTGCACAGATCGCGGCAAAGTACAGAGAGAGCAGAGCCTTTTTGCAGAGCTGCGGAACGGACGTATGGATGTGGGCAGCACAATGTGCTGTCCACATCTTTTGAGGATCCATTGAAATGAAATAATTTCATAAAGGCATGGGGACCCAACATATGGTTGTGAGAAAGGACTCATGCTTATGACCATATTTTGCGGATCACACACGGACCCATTCATCTCTATGTCCGGTCTGCAAATTATAGAACATGTCCTATTCTTGTCTCTATTGCAGGCAAGCAATCCATGGGATCCATGAGGGGTAATTAGCTGGCTCTGTAGGTTTTGTATAGATCACAGCTTGCTTGAAGGTCCAGCCCTTCATGTAGGTTTATTAGATACTGTACTAGGAGTACGGCAAGCATGTACTGTATGTACTGTTTTTAGTTTTTTGCCTTGTGTGACACTTTATCAGCACAGCATTATTTACTGACTTTACAATCTACTTCTATGTAAAACGAGTATATTTTATTACATTAGGTGGTGTATTGTACTTTTTACATTCCTAGGTGGACGTCACTTCAATGGCTTTTCCCTACAGTAAGACAGACCAAGGCAATTAGCATGCACCGTTGGTGCTGCGCTCTCATAAAATCAATATGGTGGATGTACTGGTCCAATATTTAAATATCTTAACAGGAAAGTAATTAAGACAACACGGAGGTAATCCTTGCAGGATTTATTATTTTTTTTTGTGCTTTTCAGCTATTTAATTCGCTTACATCAGCACAGTGAGAGAGTATGAACGAAGCATAGATTTCTTTATTTGTTTCCGTCAGGGGATTTTTTACAATGTAGCAACATGAATTTTATCTTCGGGAAATGTCTTCCTTACTGCTTGTCCTTCAGTGGTCATGGTATTGACTGACCATAGGAGCAGGGGTGTAACTACAATAGCGGCAGACCATGCGAATGCTATGGGGCCCAGGGCAAGAGGGGGCCCAGTCTTAGTTGAGATTATCTCCTCTTCTACTGGGGGTGAAGACTTTACCCTCTAAAGCAGTGGTTCTCAACCTTTCTAAAGCCGTGACCCCTTAATACAGTTCCTCATGTTGTGGTGACCCCCAACCATTAAATTTTTTTCCTTGCTACGTCATAACTAATTTTGCTACTGTTATGATGACCCACCAAAAACACACACAGACACCAATACACCAAATGTTAATTCAAATACACAAGTATTCATTCATAACCACAGAACTTTAGCATAAATACAAAATATTTGTAAACCAAATAAATAACTTTAATATAAATAATAAACAACAAATACCCCCTAAAAAATAAATCAGTTGTGCGCACAGTACCCCTCAAATAAATAACTCAGTGGTGCTCACAGTAAAAAAAAAAAAAAAAAGTGGTGCTCAGGGTACCCCCAAATAAATAAATCAGTGGTGCATCAGGTTTCCCCCAAATAAATAAATCAGCGGTGCTCAGGTCCCCCCCCCAAATAAATAAATCAATGGTGCTCAGGGTCCCCCAAATAAATAAATCAATGGTGCTCAGGGTCCCCCAAATAAATAAATCAGAAGTGCTCAGGGTCCCCCAAATAAATTAAGCCTTGCTCAGCCAAATAATTAAAATAAAATTAGCCAGGCTCAGCTAAATCATTGGTGGCAGTGGTGCTCAGTGGCGGTGTCATTAACGAAAAAACTCGGACCTCAGCAGACAGGCAGACAGACGTCAGGCTCCTTCAAGCACAGGCAGTGATAGGACATCACTTCCTGTGCGCGAGGATAAGGGGCCGCTGCCGTTGTGCGGGCGACCCACAATAGGAAGCCTCAGGCGACCCCCCGGAAAGGGCCGATCGACCCCCAAAGGGGTCGCGACCCCTAGGTTGAGAACCGCTGCTCTAAAGGAACAACTTTTAGCAAATGAGGCAGTGGAAAAATGGCTCAAGGGTCATTAAAAAAGGGTTTAAGCAGAAACCCTTCCGTCCTGTGTGGGGGGCCTGGTTTGATCTTTGCTATGGGGCCCTTACGACACTGACCACATGCAAGAACAAATCTGAACCTCAGAACATGGCCGCTGACGCTTGCGGATGGAAGGAACAGTCCGCAAGACTAAAAACTGACCTTTTATGTTTGTCAAGATAGATCCACTGCGGGGAACAGGTTACATCAAGGCAGACCGAACATAAAATACATGAAATACCTTTCCAGGAACATCCTGAGCAGCTATGGTGTGTCTGATCAAAGTTTCGTCTTGTCATCTCTATGACTATCAAGGCAGATCATCGTGAATTTTCCACCATTACTATGCAACAATGTTTCAATGGATACAGCTATACTTACAGGTATTCCTAGAAACAGCCACTTTCTACGCGCCAATATGATTGTGTTAGCTAATTGGGTATACAATTTCCCCTGCATGTCTCAAGCATACGGCCCTGCTGAGTCTATCATAGGAATGCTAATGAAAATCACAGCATGAGACTGTTCTGCAGAACGGGAAGCTACAAGTGCAGGAAATTTGCTTCCCCAGCAGTGAAAAAGTAAAATTCAATTTAAATTATTTACAAGCCTATTCCTGAAGAAAACAGGATTCATGTTTACGCATGTTTTCTCAGCCTTTTCTATCGATGTTAGCAACAAAAGGCATCAATACTGATTGCAATCAAGAATGATGTCTTGTTTATTTCACAGGTATGTATCCGAGCATCCCTTCTGTAAAATCAGCCAAAATAACAAGTAATAGGAACGTGTGAGGATGGCAGTCTATTAGTAAATGATGAAGGAGCCTGTAAAAGCCCTCTGCATATCCATTTACGGTACTACGAGAAGAGCCCTCTGTAAGTATAGTATTCTAGGGTTATGATTCACGGCACTACCAATGCCCGTTATCTGCTTACAAGCAAAGGAAGCAACATAGAATTGTTAAAAGCTATGGATTTGGGAGCATTCGTTTTATTATTGCATCACATTTATTTAGGGATAAAAAAAAAACTTTTTCCAATTGGTATCTATTAAAAATGTTCAACGGTTTGTCCTCTGCAGTCTGCATCTTTTCACATACTATACCTTTCACAGTGAAATCTGTCAGTGAAGCTCATACACACTCATTAAAGCTGAATTCTTATCAAATTAATAAGAATTCAGCTTAAAGAGGTTTCATGAGAATTTTGAACTCCAGATAGGGACCCCTGCCGATCAGCTGTTTGAAAAGAGGCAACGGCGCTCACAGTACCACAACGGACTTCTCTCTGCTCACCATTTGATCCCATTCATTTCAGTGGGGCCGAGCTGTGAACATAAAGTCCCATGGCCTAGGGAAAGCTGTGAGAAGGCCACGGCACAACTTCTCAAGCAGCTGATCGGCGGGGGTCCCTGGTGTTGAACACCCACAGATCAGATACTTATGACCAATCCAGAGAATAGGATCTCAGAGAATTCTTTTAAATGATTATTTCACTAATTTAACTGTGAAGCGGACAGATCAGCCTGTAGTACATGTGAAAAGATGTAGGTATATTCACTGTGTGCACTGCAAGAGGAATTATGTATCACCTGACAACCCCTGCAATGAATAGGTCATCTATGAACTGTATGAGCAGGCGAAACTTTCCATCAGCTCTGTTCTCTGACTAATAGATGGGAAAGGGAGCATGAGATTCTCCTTCTATTACATCCATATGATCTCCTAAGGCACAAGGAGAAATGTGGCGTAGTCCAACTCTTACGACCCTCGACGAGTTGCTTCGTTCGCCACTTTGTCTCTGTCAACTGCTCTCTGTCTTTTTATGAACAGCTATTATATTTAGTTGCCATCCATGCAGCCGGAAAAAGCAGCTGACATGTCGTTCTGGCAACTGGCAGGGGAATTAGTGGTCAGACCCTGTCAGTTGGACACTGGTGGTATATCTTAGCTGTATGCCGCCAATTTCTATCAATTCATAACTCGTTAAATGCAAGAGAAAAATGAGCAACAAACTGGAGTGTTAAGGTTATAGTCCAGAAATTTGCAGAATTTGCAGATTGCGGATCCGCAAAACGCGATTACTAGCCGTGCGCGTTCCACAATTTGCGAACCGCACATGGCTGGCCCTATGATAGAAATGCCTATTCTTGTGACATGCTGTATCTTTTTTGCGGGGCCGCAGAACGGAACACTGTGTGCTGTACGCATTGAAATGAATGGGTCTGCACCCGTTTAGCAAAATTGCGGAAAGGATGCGAAGCCAGAAATACGGACATGTGAAAGGACCCTTATTCTATGGAAACCCAACTGAAAAGTAATCCTCTAAACTTGCACAGTTGTAAGTAGCAGTTTTAATATAGTCTCTAAGAGTTTTATTAAGTACAATGTAGTAAATGCTGGAAATGCACAAAAAGAATGCACTTTGAGGTGTATAATGGACGTATGAGGAAAAAAATGAAATACGGAAATGATGATGGTGAAGGAGATAAAGAAATGCATATATTTCCCCATCTATCCATTCATTATCTATCTATCTATCTATCTCGCTATCTGTATGCCACAAATCTATAGACAGAATAACTCAAGCGCCATATTCCATGGTCATGCCTTTCGTAAGTAAGAAGCTCTGATTTGAGCACTCCGTCCCTTCGGCATTCATTGGCTCAGCTCTGCTTTTCAAGCATGTGGAGTACAGATCCATTTAAAGTATATGGGATCCGTATTCCACATGCTCGGACAACCCAGCAAAGATGAAGCCGCAGAGCGCTCAAAGCAGAGCTTCATTTTTTGTTCTTTGCAAAAGTTTAGGTCCCTTTTTACAGTCTGTTTTGAAATTAAGATGCAATGGTCGTACTTGACATTCAGTGGTATCACCTATGACGTGTAACTTAAATGCTTATAAAGATGGAATAGTTTGGCTACAGTGTGTACAAATCTTTCAGTGGTTCAATGATGTGTGCATGCCCTTTATAACCTACGGGGGTCATATATTAATGTGAAACACACCTAAACTAGGCGTATTTCAGGCCAGATTGCGGCACAACGGTTAGTTGCGCTGCAATCTGGGACTTCTCCCTGCTCATGCCAGGTCTAAAATTGTGGGTATGGCGTGGACAGGGAAGGAGAGGGGCCGGTAGACCCGTCTCATTTATCATTTTCTAGAAAAAGGTCTAAATGTAAGACAGCAAGGAAGCTGTCTTACATTTAGAACTGGCGGAGGATCCGCCAAAGTTATGAAGAAGCCGGTACCTATTCAAAACTCTGGCGGATCCACCGCCAGGTATAGGGCTTATTAACAACGGCATCTAAAACGTAAGTCTTAATAAATGTGTCCCTATATTTATAAGGGTCTTTCTACTAAAGAATTCCAACTCCACTGAATTCCTTCTCAGCCATAGAGTGAAATGTGCCCTCTATCATTTGTCCTTGAATATGCTGTCAATGTATGATCCCGGCTCCAAACAGGTCAGTGCATTGTGTCTGGTTTTGCAACCCAGCCAAGTTGAATTAAGTAGGGCTGCAATACCCAACACAATGCACAGGTGTGAATGACACTTTATCTGGCAGACTTTAAAGGGCTTCTGTCACCCCACTAAAGTGTTGTTTTTTTTTGGGGCTAGTTAAATTAGTTATATAGCGATATATGAAAATATAATTGTGTTACTTACTTTGATCCAGCAGTTTATTCAAAAAACGAAGTTTTATCATATGCAAATTCGGTCTCTACCAGCAAGTAGGGCGGCTACTTGCTGGTAGCTGCTGCAGAAATCCGCCCCCTCCTCTTGTTGATTGACAGGGCCAGCAGGGATCTCCTCCTCCGGCCAGCCCTGTCGGCATTTCAAAAATCGCGCGCCTGTGTTGATTCGGCGCAGGCGCTCTGAGATGAGGAGGTTCGTCTCCTCAGAACTCCCTCAGTGCGCCTGCGCTGATGACATCACCGAAATAGACATCACCGAAATAGAAGACGTCATCGGCGCACTGAGGGAGTTCTGAGGAGACGAGCCTCCTCATCTCAGAGCGCCTGCGCCGAATCAACACAGGCGCGCGATTTTTGAAATAGAAGACGTCATCGGCGCAGGCGCACTGAGGGAGTTCTGAGGAGACGAGCCTCCTCATCTCAGAGCGCCTGCGCCGAATCAACGCAGGCGCGCGATTTTTGAAATGCCGACAGGGCTGGCCGGAGGAGGAGATCCCGGCTGGCCCTGTCAATCAACAAGAGGAGGGGGCGGATTTCTGCAGCAGCTACCAGCAAGTAGCCGCCCTACTTGCTGGTAGAGACCGAATTTGCATATGATAAAACTTCGTTTTTTGAATAAACTGCTGGATCAAAGTAAGTAACACAATTATATTTTCATATATCGCTATATAACTAATTTAACTAGCCCCAAAAAAAAAACCCACTTTAGTGGGGTGACAGAAGCCCTTTAAAGGGCTTCTGTCACCCCCCATTGTGCAATTTTCATTAGCCGACATTAGCCATTTGCTAATGTCAGATGAGTGCAATCATACATGTCCTACCTTTGTCTGTGGCTCATTTCTTCTAAAAATCTTACCTTTATAATATGCAAATTTCTTCACTACCAGCAAGTTGCGCTTCTAGACACGCCCCATCTCCTCTTGATAGACAGGGCCAGCGAGCGCTCTCCTCCTCCCGCTGGCCCCGTCTGCTGCTGAATTCCTGCGCCTACACATTATCGCTGATGCCGGCAGTCTTCTCTTCTGGGTGTAGTGTGACGTAATCAGCTCAGGCACACTGAGGAAGGAGCTGGCAAGTGTGCGTCCTTCACTCAGTACGCCTGCGCCGATTGAGGAACGTTACGGCGCAGGCACCAGAATCCAGCAGCAGACGGGGCCAGCGGGAGGAGGAGAGCGCTCGCTGGCCCTGTCTATCAAGTGGAGGAGGGGGCGTGTTTATAGTCCAAGGATGCGGCGGCTACCAGCAAGTAACCGCCCAACTTGCTGGTAGTAAAGAAATTTGCATATGATAAAAGTATGATTTTTACAAGAAATAAGCCACAGACAAAGGTAGGACATGTATGATTGCACTCAGCTGACATTAGCAAATAGCTAATGTCGGCTAATGAAAATTGCACAATGGGGGGTGACAGAAGCCCTTTAAACAGACCTCTAAACAAGTGCTGCTCCCTTTTGTTAATGTGACAAAAGAGGTCAAATCAGCACAGATCACACACTGAAGACATATCGTAGGCATACACCATCAATATGTAAAAATATGGAACACCTATAAATGGGAACACTGCATCTGCCTGCACTAGGGGAAGCATACTGAATACGTATTTTTTTCACTTGCCATTGAAGTCAATAATAAATAATTTACCTGCTCTTTCCTCTTCCCCTCCTCAGAGTGTGGCTATCAGTATCTCTTTCTTCTCTTGCACGATGTAATGATGGAGAGCGGCTATGTGTGCTGCGGGAGCTGGCAGTGCTCGCAAGGCTACTATCCCCCACAGCTGCTCCTCCGGAGGTGTCAGGCCCCTGGGTGAGCAGATGAGGGGGTAGACCACGGAGCGACGGCACTGGAGAGTAATGGGCCCCATCTGAATTGAGGTTGTTGTCACTGGCGGAACGCTGTAGAAAACGGGGCGATGAGAGACCCACGCAGCTCACAACACGTCTGCGTTTTGTATAACTTGGAGTCTCCCGAAAAGGCACTAGCAGAAGTCAAAAAGAAGGAGGGAAAGAAAATGCTCATTAGGACAATGTAAAAGTAAGCAATCACATGACGATGTGATATTATGGCAAGTATAAAAAAGGGATAGGGCTGTACCAAACAAGCATACAAAAATGTACAGTATATCGTGTATGTTCTCATTTACACATTGCAGTTTTGTAGCAGTTTTAGATGTTGGAAAAAACTGAAAAAATACATATACACTGTTAAGCGGTATTGCAAATGCCTACTTTCTTAGACCTACAGTTGCAAGAAAAAGTATGTGAACCCTTTGGAATGATATGGATTTCTGCACAAATTGGTCATAAAATGTGATCTGATCTTCATCTAAGTCACAACAATAGACAATCACAGTCTGCTTAAACTAATAACACACAACGAATTAAATGTTGCCATGTTTTTATTGAACACACCATGTAAACATTCACAGTGCAGGTTGAAAAAGTATGTAAACCCCTAGACTAAAGACTAATCTCCAAGAGCTAATTGGAGTGAGGTGTCCGCCAACTGGAGTCCAATCAATGAGATGAGATTGGAGGTGTTGGTTACAGCTGCCCTGCCCTATAAAAAACACACACCAGTTCTGGGTTTGCTTTTCACAAGAAGCATTGCCTGATGTGAATGATGCCTCGCACAAAAGAGCTCTCAGAAGACGTACGATTAAGAATTGTTGACTTGCATAAAACTGGAAAGGGTTATAAAAGTATCTCCAAAAGCCTTGCTGTTCATCAGTCCACGGTAAGACAAATTGTCTATAAATGGAGAAAGTTCAGCACTGCTGCTACTCTCCCTAGGAGTGGCCGTCCTGTAAAGATGACTGCAAGAGCACAGCGCAGACTGCTCAATGAGGTGAAGAAGAATCCTAGAGTGTCAGCTAAAGACTTACAAAAGTCTCTGGCATATGCTAACATCCCTGTTAGCGAATATACAATATGTTAAACAATAAACAAGAATGGATTTCATGGAAGGATACCACTGAGGAAGCCACTGCTGTCCAAAAAAACTATTGCTGCACGTTTACAGTTTGCACAAGAGCACCTGGATGTTCCACAGCAGTACTGGCAAAATATTCTGTGGACAGATGAAACCAAAGTTGAGTTGTTTGGAAGAAACACACAACACTATGTCTGGAAAAAAAGAGGCACAGCACACCAACATCAAAACCTCATCCCAACTGTGAAGTATGGTGGTGGGGGCATCATGGTTTGGGGCTGCTTTGCTGCGTCAGGGCATGGACGGATTGCTATTATCGAAGGAAAAATTTATTCTCAAGTTTATCAAGACATTTTGCAGGAGAACTTAAAGCCATCTGTCCACCAGCTGAAGCTCAACAGAAGATGGGTGTTGCAACAGGACAACGACCCAAAGCATAGAAGTAAATCTACAACAAAATGGCTTAAACAGAAGATAATACGCCTTCTGGAGTGACCCAGTCAGAGTCCTGACCTCAACCCGATTGAGATGCTGTGGCATGACCTCAAGAAAGCGATTCACACCAGACATACCAAGAATATTGCTGAACTGAAACAGTTCTGTAAAGAGGAATGGTCAAGAATTACTCCTGACAGTTGTGCACGTCTGATCTGCAACTACAGGAAACGTTTGGTTGAAGTTATTGCTGCCAAAGGAGGTTCAACCAGTAATTAAATCCAAGGGTTCACATACTTTTTCCACCTGCACTGTGAATGTTTACATGGTGTGTTCAATAAAAACATGGTAACATTTAATTATTTGTGTGTTATTAGTTTAAGCAGACTGTGATTGTCTATTGTTGTAACTTAGATGAAGATCAGATCACATTTTATGACCAATTTGTGCAGAAATCCATATCATCCCAAAGGGTTCACATACTTTTTCTTGCAACTGTATATCTAGAAAAACTGCTCCACAATCACAGAAAATATCATAAGAAATGCATCTAAATACGCAATACGTTTTAGCACTGCTCACAGAAAAGCGATGCAAAGGATAGCACAGGAAAAAAGCTTAAAGTGAACCAATTGTGTCATTGTGCAACAGTAAGTTTTAGCTGCTTACCAATGTCGGATTCTTTGTGAGTTTTGACGATTTCAGCAAGTTCGAAATTTCCTGCAATTATAGCAACCTGTAGGGAAAGAAAAGTAGAGGACACAGATCTTAGATGGACATAGCAAGATAAGAACAAAACCAAGATAATAAAAATATACAATATAGCGTACAAAGTCCCCAAAAATTTTTGAATATCATTTTTTGAAGTCAACTCGATGTATTCTACTTCCTGTCCTGGCTCTTTAACTTCCTCTTGCTTGAACTTTTAACATAGCAGACGATGTTGCTTGACTTTTTCAGTCATACCATCACTTCGACAAAAGAGAGTGCCCAGCTATAATGACTTAATGGGGATGTCTGGGCTTTTACTATTGATGACAGGTCATCAATATCAGATCGGTGGGGGTCTGACACCCGGCACCCCCGCCAATCAGCTGTATGAGGAGACGGTGTGCGCAGTGTGCACGTGCCGTCTCTCTTCCTGTCTGCTGCTGTTGTCTATGGTCTTTGCCATAGACAGAAGCGGTGAACAGGAAGAGAGATGGCACGTGCACACTGTGTACAAAAAAATCATTAGTATTCTCTGCCCTATGATTCTTTCTCTTAAAGCCCCATTAACACACACTTTTCTGCTTTTTTTTTTCCTTATAATAATGCCATGAATTTTATACATTTTCACAAACACTGGCACAGAATTACTAATGTGTCTGCATCTAAAATCTCTATAAAAAGGGCCGAAATTGGGGCAATTTTGGCACAACTAGAGTTTGTCCAATTTTTCGGACACAAAAAAGGGTGTGGCTTAGTGTGAAAGAGGCGAGGCTTAGCACAAAAGGGGCATAGCCTAAGATGTACTAGAATTGTGCCACAATTCCCAGAGTACCGTAGTCGGTACAGAGTTGGAGAAAAGTGTATATCCCTGCACCATATTTATGATGCAGCCATCTCCAGGCTTAGTAAACCTGCCCCATTTTTGTAGTTCCATTTTTTTTATTAACATGTTTATTTCTGTTGATTTTTTTATGTCCTATAGAGAAACTCTATTAGAAAAGAATCAGGAAAAAATGCTATACCCAGAGCATGCTTTTAAAAAAATATATACCACAAACAAAAACACTTTGGAAAGGATGTATTAGTAAAAATATACCAGAATTCTGGCTTTAATTGAACAAAAACATTTATTAAGTGTTTCAGAGACTTTTTGGCTTGTCCAAAATGGAATGGCTAGACATTAAAGGAGCATGGCTTAGGATGTGCCAAAATTGTACTAAAATCTTGGTGCAATATTCTGGCACAAAGTACACTAATTATGCGAACATTCTGTAAATATTCAGGGGGTCATTTATCAACCAATACATGCTACTTTTTGGAATATATCAGGCACAGATTTTGTCGCAATGGTGTTTTGCAGCAAAATCTGCGACTTTTCCCACTGTTAGGCCTCATTCACACATACATGGATTTTCACGAACCACGGTCTGTGAAAACCCGTCCTGCCGTCCTGCACGAGCGCACGGTGTCATTGGTTTCTATGACGCTGTGCGCTTTGTGCCACTGTCGCTGTACAGTAATACACTGGTATAGATCATACGAGTGTACTACTGTACAGTGGCGGCGGCACGAAGCGCACGGCGTCATAGCAACCAATGGCGCCGTGCGCTCATGCACTCAGCAGGACGGGTTTTCACGGACCATGGTCCGTGAAAATCCATGTATGTGTGAATAAGGTCTTACACCGCTCACGCCAGTGGCAAGAAAATGGGGCGTGGCAAGGGCATGTAAGAGGGCGGGACGGACAGTTTTTGGTGTCGAAAATGGCATACAGTAAATCTACACAAGCAAGGGAGATGGGGTAGGTTTAAGCTTGTTGTACGCCACCGAAAGATGAGCCTAAGGGCTCATGCGCACGAACATATTTTCTTTCCGTGTCGGTTCTGGTTTTTTTGCGGACCGTATGTGGAACCATTCACTTCAATGGGTCCGCAAAAAAAACGGAAGTTAATCCATGTGCATTCTATTTCCATATGTCCGTATTTCCATTCTGCAAAAAAATAGAACATGTCCTATTATTGTCCGCATTACGGAATGAACACGGATGTAATCTATATTTTTTGAGGATCTGTTTTTTGCGGACCGCAAAATACATACAGTCGTGTGCATGAGCCCTAAGTTATGTAGAGGCCTGCGGCTTTACATAACTTAGGCACATCCACTGCCAACGCAGGGTGTGGTGAAAATAACCTCGCCATTGGGTTTTGGAGGGGCCTGTTTGCCAGCCTCTTGCCTCAGGATTATGGCCCATATACTAACTTTGAAGGAGAAGACAGACCGGCCGCACAGCCTAAATCTGTAGAACTGGTTCTGGTTTGGGCAGGAAAGCCATGCTTGCGGTCGGCCAAATGTGACTTTCAAGGAATTCGGGAACCCCTGCTTGGATCTGGGTGATTTTTGGATATGTTGTTCACCCAGATCAGAGCTATCCATGGATGTATAAATTATAGGGGTCTGTGGGGTTTTGAGGTGTTTTCTGTGTTTTGGGGAAAAATGTGTGTTTTCTGCCTGTGAGTGATTAAGTTAGCCCATTATGTTTGGTAATTGTATCACAGGCAGAGCCCATTGTGTTTTGGTAATTGTATTCTGTTGATTGCGTCAAAGACAATGCCTATTCTCTTATTGAGTGCGTCACAGGCAATGCCATTGTGTTTGTTAATTGCGTCACAGACAATGCCATTGTGCTTGTTGAATGTATAGTTTTTGTGTTTAAACTGTAAGGATTGGCTGCTATGTTATGTCCTCAGTTCCCAACCAGGTCCACGGGGGTGGTACCCTTGTTGGAAAATGTGTATATAAGTCAATGCTTGTGTGTTCCATAGAGAGTTCCTGTTTTACCCTTTATCATGTTGAGGCTGGTGTTTGGGTAACTGATTGACACTGGGGATTGCTATACGCTGAAGATTTGCTATACTCCCCTTGCTATAACTACTAGCTCTTGTAAGAGCTGTTCCTGTTCCTGTGGTGGTATCGGTGTCGAGTGGAGTGCTTGAAGTCCTCGGGAAGCACTAGGAGCATCCATCAACAGAGGTACCCAGTCGGGGTGCCAGGAGATCTGTTACACAGGGGTACTAAGACTGGCATATAAATTGCTGGTCTTAATAAATGACCCCATCAGTGTTTCCTTTTCTCAGGGGATGATCCCTAGAAAAGTTGCTTTTCTGGCAGTCGTCCACTCTTGGATAAATTCCGTCTTGGCCTACATTTTAGCAGCACACACTAAGGCTACATTCACACGACTGTATGTGCTGTCCGCATCTGTAGTTACGTTCCGCAAAAAAGATAGAGCATGCGGTCAAGAATAGTCATTTCTATCATAGGGCTGGCCATGGGCGGTCTGCAAAACATGGAACACACGTGGCTTGTATACATGTTTTGCGGATCCGCAATTTGGGGACTGCAAAACACATACAGTTGTGTGAATGTAGCCTAAGGATGAGCGCATACATTCTACCGATTTGTAGTTCGTCCCAATTTCCCAAAAAGTTTGCATTATGAAAAAATGCCATGTGTTTTTAATTGCACTGTTTTTGGTGCATTTTTATGTGCAGTCAGATGTTTCGTAAAGTCTATTGAGAAATATGAAGCACACTACAAACAATGGGGCTGATTTATATATGGTGGCTGTCTAGACCTCGGCCTTCAAACTGGTGACGCGTGTCTATAAAAATTTCGTTAGGTCCTGGTAGGAGGTGCAATCACTTGATACCGATCTCAAAAATAAGATTGTTCCCCGGCGCCTGCACAATCCCATTGTCCTAGCGGCTCGTCTGAGGTCCACCGATTTTATAAAAAAAATGAGAAAAAAAGAGTCCATTCAGTCTTAAATGAGACTAATGAAACTGTTGAACGTGAATTTAGGGAGGCTATCGAAAGAACCAAAAAATTTAGTACCCACTCCGATTTTAATAAAAAGGAAACTTACCTTCAATTGTCAATAGAAAAGTACATGGCACAGTACAAAGAAAAAAAACACACTCTGTTTAACAGGGACATCAAGGACTTTAAAGAGGGGAAGATCTTTGATTATAGTGTGAAACACTCGGATGTACTTGAAATAGACACTGAAGTATCATCATCTGAGTGTGATACTGAGCCTGAATCGTCGGGAAAAGGGTCTAGCTCCCAGATATATAGAAGACCGTACAGGGGTAGAAATAGAGGCCGTGGCAGGCAAGGAGGTGGGGGTAGGAGTGGAAGTTTTTTTTTTTAGACAATACCCCCTCCCATCCCCCCCCCCCCCGGTTTCCCAATACATGCTCAGGAACAAGAACTAAGCTCTGTCTTTGAACAAACATCGAAACCCCACTGTCCCGCTTTTACCAAAAAAGACGACCTTCAAATCATAGATGTGATCTCTTCGGCTGGGTTAAGGATCTGCACCTTTTCACTCGCAAACTTAAATGGCGAAAATTCTTCAGCATTCATGATTGCCGTAAATGCGAAGAACTGGGGATAGATGAAAACGATCTCCCTGACATGCAGCTCCTGGCGGACCTCTATACTCAGGGCCAACGAGAACCGGGGAAAAGTCCTTTTTTACGAACTTACGGCTTCCATCTAAAAAAAAAAAATGCCCCCCCCCCCCTAAGTGATGGTACTCCTATCGATACTTTCGTATCGGTAGTTACTAACAAACTCCGTTCTTTGGAGACACTGAATTGCGGATCGGACAACCTTGGGTTGGCAAAAAGGGAGGATCTGAGGTGGCTCCAGCAGGATGGTAACGTTATCATTTAACCGCCCGATAAGGGTGGTAACATTGTCATCCTAGGGCATGATCAATATCAGGATATGTGCCAGAAAATTCTGAGTGATAAACAGACGTATAGACAACTACTGTCTGATCCCACAGCAATTTTTAAGAAAGAACTATCATCCATCCTATGAAGAGCCCTCGAGACTAAACTCATTAACAAAATTGAGTATGAATATCTCCTCCCAGAACACCCGATAATGGCAGTTTTTTACTGCCTAAACAAGGTGCACAAAGTCTGTGACCCTCTTAAGGGCAGAGAGAATACAGGAGAGGTTTTTAGAATCATTGGGACCTATGACAGGGTCTATGAAGAAATACATCAGGTCCTGGCAGACAACTGGGACATTCGGAAATCAGACCCTGAAATAGGTAGTTTGATTGCTCCAAAAAACGGCGATTACGTATCGCCGTAGCCAAAATATACGGGACCTCTTGGTTCACAGTTTTTACCAAAGTCCAAAAAAATGTATCCTAGTTAAAGAACACTCTCACCGGTACGTTTCCGTGCTGGTCATGCAAGTTTTGTAAATATATCAATAAAAGCAAATACTTTATCGGTAGTATGTCGAACAAAACTTACCACAACAGATCCTTCATCAACTGCAAATCTACTGGGGTGATCTATTTACTGACATGCATCTGTGGTATCAAATATGTTGGGAAAACGATACGTGAATTTAGGTGACGCATTTGGGAGCACATCTCGGACATCTCTAAATCAAATGACACACCGATTGCTCATCATGTGACAGATTGCCAATGAGGGCAGGGTGACCTCAGTGAAGTTTTAGGGCATTGAACATATCAGGATATCAGCAAGAGAGGGCGATGTGGTTAGCATTCTGTTACAGAAATAGGCTCAGTGGATGTTTAGGTCACATACTATTAAACCCACTGGCCTCAATGACGCTATTTCTTATACTCCTTTCATTTAACCCCCCTATGTTTACAATTGCACATGGAGCGCCCCCCCCCATCTCCTCTGGTAATGGGCGCTATTGTATATCCTTTGGTAGGCAATATTATCGAGCACATGGACAACATCATATGTAGGTGCCCTTACCTAATATGTACTTACTTGTATATTGTGGCTGACATATGGGGCAGTACTCTTGTCCCTTTTATGTACATATGTAGTATTATTCATAGTGAAGAAAAACAATCCCCTCCTTCCATGTGCCACACACTTGTGTTAACATTAGCTTAATATCCCTTGCCTTACTTCTGTTGTATACCCATTGCACCTGTTCCTGTACCTGGGTCGCCTGTTATCTGTTGGTGCCACTTTATTTGGTGTCATGCTTATATTGACAGACACATCATTACTCTAACTTTGTTCTGATATCCCGGTTTTCTCTGGGATCTGGGATTGCCTGGCATCCTTCCTATTTGTTCTCTTTATTATTTATACCTCCAGCGTTTAAGTACCACCTTTGTATTCCCCCTAGCATCTTCAGCGCAGATGCGCTTTCCCCGAGACGTACTTCGTTTCCTCCGCTCTCCAGCTGACCGCTGACGCTAGGGCTGAGTCTCTCATCGAGTTGGCTGAGGGAGCGGAGGCACACCTGCGAGGCGGGATGTCTGCCCTTTAAAGCACAGAGCACACGCGGCCGCTTTGCGGCCATCCTAGTGCCGGGGCTCACATCAGAGCTACTCTAGAACGCCGACTCTCCAACTAGAGCAATGCGGCTTAGGCAGGCTTCAGCGTTTTGGTGCTTACTAGTCTAATGGCTCCTGATGAAGTGCTGAAACCCGTTGAGCCCTATACTTACCACGTGTTGTTTGGCTGATGTTTGGCTGTCTATGAGCCATATCAGCAGTCTTTTTACTGGCTTTTACCGTGGCACCTCTTTTTCATTGTCCTCAGTGGATGGCAAAGTGCACGGCCATCCTCTAAATCAGGCATGCTCAACCTGCAGCCCTCCAGCTGTTGTAAAACTACAACTCCCACAATGCCCTGCTGTAGGCTGATACCTGTAGGCTGTTCGGGCATGCTGGGAGTTGTAGTTTTGCAACAGCTGGAAGGGGCCGTTGAGCATGCCTGATCTAAATGAATACTAAATATATTTTGGCAATGAATGTTGTATCTTAGGCCGTGCCCTCTTTCCTGCCAAGCCACATCCCTTTTATGTTAAACGAGGATTCCTTAGTGAACTACGCACAGCAGCGTTTTCTGAAACTAGATGCACTAAATTGTACCAAATTTGGGTCTAGGTGCACTCACATTAGTAAATGTGGTCAAAGTTTTGTGGTGTCCTGGTGGCTTTTTGGGGTTGTTGTTTTTTGTCAGCTGTATCTTTTTTTATTTTTTTTTTCAAAATGCAGCAACGTGTGACATTTTTCCCATAGGAAAATTTGGAAAATTCGGTGTTAAAGCAGGCACAATGCCTTGTAATGCTAGCTGAGCTAAATGTAATGATACCTTTCATAGTGCTGTTCCTGCATAGTCTTCTCACCTGGCCATTATAAACAAGGAGAATGAGGGGCAGGCATTGAAACCAGGAGAGACAAGAGTGCACAGAGTGACTTGGGCCCACCCTCAATGCACTTAACTGTTTATTTTCATATGGAGTAAAAGTACTTTTTCTCCAATTAAGGCTACTTTCACATCAGCATTTCTGCTGGATCTATCATGGATCAGCAAAAACGCTTCCGATACTGATAATACAACCGCCTGCATCCGTTATAAACTGATCCGGTTGTATTATCTTTAACATTGCTAAGACGGATCCGTCATGAACTCCACTGAAAGTCAATGGAGGACGGATCCATTTTCTATTGTGTCCGAGAAAACAGATCCGTCCCCATTGACTCCGTCTTGCTCCACATCACATGGCGGACAGAAAAACGCTGCTTGCAGTGTTATTCTGTCCGCGATGGGGACGCAACCAAACGGAAGGGAATACATTCTGGGGCACTCTGTTCCCTTCAGTTCCGTTTTGTCCCCATTGACAATAAATGGGGAGAAAACGGAAGCGCTTTCCTCCTATGACGGATCTCAATAGCGGAAAGGGAAAACGCAGATGTGAAAATAACCTTAGGGAAAGGTATCATTACATTCAACGGACCAAGTCCTGGTTTACCAGTGAGTTCCCTGCTGACAGACTCCCTTTAATTATAGGACTTAAAAAACACCAGTAAAAACGCAGGATATAAATATAATGAACTTAAAAATGCTTGAAATCAATGGTATTTTTTAAGTCAAGAAAAAAACCACAAGAAATGTGCGTGAAGGAAGCCTCGTAGCGGCAATTATTTGATGTTTCTGCAAGCACCAGAGTAGTGCAAATGAATTATTAGTACTGCAAGTTGCTATCTCTGGACCATGATTAAAAGGCCACGATGAAGGCAAAATTTTAAAAAATACGCCTTTCATTTCTAAAGGCACAGTAATTCTGAGGGAAAGGATTTATCAGGGATTTCTGCACAAATTGTGGCAATCCATCTTACTCAGGCAGGGAGGAGTTTCTCCGTGATGTGCTCCCATACATTAGCTAGCAGGGACAAGACAAATGTGCCTATGCGGCCAGCATTAGAGCTGTAATATACCACTGCGGAAGGAAAAAGACTTCTTCAAATATCTGGAGGCATGCAACATGTCCATGTATAACGGCATTCATCAGAGGACTCCCCTTGTGATCCCCTCCCCTCCTCACTCCCCATGTGATCGGCTGTAAGGCAACATTCGGCATCATTGATTCTTTATATTATCAACTATTAATTACTTCAAAGAAGCTGTGACACATAAACCGTATATAACGCATCCTACTGTGTAACAGATGGTTACAGTGTGGGAGGGGACCTGACACCAGACTGACACTAATCCAGATTAATAAAGGATTATATAGATAGGCAGAGATTATCTTCTCATCACTAGGACATCATGGGTGTCCTTGTAACAACCTGCAGTGCTACCCTTTTTTACACCGACATCACTCTGCAGCTACGGTATACCAGCCATGTCTAGGAGATGATTGATAGAAAGATAGATAGATATGAGATATATAGAAAAATAGATAGATTAGATAATAGATGATAGATAGATAGATAGATAGATAGATAGATAGATAGATAGATAGATAATGAGATAGATAGATAGATAGATAGATATGAGATGGATAGATAGATAGATAGATTTAAATTGCACCCCCACCTGAAGCGTTGGCGCCCTAGGAGGTTCCCTGTTCTACCTACCCGTTATCCTGACTCAGAATACACAACTTATAAAACGAAGAGCACATATACGTTAAAGAACACTTTGGGTGTTTCTAAAAATGGCCAAGAGATCCTAATAATTATAATATGACAAGAAACTGAACTACTGAAGATCATGTCCCCCATCCTACAGACATAATGAGCCAGCTCACGTTTGTTCTTTGGCGTTTTGCCCAGCAGTCTGCTACCACCGATGCACCCTACACCTACTGCAGATACCAAACTTTCTCTGCTAACTAAATTCCAGGGAGATAAAAAAGGATATTCTGCAGCATTTTATCTCCTATTTACTTTGGTTCAACAAAAAAGCATAAATGAGTCTTCCTTTGATACAGCACGGTTTATGGATATAGGCTCCAGCCTTATGGTTTCTATATCAAAGATTGATAAAAGATAGAAAAACTAAAAAATGATTTACCCAACACAATGTATATGATTTTCAGTGTCATCAACAAAATTTCACGAGGTGAACGTATTTTAAACAAATGGTAGTAGAAGATTCAAACCAAACCAAACAAACTAATCTCCCACCATGATCAGTACATTTAGTAAAATACATAATGAATAAGATACCTCGGAGCTAGAGAAACCCTTCTATTTTATCAAATGAATAATAAAATAAAACATAAGATAAAAACACCATCCAAAAAAATCAATCAATGCCATAACATTCTAAAGTAGAGTATGTCCATAAGTCCAGCTCACCCAGAAAACAGGGATAGGGAAAATAGGGACCCTGCTACTTTCCGGGTGTTACATTTTATATCATTGATTGTTTTTATGGATTGTGTTTTTATCCTACAGTATTTTTGCATTTTATTATTCATTTTATAATCTAGAAGAGTTTTTCTAGCTCCGATGTATCATTCATTTTTATAGGGGTTGATCGGGTTCAGAGCTGAACCCGGACATATCCTCCTTTTCACCCCTTGCTCTCCCTTGCCCTGCGCTGTATCAGGCTTTTTTGTTTGCATTTTTCACTGCTAGGCAGTGGTTTCCGCCAAGCAGAGTTGTCGATGAATACACTCGGCACTAAGGGTTGGGCTTTAGCACTGCCCTAGCCTGTGACGTCACTGGTAGACCCAGTACGTCACCGGATCTGAAGAAAAAGCCCTAGACCTGCGCGATTCAGCGCAGGGCAAGGGAGAGCATCAGAGCATGAAATGCCAGAGGGGTTGCCTGGGTAAATGTATGCCTTTGGATATTGGACAATATATAGCCAGTCTTATGGTAAAAAGTCCCTATTCAACCACAGATCTAATGACCTGAACTGACTGCGTCATGATAGATTGGGGAGAGGGAAGTTTTGGTAAACTGCAGTCACGTCTGAATTTTCAGGTTTTGAGTGGATTAGGTTTTAACAATTGTATCAATACTTTATAATGATTTACTTCCCCACTGTGAAGAACAATACAATACAGCTGATGAGACCCATGTATTTCTTCCACCAGGTATCAATAGCTTATCTCTCTACATTTACAACTGGTCTCGCAGGGTCATACATGCTATAAAAAGGCAGCCATACATCCTCAATAGCTGTTGGCCGAATGTGCAAGCCCACTGCTATTCTTCCTGACTTATTGCGGTCATTTACGAACATTTTTACCCCAGTTTTTGGTGTACAAATGTTGCACATTCCCCTTTTTGCTACTTTTTGAACACGTACAGCAATATTTTGGCACACAGGTGTTTTTGCAACACATTTCACACATAGGAGTGTTCAGGGTGTGGCGGAGGCATGCTTGGAATTTGGCTGCCAAAACATTTACCCCTTGAAACAGCGAAAAACAACTCAGGGCAGGGACTGGTCAGGTTTTTTCATCAGGCGCATGGACTGCTGAAGGTGTACCTAAATTTATGATGAGGTGCTAATTTAACTCCAGCATAGCCAGCACAAAAGGGCAAAAAAAGACCAACATAAAAAGCCGTGACCATTATTCTTCCAGTTTCCAAGTGTTGACAGTGGAGAGAGGGGAGCAAGCCGCTACTAGACATTTCTAGTGGCGGCTTGTTGCCCCGATAAAAAAAAAAAAGTTGAGTTGGAAGATTCTTAAATACATAAGATAGTTGGCCTGTCCCGCTAAAATCTGTGGGTTCAGCTGAGTTTTCCTTTATGGGGTCCCTAACACTCCCTCCCTTTGCACACAGTTAATAATAGTCAGTTAACTTTTTTCAGAATTTAGATTAGATTTTTTTAAAACGTGTACCTGTATTAGGGCTTGTGCACAAGGGCGTTGCCCCGCCGTGGCTGTATTGAATGGGCCCGCAAACCTGGAGATGCGGTGCAGAAGTACGGATCGGAACCCCACGGAAGCACTACGGAGTGCTTCCGTGGAGTTTCTGGCCGTGCCTCCACACCGCAAAAAAGTAGTGCATACACTACTTTTTTGTGGTGCGGACCGTCGGATGCGGATCACGGTCCCCATTCAAGTGCGACTGCCCCACGGTCGGTGCCCTGCATTGCGTAACCCCAATTTGCGATCTGCAGCACGGGCCCGGCCAGCACACGGTCGTGTGCATGAGCCCTTACTTTGATTCTAAAAACTGTAAATC
This sequence comes from Bufo bufo, assembly GCF_905171765.1. Classification (NCBI taxonomy): domain Eukaryota; kingdom Metazoa; phylum Chordata; class Amphibia; order Anura; family Bufonidae; genus Bufo; species Bufo bufo. The sequence continues at coordinate 603,725,749 of NC_053389.1, read as the reverse complement.
AGTTGAAAGATTTTCTTTAAAGAAAAATAGTCCTTACTTGAAACGCTGTTTGGTTGTTGAAGTTCCTAATCTCTTTACTTGCTCCACGGAAGAGAAGAACCCGGGCACAGCTCTCCTAAGGAAGAAACAAGAGTCAGCTGAGAGAAGATACTAAAATACTGACAAACAACTGGCCAATCAGGACTTTCTGGACACAAGCATGAAACGTGCTGCCGAAAACACCCAGCAGGGCCAACATCAGCCCTATCATGTGGCTAGCATGCAGTACTTGATACTGTTGTGGCATATTTCAAGTGAAGGTTTACCTTTGGCACATGTTGTCATGTCCATCGCTGTGCTCTTCTCTCTTCTGTTACTGCTTAACTGATCTGCATGTGTCAGTGAGCGGTGAGGGTATCCAGTCTCCAACCCTGGCGCATGCTCACATAACAAAAGGCCTACAGCGCTTAATTTACCCGTACATCGCTAGAACTGGAGGCTGGATTGTGTCCCTAGGCAAATCAATTAGGCAGTGATGCCCTCTCCCTGGACTGGAAGAGAGAAGAGCTCAGAAATAGATGTGACGGCTGCAGAAGTGCTGCAGAGAGCAGTGGATCTGAGTTTGGATCTTGCGAAATAGACTATGGAATAAAGTACATTAGGAAATAAAAACTGAGCAATCTGTCGTATTCAGGGATATGATAGGAACGTGGAAGGAAATTAGGAACGTGCTTGGCCACCCTTTGGGTTGGTCCCAGGAATAGAAATGTTCCTGGCAAAAGAATGGGCTTTTGCTGGCCAAAGACCTTATTAATACTGACCCCTCAGGAACTAAAAGATACATTCACTTTAGAGGATAAAGCTTTTAAGTGCACAGTTTCTGTGGTTTTCTAGGGTGACAAATATCACTCAGGAAGCTATTATACATCCCCTAGATGACATGATCAAGTCTAGCTCCAATAGGGTAACTCTCTCACAACTCTATAATAGGTTCCGTAATCAGTTCCTCAATAAACTATTTAGAATTTTTTTTTTGAACCATAGAAAAAATGAAAATGGTAAGGAAATACAAATGAACGCTGGAGACAAACGCATTTTAAACGCATGCCTACAGCACTATACGGTTTTAATATTCAATTTTCTCCCGCCTTCCCAAATTGAATAGAGGCTTGTCCTAAATGCCACCCTCCTTTAACAGATCTATGGCATGGTGTCTGGCACTGCATGAAAACTATCCTATATTGGTGAGACATTACTAATTACAGTTGCAAGAAAAAGTATGTGAAGCCTTTGGAATGATATGGATTTCTGCACAAATTGGTCATAAAATGTGATCTGATCTTCATCTAAGTCACAACAATAGACAATCACAGTCTGCTTAAACTAATAACACACAAATAATTAAATGTTACCATGTTTTTATTGAACACACCATGTAAACATTCACAGTGCAGGTGAAAAAAGTATGTGAACCCCTAGACTAATGGCATCTCCAAGAGCTAATTGGAGTGAGGTGTCAGCCAACTGGAGTCCAATCAATGAGATGAGACTGGAGGTGTTGGTTACAGCTGCCCTGCCCTATAAAAAACACACACCAGTTCTGGGTTTGCTTTTCACAAGAAGCATCGCCTGATGTGAATGATGCCTCGCACAAAAGAGCTCTCAGAAGACCTACAATTAAGAATTGTTGACTTGCATAAAGCTGGAAAGGGTTATAAAAGTATCTCCAAAAGCCTCGCTGTTCATCAGTCCACAGTAAGACAAATTGTCTATAAATGGAGAAAGTTCAGCACTGCTGCTACTCTCCCTAGGAATGGCCGTCCTGTAAAGATGACTGCAAGAGCACAGCGCAGACTGCTCAATGAGGTGAAGAAGAATCCTAGAGTGTCAGCTAAAGACTTACAAAAGTCTCTGGGATATGCTAACATCCCTGTTAGCGAATCTACGATACGTAAAACACTAAACAAGAATGGATTTCATGGGAGGATACCACAGAGAAAGCCACTGCTGTCCAAAACATACATTGTGCACGTTTACACTTTGCATAAGAGCACCTGGATGTTCCACAGCAGTACTGGCAAAATATTCTGTGGACAGATGAAACCAAAGTTGAGTTGCTTGGAAGAAACACACAACACTATGTGTGGAGAAAAAGAGGCACAGCACACCAACATCAAAACCTCATCCCAACTGTGAAGTATGGTGGTGGGCATCATGGTTTGGGCATCATGGTTTGTGACTGCTTTGCTGCATCAGGGCCTCAACGGATTGCTATCATCGAAGGAAAAATGAATTCTCAAGTTTATGAAGACATTTTGCAGGAGAACTTAAGTCCATCTGTCCACCAGCTGAAGCTCAACAGAAGATGGGTGTTGCAACAGGACAACGACCCAAAGCATAGAAGTAAATCAACAACAGAATGACTTAAACAGAAGAAAATATGCCTTCTGGAGAGGCCCAGTCAGAGTCCTGACCTCAACCCGATTGAGATGCTGTGGCATGACCTCAAGAAAGCAATTCACACCAGACATCCCAAGAATATTGCTGAACTGAAACAGTTCTGTAAAGAGGAATGGTCAAGAATTACTCCTGACCGTTGTGCACGTCTGATCTGCAACTACAGGAAACGTTTGGTTGAAGTTATTGCTGCCAAAGGAGGTTCAACCAGTTATTAAATCCAAGGGTTCACATACTTTTTCACCTGCACTGTGAATGTTTACATGGTGTGTTCAATAAAAACATGGTAACATTTAATTCTTTGTGTGTTATTAGTTTAAGCAGACTGTGATTGTCTATTGTTGTGACTTAGATGAAGATCAGATCACATTTTATGACCAATTTGTGCAGAAATCCATATCATTCCAAAGGGTTCACATACTTTTTCTTGCAACTGTATATACAAAGTTACTGGCAGATTTGCCTCCCGTATTCCACACCAGCCTTATTGTTTCACCAGCTCAGACCTCCGGAAGAGGAGTCAAACACTAAGACCAAATCTCCTCAAGTTACACATGTGATCATCTTGGTTGCCCTTAGAAATCTTTTTGCAAAATAGTTGGACCCAGACCCACCAGGCAGAGAATATGTCATTTTGAAATTAAAACAGCTATTAATAATAGATCGTACAGAGACGGAGAGGCGTAAAGAAAAACTAGCAGGAAAATTCTATAATAAATATAAAAGATTAATTGAGTCACATTACTCCGCGCAAGACATTCGAGACCTGATGTGGTCCTTCCGATACACAAATTGGCATCTTCAGTATGATTTGATGGGCTCACTATGAAACTTGAAGGTTTGAGAGTGGCGAGTTCTAGATGGGGGAGGGTAACTGCTGACCTGAAATCCTGGATATTACACAATCTGCTGTAGAGTTAATCGTATCGTGGATGAGGGCACTCCCGACAGATTCTTTATCACTTGTCGTAAGATGTGTTATCATATAACATATAGGGGGTCATTTACTAAGACCGGCGATGTGTATGCTGGTCTTGATACCCCTGCACTGGCGGCGGATGCGCCTAAGTTATTTAGAGGCTCTGCATAACTTTGGCGCTTGTTTCTGCCGGCCCTGCGACATGGCTTAAACTATGCCAGCTCCCTTTCTGGCGTTGTTTAAGACCATTTTCCACCCCAGAAATTGGCGGCCCGGCCCGCCTTGTTCCTCCGCCCACGCCACCTTTTTCTGCCACCTCGGCATGAGCGGGGAAAAGGTGCATATTTTGCCACAAAACCTGCGCCTAAAATACGCCAAAAAGTGTCATATTTGTCTTAAAAAATGACCCCCATAGTCTTTGACTCTAAATGTAAAACATTGGATAGGAAGAATATCACATCCTAAATGTTTTTGTGTTGATTTGCTGTTGTTTTTGTACCTTAACATGACAAAAAAAGAAATAAATGTTAAATAAATAGAAATAAAAAGATCTTTAAAAAAAAAAAAATTTAAATCTGCGAGCAAAAAGACCATAGGTTAGTTTTTCCTCTTTAAGTTGTTGCAGATTTTTTCTTGTCATATGTGGATGAAAGTTTCCACTTCTAATATTCAATCAGACCTAATGTCGGAAGGTTTTTCTAAATAGTGAGACAGTGGGCCCCTGCACTGTAAGATGTGACATTTCAATTATTATTACTGTACTGTAAATACTGTATATTGTGTATCCTAACTTCTGATGTTCAACCGTGTCGCTCACCTTGGTGGAACTGCTATTAGATAGCTTTGCCCGTTACTGCTTCCGTTTGCAATGCTGGTGCCCTGTACCTCAATCAGTGATTCTGGAAGCTCTCGCACCATGTCCATACACATTTCTGTACCACTTTGTCTATAAAGAGCTAAGCTGAGGAGCAGATGTGTAAAAATCCCCTGTGATTCTTCAGAAAACTGCTCACATGAATGAAGCCTTCCCCTGGTAATTACTTTCAGAAGCATCAGAGCTCAGTCAGCTATTTTACATGGTGCACAGTGGAAGTTCTGCTTCCACCTGTGATCTCCAGCAGCTAGGTATTAGCAGCGTGCATGGAAGATTAGAAGCGCCCCGGGCAGGACAGGGTAGATGACATACAGTAACTGGAAGAATTGGAAATATCCAGCCATTCCAGTGTCTAGTATTTACACAGAAGCTATAGAATTACTGTATACATGGAAGCACTGGGGCTGCCCAAGGCTATATATACTTTATCAACAGGGACAAAATATACTTGCAAAACCAGACACTTACAATATTACACAAAATGGTAAACCATAGGACATTTAGCATCACTAACGTCATAGGGACATTACATATTGGGCCAGGAACTTTGAAGGGAGATTTCCAAATATAAAGAAATTGTAATGGTTAGATGCACGTACTATATAATTCCCACCCTCTTTCATGTCCTGCTTCTAGTCCATTCAGTCTCTAGGGAATTGGAATATGTCATCTTTACTTCCAAACCCAGTCCTTATTCCTCAGAGGTCTCTCAGGATAGGCCATCATTAGCTAATCGGTGGGGATCCGGCACCCCCACCCCCTGATCAGCTGTTCTGTGTAGCTCCGTCACTGGAAGTCAGCGCCAGAGCTACACTAAACCATCAAAATTGTAGTGGACAGTGCTCTGCACACTACAATGTTGACTTTGCTGTAGCTCGATCGGCGGGAGGTTAGGGGTCTCAGACCCCGGCCGATCACCTAGTGATGGCCTACCCTGAAGATAGGCCGATCCTTTAATGTATGCACCCATTATACCAATAAACGGCAAAACAGTATTCTTTTGACGGTTATTCACCGGGTTTCCAATTTTTTTACTGCATGAATAGTGCAATTCCATACAGAGACATCCAGTGAAAAGAAAGTTTGCCTCTCTGTGGCATTTGGTCAAAGGATTCCATTGGGAAATTCTCCTGCTGGAAACCTTCTGTGGACACTGCAGACATAGCGTGAAAAGAGTCTTATTTACACAGTACTACGTACAGTCTACGAGAAGGGAGTGTGAGCTGAAGTCCCACAACTATGATGGACATGCAACCCGTCACATCAATGTGATCGCAGTGCAGCCGCAACATAATGCGACCAGTTTCGGACTGGCCCCACAGAGTACCAGAGGATCCCCTGGTAGGCCCAGGCACTAATGCCATAGTGTGCCCCAAAGGCCCAGGAGAAAAAATATATATTTGGAGCTGCCTTTGTAGCCAATAATATGCCATGGGTCTGTTTCTTTGAATCAAAATCTAACTTTCTTGATGATATGGGTTTTGGGCCCTAAAAACAATTTTCTCTGGTGGGCCCCAAGTAACCCCAGTCTAGAGTACATCACAGTTGTGTTGTTGCTTAAAATGGACCATGTTATAACATCTCAGACCAGAAATAGCTAAAAACTACTGAGCCCCATACCTAACTTCTAAAAGAGCCCCATGAGGGTAACATGGGAATCTCTGCAGAACATCCACCCAACATAAACTTGACCTATTGCATAGGCCGCCTAGTAGTCCTGCTCTGTGTTAGGATTGGGTTGAGGTTCTGTTTGGTTTTTGTAAAACCGCATCAAAATAACACACTTTTCTTGCCAAACTGCTACACAATTGACCACCATGCAGTTTTTGCTCTGGTTCCACACATTTTGCAGCAACAAAACCCTAACCTTTGAAAGGAGATTGTTTAAGCCAGAAAGTGGGGGAATTTTCTTTGAGTCCACTAGAGGTGATGGAAGCAACAGCAGCTCCATGAGAGGTATATCATTGGATATACATTGATATGTACTAAGATAACTACAGTAAATATTTTATACAGAATGTAGCCTGAATGGCATTCTGTATAGTCAAGGACAAATCTATAAGAAGTCATTTACAGCTGTTAGCAGGAGTGCCTACTTACTTCTTACAGGTCTTACAGAATCTGTCACATAACGACCCAGCAGGAGTAATCCAGTAATATTAAACATAGTCACCGCTGACCACGGTTATATATTAGTGGCTGTTATGTACGGATCTTCTAAGGCCTCAGAAACAAATACTATACATAAGATAGATTTTTTTTTATCATTATAGGTTTATAACTAGGTAATAGGCAATGCTTTAACTACGATACAGAAGAGACAGCTATCATACAGATATTCCAATCTTAAACAATTAATGGGGTTGTCCGGTCAATTAAAATGGTTTCAAAGAGACTCAAAACGGCTTACTTGCCTTACATTTCTCCGTGTTCCCATTCCGACACTACTCGGTCCTACTTACTGGTCGCTCTTGACACACAAAAAAAATCACTGCTCAGCCAATCAATGGCTAAAATGGGTCACCAATGGGGCCAAGACAACCCCTTCAAAGCAAATCCAAAGTAATAGGTATAGGCAGAAATACTAGCTATCCTTACTTATCAAGTGAAGGGAGTCATTAGCAGTATTTGCTTTCCCTAAATAATTCCATGGTTATGGGAGTTGGAAAGATCAGAAGAAGCAGCTTATGGTTCATTCCGTAACTACCATAGTCCCTGATGAAGGAGATAGAGAGCGGACACGGGCATCACACTGTTAATTTCCATGGGCAAAGGGTCTCTGTGAATGGGAAGACAAAGGTAAAAACCTCTGTCCTGATATGCACAAGTCCTATATGTTTAAGTTGGGAACACCCTTTGAATACCAACATCTACTGCAGTGGTGCCTACTTACATCTAGTGCTCTGAAACTGCCCTTCATCTACCTTCAAAGATGAGTACCAAAGTAAATACACTGCATTATAGCACAGATCCTGCCTTACACAAGGTCAGAAAACGGATTGTTGTCATTGGAGAAGTCAACAGTTTAGTTCAGCTCCTATAATGCAGTGGATTTATGGAGTTATGTTTCTCTTTCATCTGATTACTGTTGTAATGTATGGTGAAAAGACTGCATGTCAGATGAAAAAAAAATATCAAAAGAAGCTTTCTCCAGACTTTGAATCAACAAGGATTGCTGGGAGACTTCAAGGGATTCTGTCACCAGGATTAACGATATAGCGATATTCATATGTGCCCATTAGTCTCCATGAAGTGTTTAAAATGATCCCACTGTTTATGCTCTGTGTGTGTTAGATTCTTATAAAAACCGATCCTATTGATATGTAAACTACCTCTGTCAGGAGCCCAAGGGGTTGTCCCACGCCGCGCCCATTGATCCGTAGCCCAGCACCGCCTACCACTTAATTTATTCACTCCACTATCCCTGACATCAGTTCTTCTCAGTGCCATAATCTCGCGCAGGCGCAGTGGACACTGTCCATGCGGACTACTGGCAACGGCTTCAACGAGTCAACTGCGCATGCGCCGGCTCCCTCGGCACGAGATTACGGCACTGAGAAGAACTGACGTCAGGGATAGTGGAGTGAATAAATTAAGTGGTAGGCGGTGCTGGGCTGCGGATCGATGGGCGGTGCTGGGCTCCAACATATCGTGGGACAACCCCTTGGGCTCCTGAGAGAGGTGATTTACATATCAATAAGATCGGTTTTATAAGAATCTAACACACACAGAGCATAAACAGTGGGATCATTTTAAACACTGCATGGAGACTAATGGGGACATATAAATATCGCTATATCGTTAATCCTGGTGACAGAATCCCTTTCAGCTCAGCAATCTACAGATTTGTGAATGGAACTCTTATTCCTAATAGAGTCATAGTATTGAAAGATCAGAAGAAGACACTGTAAAGATGTGCAAACTGTAAAATTCCTGGGTGGCCAGACTCACTTCCAATTTTTGGACTATACCTGAAACTAACAAATCTACATACGGATTAGAATACTAGGATATGAAGCTCATAAGAATTTTGGCATACACATTAGCATAAGAAAGGGAGTAGAACTAAAAAGGTCTGTCACCTGGTTGTAAAGAGCACAAAGGTGTAGGGCACTGTTCCCCGATGCATTCTGTGCTCTCATGTCGGCTCCATAAAAGAGGAGATGCTCCAGATGCTGAACATGTCCATAGCGGCATGCCTGAGAAACAAGAAGGAGGAGATCAGGTTTTCAAGTGGGGACAAAAAATGATTTTTGATGCCCAGTGAGTACAGACAATATATAAAAAGTGATAACAACAATGCCAAGCACAGCGATCCACAGATGTGAGATATGGTAGACGGCCCAAATGGTCAGAAGATGAAACCACAGTGAGCACACGAAACACAAGGGTCAAGGTTTGAAAGTAGAATAAGCCATGAGACAATAAGAGTTTTATAACAATGAAATCCAATGAAACAACAAGCAAAAGTATGTATGAAAATATTATCATAGAACATCAGACCTGTCATACAGCCAAGATCTCACCCAGGATGTAATTTATGGTATGATGATCACAACCTAACAGCAGTCTTTAAAGAGTACCTATCGTTACAAAAAAGAAAATTACAATCACTCCTGGGACAGCTGTATATATACACCAGATGTTGTGCAGCCAGAAATGGTGCCCCTAACCCTCTTATTTGGGGTATTTTGTTTCTCCTCTGCTAGTTCCTGTAAATACAAATGTTCTCTTTCCTTGCTTGCTGAGTGGGTGGACTCTTCCTGTTATGATGTCAGAGATGTGCTGCATTCTCTGACCAATGAGCTGTCTCCACCCTTGTCCCGCTTTCCCTTGCGCCGTTTCGCAGAAGCTGCGGCTGTATCTCGCTCCTCCCATCTACTATTTCTTGTTGGCTTTTAAGGGGAACTGAAACAATTTCTGAACATTTACAGAGCCCGAAGATAGGGAAAGGGGAATTATAGGTCACTTTCCCCTAATAAGTATAACGATAGGTACGCTTTAAAGTGTGCAACACTGTGCGGCAGTTATATTATATTTTATTAGTCCATAAATAATAAACTATCTTACCTGGTGGATCTCCTGCCATCCATTTTCATCTTCACAGCCTAGGCTTGCGTAGTCCCGGAGCAATAGCTCACAACAGTATGGGTCCCCCCCAACCATTGCACTATGATAGAGTGGGGTTAAGCCACGGCTGTCTTTATAGTCTGGAGAAGCACCTAAATCCAAAAGGGTCTGATTGTCCATGAGAAAAGGTGTGCCGATATTGTAAAAGAAAGAGGACAGTTAGCAATTAGATAATTCAATTTAATAATAGCATTCTTTACTAACTTATTTTGACTACATATGTATATTTTTTTCATGACATTAAGTACATTTTGGCTTATGAGCAATATAGGTGCTATGCACCCAACCCTATAGTATACTGTATTTTTCGCTCCATAAGACACACTCTCTCCCCCCCCCCCCCCCCAAAAGTCGAGCAAATACAAGTAAATGCTTCCATTATGATTGTGCCCACTAGTACACAGTAGGACCAGAGAGAGGTGAATACAGCACTCCGGGTGCTGGCTATACTCACCTATTTCTGGTCTTCTCCAGGCACCACACTGTGCGGTCCTGACTGCATACAGCGGCAGGATATAGTGTGAGCACTATGCTGTGCAACGTCAGGTCACAGTGCAGAGAGGCACCTAGAGAAGACCAGGGAGTGGTGAATGCAGGAAGAGCCTCTGGATCTGCAGAGTGGCGGCGCCATCCAAAGATTGGTCTGATGGGGGTCTGATCTGAGGTCTAATAATGAATGAGAATCTGATTTGGGGGTCTGATCTGAAGTCTGATGTGCAATGACAGTCTGATCTGAGGTCTGATGAGGAATAGGGGTCTGATTAGGAATGGGGGTCTGATAAAGATTGGTGGGCTGATCTGAGGTTGAATGAGGATTGAGGGTCTGATTTGAAGTCTGATAAAGATTGTAGGTCTGATTTTAGGGTCTGATCTGAGGTCTGATGGGGGACTTATCTGAGGTCTAACAATGAATGGGGTTCTGATCTGTGGTCTAATGAGGAATGTGTCACGACCATGTTCATAGCCGTGACTCCTTGGGAGCCGCATGCAGTTGCCCGCAGTTTGGTGTTGTGTCAACCGCAGCTGGGGGCACTTTGCTGTTTGCCTCAAGTGCGGTTGCCGCGGACAACAGGTATGTGTGCGGTTGCCTTTGGTTTGTGTGGGTGCTTGTATGCACTCTGAATGTCTGGTGTGCACTGTGTTTTATGTTGTGTGCACTCTGACATTTTCCCTTCCCCTGTGGCTGTCCGTGGCAACGTTTGGTCTTTGTACATGTGGTGGCAGTGTCTCGGCCTTTTGGCCGGTTCCCAGGACACGTTCGCCACACATGTCGTTGTCGACGGTAACAGCTACAGTGAGTGTTTGTGTGTATTCCCCTCTATGTGGTTTCACTACACTCCCTCGAAAGAGGGTGAAGCATGCATCGCTATATGCTGATGGGGTGCATGCGCGTTCTCCGGAGGGAGAGCGGTGTGGGGGTTTTGCCGCTGACGGCGCGGTGAGTGGCTTTTTCCCGCCATTCCTTCACCATGTTCTATTTGGGCGTCCCCTTATTTAGATTCCCTAACCGTTGTGTTTTTTGGTGTGTGGTTGCACACCTTCGGAAGAGCGTGCAGCATGCATTGCCATATGTCTGTGGGGTGCATGCGCGTTCTCCGGAGGGAGAGCGTTTTGGGGGTTTCGCCGCTGACGGCACGGTGAGTGGCTTTTCCCGCCATTCCTTCACCGTTGTCCGTTTTGGTGTCCCCTTACCTTTTATCCCTCACTGTTGTTTGTTTGGTGTGCGGTTGCACACCTTCGAAAGAGGGTGCAGCATGCAGCACCATCTGCTTATGGCCTGCATGCGCGTTCTCCGGAGGGAGAGCGTTTTGGGGATCACCGTTAACGGCGCGGTTGGTGCCTTTTTCCCTGCCACCTTACCTTCCGTGTCCATGTTGGTGATCCCTCGTCCCTCTCCATGTTCTTATCTCTGGTCGTCTGCTGGCAGCATTCCGTTAGTGTTCCGGCTATGTGCTGGTTAGGAGTGTCTGCTGGCAGCGACTGGAGTGGGGACGTGAGTGGAGTGTGGACGCAGTGTCTGTGCGCTCTCCCCGGGCTGTTTCTTTGCTGGTCTCCGATTCCTGTGTGTTGCTCCGGAGCCTAGCAGTCGGCTCCTGGTTCCTGTGTGTTGCGTCAGGGGCCGGCAGCAGTCCTGGTGAGGTGCGCATATTTATGACACTGATTCCCCTTCTCCTATCCCCTTGTTTGGGTCCCTCTCTAGTTTCCTTTTTTTTTTTGTGGGGGGGCTTTGATTGGTGGGTGTCACGACCATGTTCATGGCCTTGACTCCTTGGGAGCCGCATGCAGTTGCCCGCGGTTTGGTGTTGTGTCAACCGCAGCTGGGGGCACTTTGCTGTTTGCCTCAAGTGCGGTTGCCGCGGACAACAGGTATGTGTGCGGTTGCCTTTGGTTTGTGTGGGTGCTTGTATGCACTCTGAATGTCTGGTGTGCACTGTGTTTTATGTTGTGTGCACTCTGACATTTTCCCTTCCCCTGTGGCTGTCCGTGGCAACGTTTGGTCTTTGTATATGTGGTGGCAGTGTCTCGGCCTTTTGGCCGGTTCCCAGGACACGTTCGCCACACATGTCGTTGTCGACGGTAACAGCTACAGTGAGTGTTTGTGTGTATTCCCCTCTATGTGGTTTCACTACACTCCCTCGAAAGAGGGTGAAGCATGCATCGCTATATGCTGATGGGGTGCATGCGCGTTCTCCGGAGGGAGAGCGGTGTGGGGGTTTTGCCGCTGACGGCGCGGTGAGTGGCTTTTTCCCGCCATTCCTTCACCATGTTCTATTTGGGCGTCCCCTTATTTAGATTCCCTAACCGTTGTGTTTTTTGGTGTGTGGTTGCACACCTTCGGAAGAGGGTGCAGCATGCATTGCCATATGTCTGTGGGGTGCATGCGCGTTCTCCGGAGGGAGAGCGTTTTGGGGGTTTCGCCGCTGACGGCACGGTGAGTGGCTTTTCCCGCCATTCCTTCACCGTTGTCCGTTTTGGTGTCCCCTTACCTTTTATCCCTCACTGTTGTTTGTTTGGTGTGCGGTTGCACACCTTCGAAAGAGGGTGCAGCATGCAGCACCATCTGCTTATGGCCTGCATGCGCGTTCTCCGGAGGGAGAGCGTTTTGGGGATCACCGTTAACGGCGCGGTTGGTGCCTTTTTCCCTGCCACCTTACCTTCCGTGTCCATGTTGGTGATCCCTCGTCCCTCTCCATGTTCTTATCTCTGGTCGTCTGCTGGCAGCATTCCGTTAGTGTTCCGGCTATGTGCTGGTTAGGAGTGTCTGCTGGCAGCGACTGGAGTGGGGACGTGAGTGGAGTGTGGACGCAGTGTCTGTGCGCTCTCCCCGGGCTGTTTCTTTGCTGGTCTCCGATTCCTGTGTGTTGCTCCGGAGCCTAGCAGTCGGCTCCTGGTTCCTGTGTGTTGCGTCAGGGGCCGGCAGCAGTCCTGGTGAGGTGCGCATATTTATGACACTGATTCCCCTTCTCCTATCCCCTTGTTTGGGTCCCTCTCTAGTTTCCTTTTTTTTTTTGTGGGGGGGCTTTGAGGGGTGGGTGTCACGACCATGTTCATGGCCGTGACTCCTTGGGAGCCGCATGCAGTTGCCCGCGGTTTGGTGTTGTGTCAACCGCAGCTGGGGGCACTTTGCTGTTTGCCTCAAGTGCGGTTGCCGCGGACAACAGGTATGTGTGCGGTTGCCTTTGGTTTGTGTGGGTGCTTGTATGCACTCTGAATGTCTGGTGTGCACTGTGTTTTATGTTGTGTGCACTCTGACATTTTCCCTTCCCCTGTGGCTGCCCGTGGCAACGTTTGGTCTTTGTATATGTGGTGGCAGTGTCTCGGCCTCTTGGCCGGTTCCCAGGACACGTTTGCCACACATGTCGTTGTCGACGGTAACAGCTACAGTGAGTGTTTGTGTGTATTCCCCTCTATGTGGTTTCACTACACTCCCTGGTTAAGGAAGGGTTAACTCCCTCAGTGTGTCTGCACTGGGTGTGTCTGTGTGGGTGTGGCTACTTTGTGCTATAAAGCCTCAATTGATACCTGATCTCTGAGGGGTACTCCAGCCTTGTTTGTAAGCTGGAGGCACCCTCCTGGTTTATACCATCTGCCAGTGAGGGCCACCCTGGTGGTCATAAACTTTATGTCTGGTATTAGTTTATAGTTTATCTGTTATTGCAGCATATGGTTTACCGGGTTCCCGTGTGATGTCTGTTGTGTGCTGTGTCCTTTTGTGTTGGTTGTGGATAGCAGCACTTGCACGTGGGTTCCAGGTTGTGTGTCTGTGGCAGGTAAGTGTGGTACTAGTCTCACTTACCTGTCATTGCCATATGTCTGTTTATGTTCCCCTTTCTATGTAGCTTGGCCAGTGAGACTCCTGTTCCTCCGTGTCCAGGAGGAACGGGTCGTCTTACCTTGCTCCTAGTCCAGGGCCACCCTGAGGGCGAGCAGGAATATCAGGTTCCGGAGTATGAGCCCTCCTACCTTCAGGGTTGGCTCATACGGATAGGAGACAGGGTCAGAACTAGGGATGTATAGGAGGTGACCAGCTCCCTAATTCTCTGTCCTGGCCTTGCAGCGACCCCATCTGCTGATACCGCATGGCTGAGGGTTTTCCCCATCCTCAGCCGTGACAGAATGGAGATCTGATCTGAAGTCTAATGATGAACAGGGGTCTGATCTGAAGTCTGATGAGGAATCGGTGTCTAATCTGAGAGCTGATGAGGAAGGGGGTGTCCGATTTGAGGTCTGATGATGATTGGGGGACTGATGAAAATTGTGGGTCTGATCTGAGGTCTAATGAGGATTGGAGGTCTGATCTGAGGTCTAAATCCTAGGTGCAGTGTGTCTTATGGAGCAAAAAATACGGTAAGTATAAATTGATGAGAGAGAGTATGTAGATTAGTAGACTGAATGGAAATAGATATATCTAGGTAAATATATAGTATGTGGGGTTCAAACATTTTCTTATTTAAGATTGGAAATATCCAAAAAGTCCTAGAATTTGTAAACAACAGAAATTAACACTACTGGTACAGGTTTTAAGAAATTGCTTAAAGGGGTTGTCCAGGATTAGAAAAACATGACTGCTTTCTTCAAAAAACATCACCATCCCTGTCCACAGATTGTGTGCGGTATTGTAGCTCTGTTCAATCGACTCCAATGGAGCCAAGCTGCAGTATTAGACCGAACCCATGGACAGGTGTGGTGCTGTCTTTGGAAAAAAGTAGCTACGTTTTTCTAATCCTGGACAAACCCTTTAAGATTAAAATATTTCTAGGAAACCTAAACAAATACTAGAAATTCAACTCACCATTAACACGGCATGATTGCGGTATCGCACCGCTTTGTGCAGAGCCGTTAGCCCCTCACGTGTTCTGAAGTCCAGGTGCGCACCTCCACTCCTCAAAACTTTAACCAGATCTGCTCCACCTTCTAGTTGCGCAGCCAGGGTGAGAGGACACTCTGAGAGGATGAAATTGACATTGGATAAATGTAGTGAACAGCATTTACGGTTATGTGGAATACAATACAGAATATTAAATGGAATAAGGATCATGAGACTCAACAAACAGGCTTACACTTTGTAAAGAATCATTTTGAGATGCACAGTTAATACTATGTGTAACACCCCAGAGTGGTGTTACCACTACTGCACCTTGTTACTGTCTTTATTGGTCTAACCTCATGCCATCTTATGCATTTATTCCAGGTCCTACACACTGTGGATTTCTAATGGTATGTAACTGTTCATGTAACGTGCCTGGTTCACCAGTAGATGGCAGCGAATATGGCAGAGCTGTACTTGGGTAGAATGGAGCTTTCCATTTCATTCTAATCCCCCTCTGGAGAGAAGTGGGCGAGTCCTACTTCCTGCAGGAAGGGTGAGGACCAGTTAGTTCCAGTCTAGCTTACCCCCAGCTAGGGGAGGGGTGTTGTCACAGCCAGACAGCTGAGAAGCTCTGACAGGAGCCTTTCAGATCCTCCTCCTTGAATTTCTTTGTTTTGGTTGAGTTCCTCATCTCGTTAGTCTATCTCAGCTGTCATGCAGTTGGACTGATTGCTGCCCTTTAAGTTCCTCCCCAGAATGCAGTAGTGTGCGGCTTATACAACTTCCTGGAGTGTGTGTGCATGCTGTTCCTAGTTCTCAGTCCACAGTCCCCAGTCGTCTGCAAGATAAGTGCTGTTTATGTATTTATGATTTTCTGTTTTCTGGATCCAGGTGACCCTGACTCCCTCCGTGTCTGTGTAGGGAGCCGGTGGTCGTATCCCCTCACTATTGTAGGGTCTTCAGGTGTAAGATAGTCGAGGTACGTGGATATGCGCCCATCCACCTTTGGGGTGGTCGCATAGGCTGAGCAATAAGGGAGAGTGGCAGGTCTCATGCAGGGGTCTCCCTTTTGTTCCTTAGTTGTGGATCCAGTGAGTCATTGTTTATATTGTATTGTCTTGTTTCCTGTACACCATCCGTGACATTATAAGCTGCCAAAACCGTCTCAAGCATGGATCCGGTTTCACTTTTGGCTGAACGCCTCCAGGGTCTTTCATTGGAGGTAGCTGATCTCCGTAGGATTTTTTCTCAGTTTCAAGTGACCGGTTCAGCTTGCGTTCATGGAGTTTGTGCTGAGCCTAAGATCTCGCTCCCGGATACGTTCTCTGGGGGTAGTGAGAATTTTGTGCGTTTTAAAGAGGCTTGCAAACTCCATTTTCGCCTTCTTCCCCATTCCTCTGGTGATGAAGAACGGAGGGTGGGGATCATTGTATCGCTGCTCAGGGGTAACGCTCAGTCTTGGGCCTTTTCGCTACCGGAGGGGGCACGGCCCCTCCGCTCAGTGGATGAATTCTTTTTAGCCCTGGGTCAGATATATGATGATCCGGATCGTATTGCTCTGGCTGAGTCTAAACTACGTCTGTTATGCCAGGGTAAACAATCCGCAGAGATGTACTGCTCAGAATTTCGGAGATGGGCAGCTGATACTGGTTGGAATGATGCTGCACTCCGAAGTCAATTTTGCCAGGGTCTTTCAGAGGGATTGAAAGATGCATTTGCCTTTCATGAGAGGCCAATCTCCCTGGACTCTGCTATGTCTCAGGCTGTTCGTATTGACAGGCGTCTTAGTGAGAGAGGAGAGATCTCTCCTTCCTGTCATACTCAGTCCCGGGACAGTGCAGCGGTCTCATTCTGTGCGCAGGGGTCTCAGTCACTGTCAGCCCCTTCTGAGCAGGAACCCATGCAGCTGGGGTTGATTGCCTCAGACAATAGAAGATTCAGCCCGCATGGGAGGGTTTGTTTTTGTTGTGGAGGTATAAATCATTTGGCAAATGTTTGTCCCTCTAGGAGATTTAGGCAGTTTTCTGGGAGTAATAAAGAGACAAAAAGGAAAAAATCTTTTAAAAATGTTCCGTCTGTTACTATTGGCAGGGTTGAGGCGGAAATTGAAGGTTTTCCGTTTGCTTGTAGTTCCCGTTTTGTCCTACCTGCTAGGGTGGCGCTAGAGAGCAAGAGCATTTTTTGTGAGATTTTTGTGGATAGTGGAGCAGCTGTCAATCTCATTGATAATCAATTTGCAATAACTCATGGTTTCCAGGTATGCACTTTGGGAAAGGATATTCCTGTTTTTGCTATTGATTCCGCTCCACTTTCTCAGAAATCATTAAAGGGCATAGTTCACAATATCCATTTAATTGTGAGTGATGCTCATGTTGAGAATGTGTCATGTTTCGTCCTTAGCGGTTTGCCTACTCCTCTAGTGTTGGGACTACCCTGGCTCACTAAACATAACCCCACCATTGATTGGCAAGCGAGGCAAATAAATGGTTGGAGTGACTTTTGCAGAGAGAATTGCCTCATAACATCTGTTTCTGAGGTTTCTACTAGGGTTGTCCCGATACCGATACTAGTATCGGTATCGGGACCGATTCCGAGTTTTCTCGGCGGTACTCAGCCGCCGATACCCCGCCCCGATACATAAATAGAATACTATGGGCGTAACTATGGGCGGGGCCCGGTGCAGTCACTGTACTCTTACACCGGGCCCCGCCGCTCACCGAAGTATTTATAAACGTGAATCCTTATCCTGTTGCCCTCTCCCATGTCCCCCCTGTATCCCCACAGCACTTACTTAAGCTTCCATAGCAGGCAGAGCAGACGGCAGCAGTAACGTCACTCACTGACGTAGAGCGCCTGCTCCGCCCACTTTATGAGTGAAGCAGGCGGAGCAGGCGCGCGACGTCAGTGAGTGACGTTACTGGTGCCGTCCGCTCTGCCTGCTATGGAAGCTTAAGTAAGTGCTGTGGGGATACAGGGGGGACATGGGAGAGGGCAGCGTTAGTTCAACTTAACAACAGGATAAGGATTCACGTTTATAAATACTTCGGTGAGCGGCGGGGCCCGGTGTATTGGGGGACACTGTTATGAGGGGGATCTGTGGATGACATATAGCAGTGTCATCCACAGATCCTCCCCATAACAGTTCCATCCACAGATCCCCTATAACAGCACCATCCACAGATCCCCCACCAAATAACAATGCCATCCTCAGATCCCCCCACCCCATAACAATGCCATCCACAGATATCCCACCCCATAGCAGTACCATCCACAGATCCCCATAACAGTGCCATCCACAGATCCCCATAACAGTGCCATCCACAGATCCCCCATAACAGTGCCATCCACAGATCCCCCATAACAGTGCCATCCACAGATCCCCCATAACAGCACCATCCACAGATCCCCATAACAGTGCCATCCACAGATCCCCCATAACAGTGCCATCCACAGATCCCCCATAACAGTGCCATCCACAGATCCCCCATAACAGCACCATCCACAGATCCCCATAACAGTGCCATCCACAGATCCCCATAACAGTGCCATCCACAGATCCCCCATAACAGTGCCATCCACAGATCCCCCATAACAGTGCCATCCACAGATCCCCATAACAGTGCCATCCACAGATCCCCATAACAGTGCCATCCACAGATCCCCCATAACAGTGCCATCCACAGATCCCCCATAACAGTGTGCCATCCACAGATCCCCATAACAGTGCCATCCACAGATCCCCCATAACAGTGCCATCCACAGATCCCCCACATGACAGTGCGTCATCCACAGATCCCCCAAAACGGTCACATGACATTTAAAAAAAGTATCGGTATTCGGTATCGGTGACTACTTGAAAAAAAGTATCGGTACTTGTACTCGGTCCTAAAAAAGTGGTATCGGGACAACCCTAGTTTCTACTAAGACTGTACCACCTTTCCTCTCTGAATTTTCGGTTGTCATTCTCTTCTGCTTTCCACCCGCAGTCGAATGGCCAGACGGAGCGCGTCAATCAGAATCTGGAGACATATCTGCGCTGTTTTGTGGCGGAGAATCAGGAGGATTGGTGTTCTTTTTTGTCCCTTGCTGAGTTTGCTTTAACCACCTCCGGACCGCCTAACGCAGGATTGCGTTCTGGAGGTGGCAGCGCTGCGCAGAGTCACGCATATACGCGTCATCTCGCGAGACGCGAGATTTCGCTCCAAGCCGGCCCGCGCATGCGCATCGCGGGCCGGCAAAATTCAAAGAACAAGTTCGTCACCAGCCTGCCAGCAACGATCATTGGCTGGCAGGCTGGCGATTTTCAAAAAATCCAATCCAAAGTCATATAACAGATCATATTAGTAAATATGATCTGTTATATGGCTTGTCTGCTCCTGTGCTGGTCCTTTTCGTCGGTTGGATCCAGCACAGGAGCAGACTGAACTGTGAGTACACCAACACTACACCTTAGCCCCAGATCACCCACCTGCACCCCAATTAACCCTTTGATCACCCCTTTGATCGCCCCTGTCAATCACTAGTGAAAGGAAAAAAAGTGATCAGTGTAAACTGTCACTTTTTTTTTTTCACTGGTATTGGCTGTTAGGTTTTAGGGATAGTTTAGGCCCCTTGGTTAGGTAGTTAGCGTCAGTTAGCGCCCACCCCACCGCACCGCAGTCACTTTTATTCGCTGTTTAGCGTATCGCTAATCAGCATTTGTACTTTTATAGTATCTGTAAGTGATCAAAACTGATCACGGTCAGATCTATAATAGTATTAGTGTCACCTTAGCTCGCCCTCCACCCAAAACGCAGTGTTTGCCCGATCAGGCCTGATCGGTCGCCCACACGTGCGTTCACCCACGCCCGCCCCACCGCAGTGACAAAAAATTATTATTTTTTGATCACTGCACATTCATTTTACACGCACTGCGGCGATAAAAAAATCAGTTTTGATATTTTTTATCAACCGCAGCAGCCTCCGGTACTTCGCTAGCCTCCCCTTTGTAAGACAGGTTTGCTTTTTTTCTTGGGTAGTCTCAGGGAATACCCCTAAATTTAGTAGTCCAAAATGTCAAACAGGGGGTATTCTTCTGAAGAGGCCTACAGGATTCTGACCCAGTCGGATGAGGAGTGGGAACCCTCATCTGACGAATCTAGCGGGTCAGAATATGAACCTGTGGAAAGCAGTGGCTCTCTGACCCAAAGTTCGGACGAGGAGGTGGAGGTCCCTGGCAGCACCAGGCGTACCCGGCCCCATGTCGCTAGACCACAGGTTACGCAGGATCCGCTTCAAGAGCAGCAGAGTGGGGCTGTCGCTGCCGGATCACGTGGTGAGGCATACACCAGCAGCGCAGCCCTTCCTGGACCTAGTACCAGCACTGCCGTACAACCTGGTGAAGTAGCGAGCACCAGAAGGGCAGTTGAAGCTGGTACGGTGGCACGTGCAATAGTTACCCCGTCGCAGCCACCGCAAAGACGGGCCCGTAGAGCCCCTAGAGTCCCTGAGGTGCTGGCAAATCCTGATTGGCAGTCACCAACTTCAGCCGCACCAGTAGTTCCCCCTTTCACCGCCCAGTCTGGAGTTCGGGTTGAGACGGCTCAAATCGGTTCGGCCCTAGGATTTTTTGAGCTGTTCTTGACTGCGGAGCTCTTGGACTTAGTCGTGGCAGAGACCAACCAGTATGCCACACAATTTATAACCGCTAACCCGGGAAGCTATTATGCCCAGCCTTTCCGGTGGAAACCAGTCCAAGTTTCCGAGCTTAAAATTTTTTTGGGCCTTCTCCTCAACATGGGCCTGACAAAAAAGCATGAATTGCGGTCATATTGGTCAACGCACCCAATTCATCACATGCCCATGTTCTCTGCTGCTATGTCCAGGACACGATTTGAGACCATCCTACGTTTTCTGCATTTTAGCGACAATACCACCTCCCGTCCCAGAGGCCACCCTGCTTTTGACCGGCTCCACAAAATTCGGCCCCTCATAGACCATTTCAACCTGAAATTTGCAGATTTGTATACCCCTGAGCAAAACATCTGCGTAGACGAGTCCCTAATACATTTTACCGGGCACCTTGGCTTCAAACAATACATCCCAAGCAAGCGTGCCCGGTATGGGGTCAAATTGTATAAGCTCTGTGAAAGGGCCACAGGCTATACCCACAAATTTCGGATCTATGAGGGAAAAGATCAGACCCTGGAGCCGGTCGGTTGCCCTGACTACCTGGGGAGCAGTGGGAAGACAGTCTGGGACTTGGTGTCACCCTTATTCGGCAAGGGGTACCATCTTTATGTGGACAATTTCTACACAAGTGTGGCCCTCTTTAGGCATTTGTTTCTAGAACGGATTTGCGCCTGTGGCACCATGCGAACTAGTCGCGTGGGCTTCCCCCAACGGCTTGTAACCACCCGTCTTGCAAGGGGGCAGAGGGCTGCCTTGTGTAACGAAGAACTGCTCGCGGTGAAATGGAGAGACAAGCGTGACGTTTACATGCTCTCCTCCATTCACGCAGACACGACAATCCAAATTGAGCGAGCAACCCGTGTCATTGAAAAGCCCCTCTGTGTCCACGACTATAATGCGCTCATGGGAGGGGTGGACTTCAATGACCAGATGTTGTCTCCGTATTTAGTTTCCCGCAGAACCAGACGCTGGTATAAGAAGGTGTCTGTATATTTAATTCAATTGGCGCTCTACAATAGTTTTGTTCTCTACAGTAAGGCTGGGAGAACAGGATCCTTCCTCAAATTCCAGGAAGAGATCATCGAGAACCTCCTTTACCCAGGAGGTTCCGTGGCCCCATCCACCAGTGTAGTTAGCCGTCTACACGAGCGACATTTCCCCAGTGTCGTTCCTGGTACCTCAACCCAACCGTCACCCCGAAAAAGATGTCGTGTCTGTAGCAGGAGTGGAATAAGGCGTGACACCCGCTATTTCTGTCCTGACTGTGCTGACCACCCTGCCCTATGCTATGGAGAGTGTTTCCGGAAGTACCACACACAGGTACACTTAGCATAGGGATCACATCTCACCAGGACAGGCACACAGGGCTATTAGGGCCCATTCACTCACAGCTGCTGCAAACCTCTCCTTTCACCTGGGATAAAGTGCATAATGTACTTCGCCACATCTTTGGGCGATTTGCGCTTTGCACATTGTCCCATGGGGAAGGAGAGGTTTGTTCTATAAAAGGTAAAAAAAACTAAACAAAAAAAAAAATACCGGTAAGTAAAAAAGTTAAATGTTCAGTTAAAAAAGTTTAAAAAAAGTTTCTATGTTCTGTTCAACAGTTAATAAAGTTATTGCTTTGCGGCCTGGTTTTTTCTTTTTTGTTTTGTTTTTTTTACCTTTCAGGTGGACCAACCGATCGACTAGCTGCAGCACTGATGTGCATTCGGACAGAAGCATTGCGCTGCTGTCAGATTACACGCAAGTCGGTGTATGCGGCGCTGCAAGACGAGATTTCTCCTCTGCAGTAAAAGATACGTTTGCCGAGGCATATGAGCTGAGGAGGTGGCGGTGTTCATATACTTTGGCAAACACTTTGTATATATAAAAAAAAAAATCCCGGCAATGATTTATTCATCCACATCGATTGATGTGAATGGAGAAATCTGGTTTGCCAGGGCATACGAGCTGAAGTGGGTATGGATGTTGGGCGGAGCTCCTATGTCCTGGCAGACGCCTTTCCCCTCCTTTTTCTTTTTTTGGCAGAGATTTTTTCATCCACATTGATCGATGCGAATGAAGAAATCTGTGCCGTTCATTTTTTTCTTTCAGCCCAGAGGCTGAACGGAAAAAAAAAATCTCATTACCCGTATGCTCAATATAAGGAGAATAGCAGAAACTCCTAATGCTGGGCATACATGTAATGATTGCGGAGACCCTCAAATGCCAGGGCAGTACAAACACCCCACAAATAACACCATTTTGGAAAGAAGACACCCCAAGGTATTCGCTGAGGGGCATATTGAGTCCATGAAAGATTGAAATTTTTGTCCCAAGTTAGCGGAAAGGGAGACTTTGTGAGAACAAAATCAAAAAAATCAATTTCCGCTAACTTGTGCCAAATTATTTTTTTTTCAATGAACTCGCCATGCCCCTCATTGAATACCTTGGGGTGTCTTCTTTCCAAAATGGGGTCACATGTGGGGTATTTATACTGCCCTGGCATTTTAGGGGCCCCAAAGCGTGAGAAGAAGTCTGGTATCCAAATGTCTAAAAATGCCCTCCTAAAAGGAATTTGGGCACCTTTGCCCACCTAGGCTGCAAAAAAGTGTCACACATGTGGTATCTCCGTATTCAGCAGAAGTTGGGGAATATGTTTTGGGGTGTCATTTTACATATACCCATGCTGGGTGAGATAAATATCTTGGTCAAATGCCAACTTTGTATAAAAAAAATGGGAAAAGTTGTCTTTTGCCAAGATATTTCTCTCACCCAGCATGGGTATATGTAAAAAGACACCCCAAAACACATTCCCCACCTTCTCCTGAGTACGGAGATACCAGATGTGTGACACTTTTTTGCAGCCTAGGTGGGCAAAGGGGCCCACATTCCAAAGAGCACCTTTCGGATTTCACAGGTCATTTACCTACTTACCAGACATTAGGGCCCCTGGAAAATGCCAGGGCAGTATAACTACCCCACAAGTGACCCCATTTTGGAAAGAAGACACCCCAAGGTATTCCGTGAGGGGCATGGCAAGTTCCTAGAATTTTTTATTTTTTTGTCACAAGTTAGTGGAAAATGATGATTTTTTTTTTTTTTTTTTTTTTTTTCATACAAAGTCTCATATTCCACTAACTTGTGACAAAAAATAAAAATTTCCATGAACTCACTATGCCCATCAGCGAATACCTTGGGGTGTCTTCTTTCCAAAATGGGGTCACTTGTGGGGTAGTTATACTGCCCTGGCATTCTAGGGGCCCAAATGTGTGGTAAGGAGTTTGAAATCAAATTCTGAAAAAAATGACCTGTCAAATCCGAAAGGTGCTCTTTGGAATATGGGCCCCTTTGCCCACCTAGGCTGCAAAAAAGTGTCACACATCTGGTATCTCCGTACTCAGGAGAAGGTGGGGAATGTGTTTTGGGGTGTCATTTTACATATACCCATGCTGGGTGAGAGAAATATCTTGGCAAAAGACAACTTTTCCCATTTTTTTATACAAAGTTGGCATTTGACCAAGATATTTATCTCACCCAGCATGGGTATATGTAAAAAGACACCCCAAAACACATTCCTCAACTTCTCCTGAGTACGGGGATACCAGATGTGTGACACTTTTTTGCAGCCTAGGTGGGCAAAGGGGCCCACATTCCAAAGAGCACCTTTTGGATTTCATAGGTCATTTTTTACTGAATTTGATTTCAAACTCCTTACCACACATTTGGGCCCCTAGAATGCCAGGGCAGTATAACTACCCCACAAGTGATCCCATTTTGGAAAGAAGAGACCCCAAGGTATTCGCTGATGGGCATAGTGAGTTCATGGAAGTTTTTATTTTTTGTCACAAGTTAGTGGAATATGAGACTTTGTATGAAAAAAAAAAAAAAAAAAAAATCATAATTTTCCACTAACTTGTGACAAAAAATAAAAAATTCTAGGAACTCGCCATGCCCCTCACGGAATACCTTGGGGTGTCTTCTTTCCAAAATGGGGTCACTTGTGGGGTAGTTATACTGCCCTGTCATTCTAGGGGCCCAAATGTGTGGTAAGGAGTTTGAAATCAAATTCTGAAAAAAATGACCTGTCAAATCCGAAAGGTGCTCTTTGGAATATGGGCCCCTTTGCCCACCTAGGCTGCAAAAAAGTGTCACACATCTGGTATCTCCGTACTCAGGAGAAGGTGGGGAATGTGTTTTGTGGTGTCATTTTATATATACCCATGCTGGGTGAGATAAATATCTTGGTCAAATGCCAACTTTGTATAAAAAAATGGGAAAAGTTGTCTTTTGCCAAGATATTTCTCTCACCCAGCATGGGTATATATAAAATGACACCCCAAAACACATTCCCCACCTTCTCCTGAGTACGGAGATACCAGATGTGTGACACTTTTTTGCAGCCTAGGTGGGCAAAGGGGCCCATATTCCAAAGAGCACCTTTCGGATTTGACAGGTCATTTTTTTCAGAATTTGATTTCAAACTCCTTACCACACATTTGGGCCCCTAGAATGCCAGGGCAGTATAACTACCCCACAAGTGACCCCATTTTGGAAAGAAGAGACCCCAAGGTATTTCGTTATGGGCATAGTGAGTTCATAGAAGTTTTTATTTTTTGTCACAAGTTAGTGGAATATGAGACTTTGTAAGAAAAAAAAAAAAAAAAAAAAAATCATCATTTTCCGCTAACTTGTGACAAAAAATAAAAAGTTCTATGAACTCACTATGCCCATCAGCGAATACCTTAGGGTGTGTACTTTCCGAAATGGGGTCATTTGTGGGGTGTTTGTACTGTCTGGCCATTGTAGAACCTCAGGAAACATGACAGGTGCTCAGAAAGTCAGAGCTGCTTCAAAAAGCGGAAATTCACATTTTTGTACCATAGTTTGTAAACGCTATAACTTTTACCCAAACCATTTTTTTTTTACCCAAACATTTTTTTTTTATCAAAGACATGTAGAACTATAAATTTAGAGCAAAATTTCTATATGGATCTCGTTTTTTTTTGCAAAATTTTACAACTGAAAGTGAAAAATGTCATTTTTTTGCAAAAAAATCGTTAAATTTCGATTAATAACAAAAAAAGTAAAAATGTCAGCAGCAATGAAATACCACCAAATGAAAGCTCTATTAGTGAGAAGAAAAGGAGGTAAAATTCATTTGGGTGGTAAGTTGCATGACCGAGCAATAAACGGTGAAAGTAGTGTAGGTCAGAAGTGTAAAAAGTGGCCTGGTCTTTCAGGGTGTTTAAGCACTGGGGGCTGAGGTGGTTAAATAACCGTCGTCAGGAGTCCTCTTATAAGTCACCATTTTTTGGTGCATATGGGTTTCATCCGCAGTTTGGGACTTTCTCGGGAGAGGGGTCTTCTGGTTTACCTGATGAGGACAGATTCTCCTCGTCTTTGTCATCTATTTGGCAAAAGATTCAGGATAATCTAAAGAGCATGAGTAAGAGATATAAGCGTGTGGCAGATAAGAGACGTGTGCCTGGTCCGGACCTGAATGTTGGTGATCTGGTGTGGTTGTCTACCAAGAATATCAAATTGAAGGTTCCCTCCTGGAAGTTGGGTCCTAGGTTTATTGGGCCTTACAAGATCCTGTCTGTCATCAATCCTGTTGCCTACCGTCTTGATCTTCCTCAGACTTGGAAGATCCATAATGTTTTTCATAAGTCCTTATTGAAACCTTATGTTCAACCTATTGTACCCTCGCCTTTGCCTCCTCCTCCGATTATGGTTGATGGAAATCTTGAATTTCAGGTCTCTAGGATTGTGGATTCTCGTCTTGTCCGCGGTTCCCTCCAGTACCTCGTTCATTGGGAGGGTTATGGTCCTGAGGAGAGGATGTGGGTCTCAGTGACGGACATTAAGGCCTCTCGTCTCATCAGGGCTTTCCATAGGTCCCATCCTGAGAAGGTGGGCTCTGAGTGTCCGGAGTCCACTCGTAGAGGGAGGGGTACTGTCACAGCCAGACAGCTGAGAAGCTCTGACAGGAGCCTTTCAGATCCTCCTCCTTGAATTTCTTTGTTTTGGTTGAGTTCCTCATCTCGTTAGTCTATCTCAGCTGTCATGCAGTTGGACTGATTGCTGCCCTTTAAGTTCCTCCCCAGAATGCAGTAGTGTGCGGCTTATACAACTTCCTGGAGTGTGTGTGCATGCTGTTCCTAGTTCTCAGTCCACAGTCCCCAGTCGTCTGCAAGATAAGTGCTGTTTATGTATTTATGATTTTCTGTTTTCTGGATCCAGGTGACCCTGATTCCCTCCGTGTCTGTGTAGGGAGCCGGTGGTCGTATCCCCTCACTATTGTAGGGTCTTCAGGTGTAAGATAGTCGAGGTACGTGGATATGCGCCCATCCACCTTTGGGGTGGTCGCATAGGCTGAGCAATAAGGGAGAGCGGCAGGTCTCATGCAGGGGTCTCCCTTTTGTTCCTTAGTTGTGGATCCAGTGAGTCATTGTTTATATTGTATTGTCTTGTTTCCTGTACACCATCTGTGACATTTGTGCAGGGGCACATCTATAAAATAGTTTTTTTGACACAATAAAAGCACACAGAGCTATGGGGACTGTGTATTGCGGATGTGCTAGCGGCCATCTAGCAGCCCATGTCCTTAGCTGTATACCCCAAATCCAGGTGACAGGTTCCCTTTAAAGCAGTGCATGAATTAATAATACATGAAGACTCAGAGCAATATGTTAAGACATACTAATCTATTACTGAAAACATAAATGGAATAAAACAAACAATATCAGCATGTGATCAAAGCTTCACAGACATCTAAGACATTCAACATGATAAAGATTTAAAAGCAAAACTGAATAAAAACGTCTCAGACGGGTAAAGAAAATCACACTAAGCTGAAATGACAGCAAAAGCTGCTGACGCACTAATGAGTTATGGATTAATGCATGACAAGCATGGCAGAAAACATTGACAAGCACAGAAATATAGATTAGAAGCAACAATGGATATAAAACACAGCAGATGTACAGTATGAAAGAAACACCAAGAAACAACGTATTCTTAACTACAGTATATGTAAAAAAAAAAAGTATGAATCAGTACGTCATGGAACTGGATAACTCTGCCGCTGACTTTCATAAAAAAATAGACACTTTTTTGCAGTATTAAAAAGTACAACAGCCTATATTATTCTAGTATAGCAAAAATGTAAAAAGATGTCAAACACCCTGCAGTGTTTCAGTTACCCGTCAGCAGACTATGGAGTGACACGGAGTTGCATATGCCTAGTATAGATGTCTTGTGAAGATATCATTTTATGTTATTTAAACTTTAGATGAGCCCCTTCAAGACCCTGCGATTTAGTTTTTTACCTATTGCCTTCCCGAAGCCATAACTTTTATTAATTTTCTATTCACATACCCTTTATTAGGGCTTGTTTTTTGTGGGACAAGTCGTAATTTCTAATGACACCATCTAATATTGCATACCATGTAGTGGGAAGTGGGGAAAAAAATCCAAATGGGGTGGAATTGGGAAAAAACTGAATTCAGCCATAGATTTATGGGTTTAGTTTTTACAGCATTCCCTGTGCAGTAAAACTGACCTGTTACCTTCATTCTCTGGGTCAGTACTATTACAGCGATAAGAGATTTTCATTGTGTTTCACATGTTTTAATACTTAAAAAGATTAATACTGTACTTTAAAAAAAAGGTGTGTTTTTTTTTTTCTTTACATTGCCATATTCTGACCCCCCCATGACTTTATATAACGGAGTCTACAGAGCTGTGTGAGGGCTCACTTTTTGCAAGGCAATCTGTAGTTTTTACTGATACCATATTAGAGTATGGCCTCATGCACACGACCGTTGTGTTCCGTTCCGCAAAATGGGGTTCCGTTGGTCCGTGATCCGTTTCCGTGTGTCTTCCTTTATTTTTGGAGGATCACCAGACATGAAGGAATGTAAAAAAAAATCTAAAACCGGTTTGCCATGCAAATGATAGGAAAAAAACGTACGCGGACGCGCGGACGACAATCTTGTGTGCCTCCGTGTTTTTTAGCGGTCCCATTGACTTGAATGGGTCCGCAAACCATTTTCCGCGAAAATAATAGGACAGGTTATATTTTTTGGACGGACTGGAACCACGAATCACAGATGCGGATGACAAACGGTGCATTAGCCGAGTTTTCAACGGACCCATTGAAAGTCAATGGGTCCGCAGAAAATCACGACAAATGGCACAACGGACACGGAATAAAACAACGGTCGTGTGCATGAGGCCTATATGTGACTTTTTAAACAATTTTAATGTAATTTGTTTTGGGGGGGTGAATAGACAAAAAATGGTGAATCAGCTATTTAGATTTTTTTTTCCATTACAGTGTTCATTGTACAGGATAAAAATGTTTATATTTTAAAAGTTTAGGTGTTTTGGGAGGCAACGTTGCTAATTATCTTTCTTTTTTTATGTTTATTTTTACTTTTATTATATAACATTTTTTTTTTAACACTAACATTAAAGGTATTGTCCAAGTTATTTTTATAGATGACCTAACCTCAGGACAGGTCATCAATATCAGATGGGCAAGGGTCCGACACGGCACCCCCACCAATCAGCTGTTTGAAGAGAAGCCATCCTTGCCTGCCTCCTTCCTCTTCATTGTTTACCTGCTCGCCATCGCCTATGCAGCGGTGAGCAGGTGTAATTACACCTAAGCCATTCCATTCATTTCAATGGGACAGATATTCCTATACACTTGTACTGATATGTACTACATTCTTGTATCAGTGGATGAAGGCTGGACCACCGAAACGCGTCCAGTGTATATTTCCTGCATGATATAATAAAAGCATAAACTTTGAAGCAGTCAGTGTTTGCTGGGATTCTTCTCTACACTATCCTGAGGATAGGCCATCAATAAAAATAACTTGGACAACCCCTTTAAGTTCACTTAGGGGACTTGGACATGTGATCGTTAGATTGCTTGTCCCATGGACTACAACGAGCTAGCATTGCAGCCTATGGGAAATTCAATACTTTCCTATGGAACGCTTTAGAAGGCTCGAGGCTACCACAATGAATGAACAACTCCCTCAATCACCATGCAGTGGAGCCATTCAGACCCTGGGTGCACAGTTCTCCCTGGGAAAATCTTCTCTGATGCTGTGGTCACAACTGACCATGGCATCTGAAGGGTTAAGTGTCTGCGATCTGTGTTATCAGCAATCACAGACATTAGCTCTGACTCTCTGCTGTTTAAAACAGTAGAAACCTGGAGGCAATAATGCCCTCTCAGCGGGCGCCATGTTTAAAGACCCAGGACCCCCACCGATCAGTTATTTGAGAAGGCCATGGTGCTCCGGTGAGCATTACGGCCTCCTCACAGCTTACCAAGCACAATCCATTGGATGGCAGCCATGCATAGTATTGCAGACCAGCCTCATTCACTTGAATGGGACTAAACACGCCTACGCCAGGTGACCGATGAACGTGACATCACTGACCTTGGTGGATAGGCCATCAAAATCTGAATTTCGGAAAACCCCTTTATTCTCATTCTTAACTTTTTTCCTTAACTTTTTAACCCTAATAAGATTTGTAGGTTCTTCTTAGAACAGCTAATGCTGCCGTGATAATGAAGAAGGAATACAATGTGCTTAGTAAGATCTATGGAGGCAATTTATCATGCCCTCCACTCCAGGCAAAATAGGGATTTGGGACTTTTTGGGTTACTCGTGGAAACATTCTTTTTTTAAACTTTTAGCATTTTTACACCACTCACTCCATATTGGAAAAGTGGGTGGGAAAGTGAGATGCTAGCTATGTTAAAAAGTTTCACTCAAGATTTATCACTGCAAAAAAAAGTTGCAAACTCACTCCAGGAGGGGGTTGGCATGGAAAACTGGAATAGCATTTCTAGACAAAAGTGTTAGGTTAAGGGTCCATTCACACGTCCGTATGTGTTTTGCGCATCTGAAAAACACGGACACCGGCATTTTGCGGACCGCACATCGCCGGCACTCTCATAGAAAATGCCTTTTCTTGTCCGCAATTGCCGACAAGAATAAAACATGTTCTATTTTTTTGGCGGAACAGAAGTGCGGAGCCAGAAGTGCGGATCCGCAAATGCGTATGCGGACAGCACATTCCGGCCCCATTGAAAATGAATGGGTCCGCACCTGTTCCGCAAAATTGCGGAACGGATGCGGACCAATTTTGCGGACGTGTGAATGGACCCTTAAAAATAAACCAAATTTAACAAACAACATGTGCTATTTTATAAATTCGGCGCAAAGTACGCCAATGCAGACTCCAGCAAAAATGACTTCAGACAGTACCCTCATGATAACTTCCCCCAATGAATTTCTATATAGCAAACAGTCACACTGAAAATGAAGCTCCACCTTTAAAGGGGTTCTGCAGTTCTTTAAACTGATGATCTATCCTCTGTATAGATCATCAGCATCTGATTGGAAGGGGTCCGACACCCGGGACCCCTGCCGATCAGCTGTTTGAGAAGGCAGTGGCGCTGACAGTAGCTCTGCGGCCTTCTCGCTGTTTACCGCAGGCCCAGTGACGTCACGACCAGTATCACTGGCCTGGGTGGGGCTAAGCTGGGCCTGCGGTAAACAGCGAGAAGGCCACGGCGGAGCTTAGCCCCACCCAGGCCAGTGATACTAGTCGTGATGTCACTGGGCCTGCGGTAAACAGCGAGAAGGCCACGGTGAAGCTTAGCCCCGCCCAGGCTAGTGATACTAGTCGTGACGTCACTGGGCCTGCGGTAAACAGCGAGAAGGCCGCGGTGAAGCTTAGCCCCACCCAGGCCAGTGATACTAGTCCTGATGTCACTGGGCCTGCGGTAAACAGCGAGAAGGCCACGGTGAAGCTTAGCCCTGCCCAGGCCAGTGATACTAGTCGTGACGTCACTGGGCCTGCGGTAAACAGCGAGAAGGCCGCGGTGCTACTACGCCTCGCCCAGGCCAGTGATACTAATCGTGACGTCACGGGGCCTGCGGTAAACAGCGAGAAGGCCACGGCGAAGCTTAGCCCCTGCCCAGGCCAGTGATACTAGTCGTGACGTCACTGGGCCTGCGGTAAACAGTGAGAAGGCCGCGGTGCTACTACCAGCGGCGCTGCCTTCTCAAACAGCTGATCGGCGGGGGTCCCGGGTGTCCAGAGGATAGATCATCAGTTGAAAAGAACTGCAGAACCCCTTTAAGTAAAAACAACCTTAAAAGGTATGGACGTGTTTGGATCAATTATTTTTGATAATCAATTTTGTAAAATTTTGAAGTGTTTACCTTCTGCAGCTGCCAGAGAGCTCATCTGGTGGATTTACAATGGCATCAAGGAGATTGCTATGTATTGCTTGTAATACATGCAAGCTGCAGAAGCCAAACTGCTCAACATTTTTAATAAAATGTAATTTTTAAAATCATAAAACTGATTTTTAACCCATCACAAATGAAATTCAATTTAAAAAATGACCCCAAAGTGTCCATAGCCTTTAAAGTGAACAAACTACCGTATTAGTCAGGTTAGAGCCTCTGAGACCCCTAGGAAGATGAAAATGCACTGGAAATATACTAAGGCCACCTTATCATAGGTGGGTCAGAGGGCAGGCTTGCACTGATGAAATTGGGATGGTATACCTAGAGATACTACCCCTTCAACACTTCAAGGACATGTTCTCACGTGGCAGATTGATGTCGATTTCCAGTGCCTGCCACAAAGCTACAGTACAATAAAAGTGAGTCTCTTACCCCCTGTATCTGGATCCTGATAGTTGGGATCCAGACCCCTCTCAAGCAACCTGGTCACCTTCTCAATATTCTGCAGCTGAACGTACTCCATGAATTTCTTTAGATTCCCCTACAAAGTAAATTACGGAAGGGATAAAAAATTATGAAAATCACTTGTTAGCATATTCAGACGCATGCAATGAATTCCAACAAATTCTATTCCATCATAGGCCTCCTGCACACGAACGTGTGCTGCCCGTTGCCGTATTGCGGACCGCATTTCGTGAGCATTTCACATCACGGATGCGGACCCATTCACTTCAATGGGTCCGCAAATCTGGAGCTGCGGAATGGTGCGGAACGGAACCCTACGGAAGCACTACGGAGTGCTTCCGTGGGGTTTCGTCCCGTACTTCCGTTCCGCAAAAAGATAGAACATGTCCTATCTTTTTGCGGAACGGGCGGATCGCGGACCCATTAAAGTGAATGGGTCCGTGATCTGCTGCGGCTGCCCCACGGTTGGTGTTCGTGCATTGCGGCCGGCATTTTGTGGCCCACAGCACGGCCACGGGGCCCACACGTTCGTGTGCAGGAGGCCATAAAATAGCATCAGTACACTAGGGATCCAAGAGTAAATAAAAACAAAAGTCACCTTAAGGGCTCATGCACACGACTGTATGTATTTTGCGGTCCACAAAACACGGATTCACAAAAAATACGGATGAGGTACGTGTGCATTCCGTATTTTGCAGAACAGCTGGCCAATGGAACAGTCCTATCCTTGTCCCTAATGTGGACAATAATAGAACATGTCCTATTCTTGTCAGTTTTACGACCAAGGTTAGGACTGTTTTACGAGGCCAGGACGTTCCGTTCTGCAAAACACGGAATGCACACGAACAGTAATTCGTGTTTTGCAGATGCGCAATTTGCAGACCGCAAAACAGCCTACGGTCTTGTGCATGAGCCCTTACAGTTGTCATTTATTATTAGGTTTAGTGTTCCTTCCATTGTCACATATACAAACTCGACCATTCCAATGGATGATTATTGAGTGTTTTCGCTGCAGGAATCACGACACCTTATGTGTATATGGCTGTGTCGCGTATTCAGCCATCGCTCTGTTTACGTAGGATTTAACTATATTCCATTCTTGTTGTGTATTAGGTCATGTTTGCTGCACTACATAATCACTTACTTTGCTATGAAACTGCAATGTTATGCAATCAGCCAGAAAAAATAGCAAAAACCTTTAAAAGAACTGTAAATCAGTGCACGGTTTAGCGCTGCTCTCACCTTCAGCCGACAGCCTGACAGTACAGATTCAAAGACGGAATGACTAATCGAGAAAACACTGGAGGAGGAGGAATAGGAAGCAATTTAGTCTAATTGTCTGCACCGTTCTGTGAAGGCCCCATTCACACCACCGCCCGCATCAATTCAATGGGCCCCGAAAGATGTGGACAACACACCGCATCCATATGTCCACTCCGCGGCCCCGCAAAAAAATAGAACATGTCCTATTCTTGTCTTGTTTGCGGACAAGAATAGACATTTCTAACAAAGGGTGGGACGTGCTGATCCAGAAAATGTGGAACACGCACGGCCGGCTTTGCGGATTCGCAATTTGCGGACCACAAAACGGATATGCTTGTGTGAATGGACCAGAAACAAACAGGTCTATAAAACACCACTTCAGATCTACATGGGGCTGACAAATAGTCAAATACAATGGCAAATACAAATACTTGACGTCCTTCTTCTAAACTGCAAAATGTGAGAGGGAACTTTTTTTCAGAAATCCCTGCGACTGTTCTACTCGTTGAACATGGCTTGCAGAAATTCATGCGTAGTGTGAAGCAACTACCTCATTCATATATATGGAAGGCACAGAGCGAGATTTATTAAAACTGGTGTATAGGAAAACTGCCTTCGTTGCCCATAGCAACTAATCAGATTCCACCTTTCATTTTCAAAAAGAATTTTGAAAAATGAAAGGTGGAATCTGATTGGCTGCTATGGGCAACGAAGCCAGTTTTCCTATACACCAGTTTTGATAAAGCTCCCCCAGAAAGTTTTAAATCTGATCTGCTGTGTGTCAACATACTCTACTAAGGACTAGAGGGGTCATTTATTATCCAGAAATACACAATATTACTGGGGCAGATTGAGGCCCAAAGGCTATTTGTGCCACAATCTCCTACTTTTCACCGCTCGCGCAAAGTCAAAAAAAGTGGGCGAGCGTGGGGAAGGGGACAGGCCAGCAGTCCCATCTCATTCATCATTTTTAGGCATAGAAAAGGGTTATCCGAGATTAAAAACTGTCCCCCATACGCCCGGGCCCCTCACACTGATTCTACTTACCTAGCTCCCCGCGCCGCTCCTGGTCCCTGCACCGCCACAGCTGCTTCTTCCCGTGCGCGGATGAAAACATCCGGTGTCGGGGGAGAGCAGCCAATGGCAGGAGGGGACGAGCCTCTCTAGCAGGTGAACGCTGCAGCCCCCTCACAACATACCAAGCACAGCGCCATACACTGTAAAGTGGCTGCGCTTGGTATTGAAGCCCAGGCCCATTCACATGAAAGGGACCAGTAAAGGTGAAGACACTGGCCTAGGAAGATGCTGCAGTGCTTACAGGAGCACCATGTCCTCTGGAAACAGCTGATCATGGTGGTGACATTTTACTCCCAGAAAACCGCTTAAGAACTACAAATTTTAAGAGGCCCTCCAACTATGGACAGTTGGATGGGGGACTGATCAGTAAAGTCTACTATGAGCACCTCAGGAGGACACCTTAAACCAAGCATTTTCTGCAGACAGCACTGACTCGTAAAACCAGTGAGGTATGAGGTATTACACACCCCATGTCTCACAGGTTCTGGCTGCCTGACTTCACCGCGTGCGCTATACGGTATGTACATCAGCCACTAACCAGCTGGCGATTTTCTGTAAATGCCTATCAGCTAAAACTGTAACCATGTTAATTATAAGATTCCGCTTTGTTCAAACTGAATAATAAATACCTAGCCTTCTACATAATAATGCCGTGCATTAAAAAGATAACAAAGTGCCTGCTTTCTGCCAGAAAAGTATTTCTGCTAATCAGCGCTGCACATATTTTGCTGGGGAAATGGGGGCATGTTTGACAAGTCTAATGTGAGCACCATTGTCATTGAGGCAGCAGGTGCACGGAGGGGTGAAGAAAAACCTGGGCCATGTAACGGCTGGCACCAGCACTAGCACAGTACAGGATTACGGAACGCGGAGTTAAAACTTTAAAGGAACATATGGATCAAAGCATTAAGTCCTGATCTTCCAGGAGCACACATTTCTGGCTGCTGTTCAGAGTTCATCCACGTGTGGTATTTAACTCAGTCGTGCCACTGATTTTCATACTTTAAACCCTCCTTGACTCCTGGCGCCCTCACATTTTTGCTTTGGCGTTTCCCCTGATTGTACCTTTTTTGGGAAGTGTTTAGTCTATTTAGCTAATTTTAACCATATAGTTCTGGAACTTGGGTGTTACCTCTGTAATGGGAACTATGCTTTACATGGAACAGACTGTGAAATAATACATGTATGATTACTGGGATGAGTTTAAACACACATTATTGGCAGATTTACTTAAAAATATATTAAAAGGAAACTACCGGTATAATTGAAAATGCAGTGCAGCCTGCGGGTATCATGTTATAGAGCAGTAGGAGCTGAGCAGATTGATATACAGTTTTGTGGGACAAGATTTAGTAAAATTTGTAATTATACATTTACATCTCTGCTCTTTTTATACTTAGGAGTCATGTGGGCGGTCCTAACAATGACCGACAGCTAGTGCTACATGACTAGGCCTAGATATAACCATCAATCACTGATAACCCACCCACACGACGCTTACGTATAGAAATTAAATAAATTCCAAGTGTTGCTGGATCTGTTCCCACAAAACTATATATCAGTCTGCTCAGCTCCTCCTGCTCTATAACATGCTGCCTGCAGATTACACTGCATTTTCATGGGTTATTTTTTCCTCATAATATAAGTAAAGCATTCTGAACTAGATATAACATTAGATGGGCACTTACCTGGTAGAGCCCCCATCACACCAGCACTTGTCCTGCAGTGATGAAGGCCCATACTCACTAGCCTCAATGGTCACATGCCATACATGCATGCACTATCACTGAGGACAGGGATTAGTTGCATTGGTTGCACATGTACAGCATGACACCTATGCAGGAAAGTAAAGAGAGCCCAGCAGGAGCAGCACTGGAACAGCAGGGGATTTACCGGGTGAGTCTCAGAAAATATTTCATTTCCTATTCTGGTCTTGAAAAATCAACCCCCATTAATAAGTTCAGATTTTGTCTATTTTTCTGCATAATTTCTGGATGTTGCTGAAACAAACAGCAAAGAACATAGGGATTGCTTTCCTATTAGCCTGTTCTATTTTGTGGGGGTGAATGGCTGGGGATGGGGTTTGCCTTAAAGGGGTTGTCCGGGTTCAGAGGTGAACCGGGACAAATCTCCATTTTCACCCAGGCAGCCCCCTGACATGAGCATCGGAGCATTTCATGCTTTTTTGTTTATCTGCCTAGCAATGTTCCCGGTGACGTCACCGGTTCTGATGACGTCGCTGGGCTCACTGCTGGTCCCTATGCAGAGCCCGGTACGTCA
This sequence comes from Bufo bufo, assembly GCF_905171765.1. Taxonomy (NCBI): domain Eukaryota; kingdom Metazoa; phylum Chordata; class Amphibia; order Anura; family Bufonidae; genus Bufo; species Bufo bufo. The sequence continues at coordinate 603,689,048 of NC_053389.1, read as the reverse complement.
CTGGATCTCCAGAAAATGGCTTTGCGCTGTGCGATTTAGCACAGGGCAAAGGAGAGCATTGGACCATGGTGGGGATAGGGTTGAGCGGTAAACCGGTGTCCACGATATACCGCGGTATTAAGAAACGGCGATATGGCGATATCCCCGTTTCCAAATAACCGCGGTATTTGGTGACGTCATAGGAGCGGTCATATGCGTGCTGACCGCTCCTAAATTTGTGTCAGCCCGCCCCTACATCATGCATATGCATACCGTACACATTACCTTCTGCAGCGGTCGCCCCGGCTCCTCCTCACTCCCATATTCAAGTCTCCGCCCACTGGCCGAGCACAGGAGTGAAGCGCGCAAAGTCAGTCAGCAGTCCGTGTCCAAGCCAAGGTGGGGGAAGAGGAGTGACAGACCCTAACGGCCCAGGTGTCAGAAATAAAGGTTGTACTGTCTATGTCTTCTGCAGCCCTGGCCCTGCCTGCAAGCTGCACTGCACATGGTGATGGCATCCATACAGGAGCAACAAGAAGACATTACTGTGTGGGGGCCACAAGACATTATTATACTGATGGCGGAGGGGTTACAAATTGTTGTCCTATACAGTATAATGTCACCTTGTGGCCCCCTTACAGTATAGTTCCTGAGTCCAGACAGTATCATGTCTCCTGGTGGCCCTATGTAGTATAGTGACTCTTGTGGCCCACTGCCTGCCCATGCAGTATATAATGTCTCCTTCTGCCCCGCTGCCTGCCCATACAGTATATAATGTCTCCTTGTGGCCCCCATACAGTATATAATGTCTCCTTGTGGCCCCCATACAGTATAATATGTCCTTGTGGCTCTCACAGTATATTATCTCCTTGTGGCTGCCCCCATACAGTATAACGTCTCCTTGTGGCTTCCCCCATACAGTATAACGTCTCCTTGTGGCTTCCCCCATACAGTATAACGTCTCCTTGTGGCTTCCCCCATACAGTATAACATCTACTTGTGGCTGTCCCCATACAGTATAACGTCTCCTTGTGGCTGCCCCCATACAGTATAACGTCTCCTTGTGGCTGCCCCCATACAGTATAACGTCTCCTTGTGGCTGCCCTCCATACAGTATAACGTCTCCTTGTGGCTGCCCTGTACAGTATAACGTCTCCTTGTGGCTGCCCCATACAGTGTAACGTCTCCTTGTGGCTGCCCCATACAGTGTAACGTCTCCTTGTGGCTGCCCCATACAGTGTAACGTCTCCTTGTGGCTGCCCCATACAGTGTAACGTCTCCTTGTGGCTGCCCCATACAGTGTATAGTCTCCTTGTGGCTGCCCCATACAGTGTAACGTCTCCTTGTGGCTGCCCCCATACAGTATAACGTCTGCTTGCGGCCGCCCCCATACAGTGTAACGTCTCCTTCTGGCTGCCACATACAGTGTGACGTCTCCTTGTGGCTGCCCCATACAGTGTAACGTCTCCTTGTGACTGCCCCATACAGTGTAACGTCTCCTTGTGGCTGCCCCATACAGTGTAACGTCTCCTTGTGGCTGCCCCATACAGTGTAACGTCTCCTTGTGACTGCCCCATACAGTGTAACGTCTCCTTGTGGCTGCCCCATACAGTGTAACGTCTCCTTGTGGCTGTCCCATACAGTGTAACGTCTCCTTGTGGCTGCCCCCATACAGTATAACGTCTGCTTGCGGCTGCCCCATACAGTATAATGTCTCCTTGTGGCCCCAAGTGTTTTTTTCTTCGAAATAGGTATTTATCGCAATATATATCGTTATCGCAATAAATTTCTTAATAGCGTTATTGTGGGAATATTTTTGATATCGCCCAACCCTAGGTGGGGATCCAACACCTTGGAGACCCCCCTTCCCCCAATCAGCCATTTGAGAAGGCATCAACCCTCACAGTAGCGCCGTGGCCTTCTTTCAGCTCACCAAGCACATCACCGTACATTGTATAGCGGCTGTGCTTGGCATTCACTTCGATGGGGCTGAGCTGCACCTAGCCCCTTGCGACCGATGAACGTGATGTCACATGGCCTAGTCAAAATTACAAGGGGGCTGTGGTGCTACTGCAAGCGCTGGTGTCTTCTCAAACAGCTGATTGGTGGGGGTCCCAGGTGTCGGACCCTCACTAATCAGATCAGGAGGATGGGCCGTCAGCAGAGAAGTCTTGGAAAACCCCTTTAACAAAAGGGAGGGGATTAATTTTTTGTGTTTTGGTGTACACACAGTAGAGGGGGAGGCTCCTGCTGCAATCAGTTGTCTTAAAGCCAGACACAGGATTGTGAGGAGGAGGAGGAGGAGGAGAAGTAGGAGAGCATGTCTGATCATCTGGGAAAATGTCTCTACTGTTCACACCATATAGATAACCGTGTGCTCGTGGTAGACTCGGGGATAATGAAAGCATGTATATAAATGCTGCTCAAAGTGGGCAGAAGTCTAGATGCCCACCCTAGACAATCATCATGTCCTGCATGTAGTACATGATAAAAGGGCGACAAACCTATGATTTATGGTAGCGCAATGCCCTTTTAGAGATGATCACTGACTCTCAGCTATCTAGGCTACTTGATTACAAAAAATGCTCAGCGAGCTAGGATCCCTACATCAGCATCTAGCTCCACGTGTTTCTTTACTCTAGTAATTCATCAGGAGCTTAGCTAAGGTTTGTAGTGACTGACTGCAGAGCTGAGAGAAGCGTTGCCATGCGGCAGCATGTCCGGCACTAGGATGGCTGTAATTACCGTATTTTTTGCCCCATAAGATGCACTTTTTTCCCCCTAAAGTGAGGGAAAAATGTCCCTGCGTCTTATGGGGTGAATACTAATGAGCGCTTCCATTATGGAAGCACTCATTAGTACCGGAGGACCGGGAAGCGGTAAAGGCTCTGTACTTACCACTTCCTGGTCCTCGGCTGTGCAGTGGCTGCGCACAGCGTAAGGGCGCTCTGTGACCTCACGCTGTGCCTGCTGGTTCACAGCACAACCGACAGCAGGAGGAAGAAGATCGCAGGCGGTGAGGAGCAGCGGCGTCCAGGAGAGGTAAGTGGTTTATTTATTTTGTGATCTGATGCTGGGGTCTGCTGAATTATGGCTGGGGGCTGGTGAATTATGGCTGGGGGCTGATTATATAACTGGATACTGATTACATATGGCTGGGGCTGCTGAATTATGACTGGGGGCTGATTACATATGGCTGGGGGCTGCTGAATTAGGGCTGGGGGCTGATCACATATGGCTGAGGGCTGATATGAGGCATGGAGGACTGATATAAGGCATGGGGGTCTCATCTGAGGTCTGATTGGGGGTTTCTTTATATTGGGCTCTGATCTGAGGTCTTATTAACATTGGGGATCTGATTGGGGCTGTGAGCTGAGGTCTGATTAATATTGGGGGTCTGATTGCTGATCTGATCTGAGGTCTAATGAAAAAAATTTTTTCCTTATTGTCCTCCTCTAAAACCTAGGTGCGTCTTATAGGCCAGTGCATCTTATAGGGCGAAAAATATGGTACTTATGACACACTCTTAACAGATTAAATATGTCTCACCTCGAAGTCTTTTCCTCTGTGGCACCCGTTCGACTGTATACAAGTCAGATGTATGCAGATTTTCCAACATACCATTTTCTATATGACTGAATTGCTGTGTGGGTGTAATCCTTTGAATGCTCCACAGTCTGATATGCATTAATTGACGATTCTTGTTAAAAACATGGCTACAAGTGTGTGTGGGGCGAGGGGAAGGGGGGTAAGGGCTATTGGGAAGCTTTTGTTGCAATTATGTACTGTACCTAATTTTCTTGTAATCCGTTGACACATTTGTTTGCTCATTGTTCATATGACATTCATATTTCAATTGAAAAAAAAATTCAGTAAACAGATCAAAAGAAGGCGAGAAAAAAAAATCATATGTTATAACATGTACAAAGACTGGATTTTCACTGGTTGAACAATGATGGTCTGCTGAAAGACCTCTTCACCACCACGTACACAAGATTGGTGGTGAACGTGCTCGGTCTCAAAAATATAGATCTAGTGTACACAGACGGGGTTTAGTATACTGACAATAAAAAAAAAGGGTACATACAGTATATGGTAGCATAAAGTAGGAAAAACTCATATGTTTTTCCTACTTTATGCTACCATATACTGTATGTACCCTTTTTTTGCACACGCCCATTGTAGAAATGCACACGCCCATTGTAGAAATGCCTATTCTTGTCTGCAAAACGGACAAGAATAGGACATGTTATATTTTTTTTGCGGGGCCATGGAACGGAGCAACGGATGCGGATAGCACACGGAGTGCTGTCCGCATCTTTTGCGGCCCCATTGAAGTGAATGGGTCCGCACCCGAGCCGCAAAAACTGCGGCTCGGATGCAGACCAGAACTACGGTTGTGTGAATGAGGCCAAAGACATCATGCACATGGACCAGTGTTTAGATCCGCATCCAATATGCAATATTATGCAGGCCACACATGGACCCACTCCTTTCTATAGGTGGGCAAAAAATAAGGACCGCACATGGATGTCATTAGTGTGCTGTCTGTATCCGTGCGGCTGTTCAAAAAATTATCGAACAGGTCCTATTCTTGTCCATTTTGCAAACAGGAAAAGGCAGTACTATTATAAAAATGCAGCATGCACATGGGTGGTATCTGTATTTAGCAGATCCGCGGTTTGAGGACCGCAAAATACATACGGCTGTGTGCATCAGGCCTAAAGCTGACATACACATTGGATGTACTGTATTTCGGCTGAACCACTAGGGCAGGGATGGCCAACCTGTGGCTCTCAAGCTGTTGCAAAACTACAACTCCCAGCATGCTTAGACTGTCTACAGCTATCAGCCTACAGCAGGGCATGGTGGGAGTTGTAGTTTTACAACAGCTGGAGAGCCTCAGGTTGGCCACGCCTGCACTAGGGAGTGGCAGTGAATCCAGAGGAAAAAAAGAGCAGTCTGGTTTGAAGTTGTTTGAGAGCTGCACTTATACAAGCAGACAAACAACACGAGTTTGTGAGCCTTCACGTGTTCCTCTGCCAGTCAGGGGAACGTCAGCTCCAGTAAGCAGGGGGCCAGCAGAGCAGGGCAGGCCAGACAGGTGCTGGTAGTGGAAGACTCAATTATTAGGGGTACAGATAGGGAAATCTGTCACAAAGACCGTGATCGCCGAACAGTGTGTTGTCTTCCTGGCGCTAGAGTTCGACACATCGCGGATCGGGTTGACAGATTACTGGGAGGGGCTGGAGAAGATCCAGCAGTCATGGTCCATATCGGAATCAAAAAAAGTTAGAGGTAGGTGGAGCGTCCTTAAAAAAGATTTTAGGGATTTAGGTCACAAGCTTAGGGCAAGGGTAGTGTTTTCCGAAATACTACCTGTACCACGAGCCACACAAGAAAGGCAGCGGGAGATTAGGGAGGTAAACAAGTGACTCAAGAGCTGGTGTAAGAAGGAGGTGTTTGGGTTCCCGGGGAACTGGGCCGACTTCTCTGTCGGCTACAAGCTCTATCGTAGGGATGGGCTGCACCTCAATGGGGAAGGGGCAGCTGTGCTGGGGAGAAAGATGGCTAGAAGGTTGGAGGAGTGTTTAAACTAGGGACTGGGGGGGAGGGTAATTACATTATAGGAGGGGAAGATAGTGCAGATAGAGACCGGGGGCAAGGTAGTGGGAATGGGGGAGGAATGGAAGGAGGGACTAGAACAGTTCAGAAGGAAAGGTGTAGGGTAAAAAATATACATAAACCTCTCAAATGTATGTATACTAATGCCAGAAGCCTGACTAATAAAACTGGGGAACTGGAATTAGTGATGTGTGAGGAGGACTATGACATGGTGGGAATAACTGAGACATGGCTGGATGATAGCTATGACTGGCAGTTAATGTACAAGGTTACAGTCTGTTTAGAAAGGATCGTCAAAACCGGAGAGGGGGAGGGGGCGTCTGCCTTTATGTAAAGTCCTGTCTAAAGCCCACACTCCGAGAAGATATAAGTGAGGGACATGAACATGTGGAGTCACTGTGGGTAGAGATACATGGAGCTAAAAACAATAAACAACTACTAATAGGAGTTTACTATAAACAGAAAATCTACTACTAAACGAGATAGACAAGGCGGCAAATCATAATGAGGTGGTTATTATGGGGGACTTCAACTACCCAGATATAGACTGGGAAACTGAAACTTGTATATCTCATAAAGGAAACAGGTTCTTGGCAATAACCAAAGACAATTACCTCTCCCAAATGTGAAGAGGGGACATCCTCTGCGTCTGGAGGAAAGAAGGTTTGTACACAAACATAGAAAAGGATTCTTTACGGTAAGAGCAGAGAGACTAAGGAACTCTCTGCCTGAGGAGGTGGTGATGGTGAGTTCACTAAAAGAGTTCAAGAGGGGCCTGGATGTATTTCTGGAGCGTAATAATATTACAGGCTATAGCTACTAGAGAGGGGTCGTTGATCCAGGGAGTTATTCTGATTGCCTGATTGGAGTCGGGAAGGAATTTTTTATTCCCCTAAAGTGGGGAAAATTGGCTTCTACATCACAGTTTTTTTTTATTGCCTTTCTCTGGATCAACTTGCAGGATAACAGGCCGAACTGGATGGACAGATGTCTTTTTGCAGCCTTATAAACTATGTTACTATGATTCCGGCAGGCCTGCCCGACCATCTGATGTGTATGGGGGTATCTCGACGAGTGTTTCCTCTAAGCTGTGCTCTCTGTAAAGCAGAGGGTGAAACAACAAGCTACCAAGGATTAACAAGCCTAATAATTAATCATTTGGAATTTTAACAATTAAAGGGGTTGTCTCATGTCAGCAAATGGCATTTATCATGTAGAGAAATTTAATACAAGGCCCTTACTATTGTATTATGATTGTACATATTGCTTTCTTTGCTGGCTTTTTTCATTTTTCCATCACATTATACATTGCGCATTTCCATGGTTACGACCACCCTGAAATCCAGCAGAGGTGGCCGTGCTTGCACACTATAGAAAAAGGCGCCAGCCTCTCTGGTGGCTGGGACGGTGGGAGTGCACACAGACTGGCACTTTCTCCTATAATGTTCAAGAACGGCCACCACTGATGGATTACAGGGTGGCCATAACCCCTGGAAATGAGTGGTGTATAATGTGATGGAAAAATCAATGAATGAAGCCAGCCAGCAAAGGAGACAATATGGACAATCACAACACATTAGTAAGTGCCTTGTATTAACTTTCTCTACATGATAAATGCCATTTGCTGAAGTGAGACAACCCCTTTAACTATTTCAATTCCAACTGCAGTGCTCTCGAAGATCCATGGGGCCCTCTCAACTCTTTCCTGACAGCAGATGTCAGGGGACAGAAGGATCTGGAAGCTGGTGAATTTTAACACGTCCAATCCAATAGTTGTCAGATGAACAAATGTTTGACCTACAGGTATCTTATGTATGATCAGCCTTACTACGCCTTATCTTGACCTCCACAACTCCCATGTACCTCTTTTTTACACCATTAATGGTACCAAGATCTTTGACCCATAGAATCTTATGAAGTCACAGAAATGTAGTTATGGTCCTCAACAGGCAGGAAAGAAAAGTCTGACTTGATGAAGATTTGGAAGAGTTCTTGGGGCTGCTAAAAATGTTATATCCCTTATTGCTCCAATTTTACTATTAATCAGATTGGTTTCATGTAGAGTTTACCAGCCATTTACCCAAATGTAATTGTGAGCCTGGCTTCTTCTAACACTTCATACAGAAGCCATGTGCATAAAGACTGTACACACTAATAGAGACCACAGATACCATGGTGATGTAGGTATTCCATGTGACGCCATATGTTGTCTCTTGTAAGACGCGGTATGATGTCATTCACTAAATACAGCATCTGATAGAGGTCTCGGTAAGAAGGCATCATACAGGGCTCACAGGGATACAGAGGTATAGTAGGGCCTAACAGAAGAGAATTGGTGCAGTAGAGTGTGTGGTGTCTAGGTGACCCATCTCTTAGGCAATTTACCAATTAAGAGGAATATAATGTGGTTAGCACTGGGGTCCTAGGTTCGAATCCGACCAAGGACAACATCTGCATAGAGTTTGTACGTTCTCCCCGTGTTTGGGTGGGTTTCCTCCCACACTCCAAAGACATACTGATAGGGAACTTACATTGTGAGCCCCAGTAGGGACAGTCAGATGGTTAATGTGTGTAAAGTGCTGCGGAATATAGTAGCGCTATATAAGTGTATAAAAAGATATAATAATAAACTAGGCATTCAAAGATAATCTATTTTTTGTTGACTGATACTGGACACAAATATTGACTGACATAGAGAACTGTCTACCATTATAAACCGAGTGCCTGGATTTTTACTATTTTACTTACTTTGGTGTGAAGTTTGGCAAACTGCTTGTCGTCCAGTAGTGTCTGTGTATAAACTCTTCTCTTATAGCGGAACTGAAAAAAAAAGGGAAAGACACAAGAACAAGGAGGCCTATGTAAGGTACATGTATGCAGATAGAAATGCATTTTATCATGATTGTACAAATTAGCAGGTGATGTAAAATACATAATTCCCAGCAGAAGTTATAACATATGTGATACATCATCTCTCCAATCACAGACGTTAGAATAAGAGCAGCAGACAGCCGATCACAGCTCCTGGGCGGCATAGAATACCCGAGCCTATTCTACAACTCTACAACAAAAGGAAAGATCAAAAATTGAAAAGATCTAAAAAAGAGTGTGTAGAGGAGAAAGTAACTGGTAAACGTAAAGGGCTTCTGCTTCTTATATGTCCTCCAATTAAGTAGTACTATACCATAATCTTGTATAATTACTTTTTAGGTAAAAGGCCGCAAGCTTACCTCTAGGTAGGGTACAGGTGTGGCCAAAGAAGGTGGATATTCCCGTAGCAGTCGCTCTTCATCAAGGAATTTCCCAGCTCTACCATTAAAAGCTGGCTGGAAGAGTCCATAATTCAGAACGTCCTTCAGGCTGTGGTTGAGGGTGCACAAGATGCGCTGTTTGGACACCCAAACTGGAGCATCAGGGTTCAGCCGGAGGCACTTCTGAACATGGAGAAGAAACAAAATCATCAGACTGTTTGATAGATACAGAACTTGTATAACCAGAATAATTAGTACATGGCGGAGTGAGTATGACACCCAGTGGTTCCCACATTGACGATGGTGAAGAGTGGAACAATGTATGTCATCCAGGAGGCAATCACCATCCATGAACTCACACTACAGCCACACCACTTATTCATTAAGACAATCACTCCGACCACATTGCCATACTGTTTTCAACATTGGTTTGGAATCTACCAAGGACCTTATTCATGAAAAGCACACATATACATTAAGGGGAATCTATCACCAGGTTTGTACTGCCTTATCAGAGGGCACCGTAGGGTAGTGAGAGAGCCTCCGATTATAGTGTTGAGTTGCTAACTAGTTAAATCGAAGCCGTTTCCATTATACCACACTTCATTAGGTGCTTCCAAACCCAGCACTGACACCTTATGTTCATGAGCAGGGGGCTCTCTTGTCCTTCCAGAGAAAATTGACAACATATTTTTCTCTATACTGTACATAGGGAAAAAGCTGTCAATCAGTGTTGATTAGGTGGTGGGAGTCAGCAGACTGCCGAGCACTTGCATATAGAGAGGACTGAGCGCTTGGCTTGTGCTGCACCTAATAAAGTGTGATGTTCTATAAACTAATGCAAGTTAGTGATGCACCGCTATAATCAAGGTCTCTGTCACTAATTTATGCTAAGTGCATAAACCTGGTAACACATTACCTTTAAAGCCATCAATATGAGCAATGATTACTGCCACTAAATTGCGGGTAACCTAAAGAGGACCTTTCATGGGTCCAAACATTATAAACTAAGTATCAGGGTATGTAGGGCATAGTGCAGGGATCTAACTGCACTTACTATTTTCCTGGGCGCCGCTCCGTTCGCCCGCTGTGACTCCTGTTGTATTCTCCCACCTGGTATGCTAATTTTAGCATCAGAGCAATGAGGAGGAGACAGAGTCTTTCTCCGTGGGCGCCTCCTTCTCCCTGGCTGTAGAGCTGTCCAATCGCAGCGGAGATCGTCAGAGCCAGGAAGAAGGTGAGGTTTTTCTCCCCCCCTGGCTGTGACGCTCTGCGCTGCGATTGGACAGCGCTACAGCCAGGGGAGAAGGAGACGCCCAGTAGAGAAAGACTCTGTCTCCTCCTCATTGCTCCGATGCTAAAATTAGCATACCAGGCGGGAGAATACAACGGGGGCCACGGTGGGGGAACGCAGTGGCTCCCAGAAAAAATAGTAAGTGCAGTTAGATCCCTGCACTATGCCCTATGTATCCAGATACTTAGTTTATAATGTTTGGACCCATGAAAGGTCCTCTTTAAAATGACTTGGATACCTGTCTGAGGCTGGGTTTCCATGTTCAGATTTTTTTATTCGGTTTTTGAAGTCAAAACCAGGAACGGATCATAAACTGCGAACAGTTCTAAATCCACTTCTGGTTTTAGCTTTAAGAACTGCATAAAAAAAAACTGAACATGGCAACCCCATTTTACATTAGACATCTTCCAGGGAGATGGTTCTATTTCTCCGGGAGACACATCTTTGCATATCATTTTCCCATGGATCACTTCTACTAAGTTGCATCCTAGGCATCTCACTCAGCCAGCCAGAATCCTTCTCCATACCAATGAGGAGGCAGGCACGCCAAAACAGCTGTCTGTGGATGGATTTTGTTTTCCTGTCATGTTCCAAGGCTTCTCAAAGTCAGACATTGACTTATAGGGAGCCACTTCCAGTAGGTAAAACTAGAGAGACGGTTCTCTTCGTCTGGGAGATACATTTTTTTCCCATGGAACATTGCCATTGAGTCTCCATACATAGCTGGTATCCTTAAGGGGAGACAATACCCCCTAAGCATCAGACCTCTTCCAAAGTGATAGATGTTGGTGCCACCACTTCTTGTACAGACATGGTGCAAAGCAGCCATTACCAAAATATACCAAGTTTACGTATGAATCCTGCAACCTGATTGATGCTCCACTGTTATTAGACCAACAGTTGCAATGCAGCCAAGCTTACTTGACAATTTTCTGCCCACGGTTGTGTGCCAATCTGAGCTAATGAGAGGAATAATGAATTTATTAATAGATATGCGAAACAAAAGCGGCATAAAAAAGTCACGCATTAATATTTGTACTATAATTTGCAACTCTTTACACTTTTGAAAAGTGTCGAGAGAAGTTGGTGGGACTTAGTGGGAGGGGGTGGGACCTCCCCTTCAGAAACTGGTGTAAATTATAGTTGATTTCAGTTTCTGGGCAAGGATAGTCAATTTATTTTGGGGTCCATGCCTCTTAATAAATTGGATGCATCCTTCACCAGCAGACTTTTAACTAAGAGGCGTATACAACGTTACTAGTTTTAGTAAATATGCTCCTATGTCTTTAAACAAAGGATGAGAGGCAACACCATGAAAACCATAGAGGGAATTCATCAAGTACTGTGCACCAGAAAAGAGGAGCCCAAAAGTCACAAAAATTTCACGTAAATGCTCACTACTTTTCTGAAAAGTGGTTGCGGCATGGGCAGGGCTTAGCGGGAGGGGAACGGCTTCTCGTGTCCCAGCTAATTTTCAATAATTTACACCATAGATGCTATAAATGAATACAGATACATAGTATTACCAATCTTGTATGTTTTTAGGAAACACATTGTCAGAGTCTTAAGTTCACATCTACATGTTGTACTAAGACGGCACAATAAATTAGGATCTCACTGAAGCAACACGCTTCCTGGATCTATAAACAGCAGTGTTCCCTCTGTACTGTACTAAATTTAAATCATTTAGTACAGCGTGTGCTGCCCACTTTCCTGTAAAGATTCTGGAACACTATAGAGAGACGCCGGTGTCACATTGGTACAAACTGAATCATGACGATAGAAATCTTGTGTTCTTTGCTGGGACCTTAAAAGAGGTTTTCTGGGCTCTCCTATATTGATGACCTATCCTCAGGACAGGTCATCAATATCAGATCGGCGGGAGTCTGACACCTGGCACCCTCGCTGATCAGCTGTATAAGGAGACGGCGTGCGGAATGTGACCATGGCCTCTCCCTTTTCTCTTCCTGTTTGCTGCTGCTTTGCCATAGACATAACAGCAGGAAGAGCGACAGGAGACAGCACGTGTACACCGCAAGCGCTGCCGTCTCCTCATATAGCTGAATGGGTGCCAGGTGTTGGGGTCCCGCCTATCTGATATTGATGACCTATCCTGAAGATAGGTCATTAATATAGGAGAGCCCGGAGAACCACTTTAAAGAGGTTTTCTGGGACGTTACTGCTGATGGCCTATCTGACTTGCAAGGGTTCTGTCACGGCCTTGTGTGTTTTGTGACACTTTCCTTCACTTGCGGTTGCCCGTGGCAACGTGTGTTGTGTGCATGTGGTGGCAGTGTCTCGGCCTTGTGGCTGTTTCTCAGGGCATGGTTGCCTCGCATGCCATTGCCAGCGGTAACAGGTGGAGTGTGATGTTTGTGTGTACACTTCCCCTTTAAGTGCCTTTTTCCCTTGCCTGGTGTTGGAAGGGTTAATTCCCTTCCTAGTGAGTGAACACTGGGTGTGTCTGTGTGTGGGTGTGGCTACTTGGGCTATTTAGCTCCTGCTGGATGCCAGTAGCTGAGGGGTACTCCAGCCATGGTGTTTGCTGGAGTCATCCTCCTGGTCTCATATACCATCTGTCCAGTAAGGGCCACCCTTGGTCATAAGTAATGTTTAGACATAGATGTTCTTATCTTATTATATGTCTAGTGGTGTCTCTATGTTTATTGCAGCTTATGGTTTCTGGGTTCCTGTGTGCTTTGTGTGTGTGCTGTGTCCTTTTGTGTTTGGTGTGGACATTAGCACTTCTGCACGGGTTGCCCTCTGCTGTATATGTTCCCCATTCCTTGCAGCCTGGCCAGTGAGACTCCTGTTCATCCGTGCCTAGCAGGAACAGGTCGTCTTACCCTGCTCCTAGTTCCAGGGCTATCCTGAGGGCTAGTAGTGACCCTAGGTTCCGGAGTATGAGCCCTCTTACCATCAGGGTTGGCTCATACAGCTAGGAGTCAGGGTCAGATTTAGGGACACTATAGGAGGTGACATGCTCCCTGTTTCCTGTCCTGGCCCAGCAGCTACCCTTTCTTATTGACACCGCACGGCTGAGGGTTTCCCCCACCCTCAGCCGTGACAGGTTCGGCTCCCAGCACCACTGTGATCAGTTGTTTTCAGGAGTTGTGTGCCAAAACCAGGCATCGTAACATCACAGCTCCGTAAATCATCAACAGTAAAGGCCCAGAAACCCCCTTTAAGAACTTACACTAATATAATATGGCATAAAGTACAGATCCAGAAAGCTTCCTTTAAAAGAGTTTTCTGACAGTTTTTTACTAATGACCTATTCTCTGGATAGGATAGGTTATCAGTAAAAAAAAAAACTGTCAGAAAACCCCTTTAACTAAACACAACAGCAGGTGGGGACAGTTGAGGATGTGATCCTTGGCTCTGAGGGACTAGTCCATAGACACATGTCAGTACAGGTCCACAAAGATGTACTTACAAATATTAAATTGTATTATATCATATTAAAGGGGTTTTCAAGAGGAATATTTTTAAATAAGTAGTAGAATGGACTTAAACAAAAAGAAAATGAAGTATCACTCACTCTCACCAATCCCATAATGCTGCTGTCTGCTCAACAAGTCCCTGTTGCTCTCCACTTCCAGGTCCCAGCTTGACACACGCACATCGGCTATTTTTGGTCCCATAGAAATGAATGGAGGGCGCCTGAACATGTGCGGCGTTCCTGCACATACAGTATCTGAGATTGGTGGCATATCCTAGCAATATGCCACCAAGGTCTCAGATGAGACAGCCCCTTTAAGCTTATGTCACAATCCTACCATATCAAATCAGGGGTTTACTCTACAAGAACTGAAATCTACAGTGTTCTAACATATCAACCCTTGTGCTTGTTCACTAGACATAAGCATGCATACAAAATTAAGGTTGCCCTATTCAAGGTATTGATGCCAGCTAAAGTAGGGGTAGACAATTTACCGATGCTCTTGAGTCTACACACCACATACTGTAGACCACTTTAGGAGTTAGCTCATTTTTTAGAACAGCAACATTACAAAACCACAGACAACAGTAAAAACAGCCCACAAAGGCAAGGCTATGTACAGTACACCATCACAACTAAAATTTTAATTGTCAAAAACTAAAATGAAAAGCAAATTTTCAATGCCTCTTAATAAGAGGGGTTTTCCGCCCATTTCACCTAAGCAGTACATAATACTTACCCCTCCTTTGCTCCGCAATGCTGATGCTTCCTCTGCGCTCACATGGGCTGCAAGCTCTTCTGTCCAGGTCCCACATCCAGCCGCTTCCCAGGTGGAAGAGCTGGCAGCATCGCGGAGCGAGGGATGGGTAAGTACTATTTAAAAGATCTTCCTCCTGCAAGTAAGTGCAAATTACCACTTAGGAAACATGGTCAGAGAACGCCTTTAAGACATTTTGTGTCTGTGCTCCTCTGCAGACTAGGTATCTCCATGGTAACAGACTGCAAACAATCTGTGTGTAGTCAGTCTAATCTTGCAGTCTTTGTGCGAACATATATTTGATGGGTTAGCCAGGAGTAGAAGACGGATAGACATACTGTATGACCAAATTACACTGTCTGTCTCCATGGAGATGCATAGTCGGCAAAGGAGCTGTAGAAACTGTAGAAACACCATTTTTTTTAATTAACACATATTGCAAAGTTGCTTAATTTGTCATTTTATATGCATTGAGGGAATAAAAAACAAGTTTGCAAAGGTGGGCATAGTTTTCAGTGATTTGTCCAGCCCTGATGTAAAACTTTTTCTGCAAACGATTGCTATATCAGAACCATCAATGATAGCAGACCCAAAGGTCCACAAAGTCCTGTCCCAGATGGAGTTTCCCTTTAATTCAAAAAGTAAGATGAATAAAACATGGCTGCCACCTGTATCAGCTAGTTCCATATATTGCGGCTGCCGCAGACGAACTTGAATGGGTCCATTATCTGTCCGCACCGCAAAAAAAAAAGGTCCCGGACCTTTTGGATTAGGGACCCATTCAAGTGAATGGGTTCACATCCGTGATGCGGTGCAAAAACGGCCGGGGCTGTTTGCGTGTGCATGAGCCCTAAAGGGGAATTCTGGTTGAAGTTACCACCTACCCACAGGATAGATAACTATTACATCTGGAGGATCCTACTGCTGGGACTTCCGACACTCACAAGAACGGGAACCCTGTACCCCGTGGAGCCCCCTGAAATGCCATTGCTCCGACTACAGTGCTCAGCTATCTCCGAAACTCCCATAGAAATGAATGGAGGGGCAGTGCGCATGCCCAACCGACCACGCCGTTCATTTCGAGGTACTCCATGGAATATGGGGTCCTGATTTTGGTGATCAGTGAGGGTACCAGCACTCTCACCCCGATGTTATAGCAATCCCCTATACTGTGGATAGGGGGATAATGTCACACAACCAGAATACCCCTTTAATTAATATTATTTGGATTTCTTCTCATGATCTTCTAGCGGTTTATCTAACATATAAACGGCAATCTTTTTGCACAGAGAGGCAGGTCAGAGCTGAGAATCATAGCAATCCCTACATTAACAAGACTTCCGGACGCCCACACACCTGAGCCAGCGGCAGCCTTGCCAGCACAATCCTGGAGCGAGCACATTGTGTCATAGTATCCACTCCTGATCACTTATACTTCATATTAAGACGCCTCTATATAGCACAGAGAAAACAGGAGGAAGAATGTACCGCTCTTCCCACACCTCCAGCCATCAATCAATCCTAAAATAAACGGATTCGCAGAGCTCCAGATCTCACAAAACCCCTGTGTTTGGCAGAAAGCCTGTTTCTAGCTCCATCCTTCAGAGATGCATAGAACATGAACTCCTTCTTCAGAGTAGTCAGTGTGTCTGTCCGTCATTTACATCCAGCGGTGAGAGAGATAACTGCTCACTAATGATCTGACACCAACACAAGCAAGTGAAGAGCACAAGGAAACAAAACACGGGAAAAGATGTCTCCTATATGTTCTATAGCTGTATGATGTGATCCAGTGCATAGACCAGGGATCGGCACTCCAGACAGTCAGAAACTACAACTCCCTACAGCTCCATTCACTTCTATGGGAGTTGTGAGAACAGCCGGGCATGTTTGCATGCTGGGAGTTGTAGTTTCACAGCAGCTGGAGTGCCGAAGGTTGCTGATCACTGGTATCTATGCATATTTGTAGCTATATATATATCAAATGCAGCAAAGGGTTAACAACAGACATACCATGCATCTCTAGGTAGAAAAGTCCAGCTAGGGGTTGTTTTACATCGTCTTTTTAGGCCGTTTTTACCTTTTTTTTGTGGGGTTTTTTGAAAACTTTCTTTTGTAATTTTTATACAGCCATTTCCATAGTGAATTATGCACTACAGACAAAAAGTTATCATGGTGTTTTTTAATGTGTTTTATAAAATGCTGCAAGGTCTAGGTACGCATGATGCTGTCTTATCTGGAGTTTTTCCCTATGGCTAAAGGAGTTGAAGTTGGGGGGTACTATCTCTTCGAGAGAGAAAGAACTTTAATCGGCGTGAGGAAACTTATAGGCCATACATGCTCCTCTGCAATTCTGGGAAGAAAGAGATGCAAATGAGCTCTTAAGCTCTGCCTCCACCAGATGTAATGCAGATATCCTATAAGTCAATGTTCAACCCTTTTAATAGGCCTTGAGACATGACTCGAATATTAAGTAAGCCAGCACCTCATCTGCAGACAGCTGTTTCGGGGTGATTACCCCTCATCAGTGCAGAGCAGAGAGTACTGGCTTAAAGAGGACCTTTCACCGATTATTACACTATGAACTAACTATACAGACATGTAGAGCGGCGCCCGGGGATCTCACTGCACTTACTATTATCCCTGGGCGCCGCTCCGTTCTCCCGTTATGCCCTCCGGTATCTCCGCTCACTAAGTTATAGTAGGCGGAGATTCCAGTCACTAAGTTATGGTAGGCGGAGTCAGCCCTTGTTCTGCTGTAGCGCTGGCCAATCGCATCGCAGAGCTCACAGCCTGGGAGGTTATTTTCTCCCAGGCTGTGAGCTCTGCAATGCGATTGGCCAGCGCTACAGAAGAACAAGGGCAGACTCCGCCTACCATAACTTAGTGAACGGAGATACCGGAGGACATAGCAGGAGAACGGAGCGGCACCCAGGGATAATAGTAAGTGCAGTGAGATCCCCGGGCGCCGCTCTACATGTCTGTATAGTTAGTTCACAGTGTAATAATCGGTGAAAGGTCCTCTTTAACTGGGTGAGAGGGAGAGATAGTACCCCCGAAATCCTGACCAGGATGGCCTATAAGTCTCCTCACGTCGATTAAGGCGCTCTCTCCCCAAGGAGAGATAGTACCCTCCAAATCTTGACTTAGGCTTCTCACCCAGTTAAGTCAGTACTCTCTGGTCTGCACTGATGAGGGCCAATCCCCCCAAAACAGCTGTCTGCAGATAAGTGCTGGCTTATTTAATATCCGAGTCATGTCTCAAGGCCTATTTAAAGGGTCGAACATTGACTTATAAGATATCTGCCTTACATCTGGTGGCATCAGAGGCAGTGCTTGTTAAGAGCTCATTTCCATTCCTATCTTCCCAGAATTCCAAAGGAGCATGTACGGCTTATAGGTCTCCTCACACCAATTAAGGCGCTCTATCCCCAAGGAGAGAAAGTACCCCAAATCCTGACTTAGGTCTCTCACTTAGTTAAGCCAGTACTCTCTGCTCTGCACTGATGTGGGGCAATCACCCTGAAACAGCTGTCTGCAGATGAGATGCTGGCTTACTTAATATCCGAGTCATGTCT
Source organism: Bufo bufo (assembly GCF_905171765.1). Classification (NCBI taxonomy): domain Eukaryota; kingdom Metazoa; phylum Chordata; class Amphibia; order Anura; family Bufonidae; genus Bufo; species Bufo bufo. Next base: position 603,671,122 of record NC_053389.1, on the reverse strand, counting down.
CAAGGCCATTGATTTATAGAAAAGCTGCCTTACATTTGGTGGCATCAGAGGCAGAGCTTGATAAGAGTTATTTTGCATCCCCTTCTTTCTAAAGGAGTTGAAGAAACCATAATAAAAACTCATAAGAAAAGATGCAAAGAAGTGAAAAATAAAAATGTAAAAGCTGTCTGTAGCTTGGCGGTCATGGATAAACTATACAGGGAGTGGTCTTCCTTTGTTTCTCTGTATCTCTGCACGAAAGATGGAATTTGCTGGAGCTCGCTATGGCCTGCACATGTGTACACACTGTACCACTGCAGTAGTATAATTTTATGAGATATTTGTCTTTTGTCCCGTTTTTGCTAACACTGAAATGAAGTCCTGGTACACACACCGCATTCATACTTGCATCCAGCGGATGTATTGAGTGACAGGCAGACAAAAATGGCAGACATTTTTTGGGGGGTGTGAGGTAAGGTCAGGATGAAAAACTTTTTGCCATCCCCGCTAGACTTTTGCTTTTGACTTAACTGGCATTATGTGACTAAAAGAATGGGGGAGGTTTATCAAACTGGTGCAAAGTAGAACTGGCTTAGTTGCCCATAGCAACCAATCAGATTCCACCTTTCATTTTCAGAGCTCCTTTGGAAAATGAAAGGAGGAATGTGATTGGTTGCTATGGACAACTAAACCAGTTTTCCTTTAAACCAGTTTAGATAAATCTCCCCCCATAGTTATCTATCTAGACAGAGGTATTTGATTATGCATGAACTTACTGACAAGATCAACAAATTAGAAAGAAAGTTAGTCATGGCGGGGGACGCAATAACTTAATGAAACCGCTTTGATCTTGTGTGTAATCCTACGTAATGAAAATGCATGAATCACACTCATCTATCCTAGATTTACTCCATGTTACCAGTCTAAAGCAACGACAATAATCATCATCTAAGTATTACACAAAATGTGGAACTGCAGTGCTAGTTTAATTGCAGAATGAGTATGGATGCTCCTTATCTAGCCTGTGGCCAGGGTTTATTTTTCCAATATGTCCACACAGGGTGCACGTGCTGTGCAACTCAACATTTACGTCTTTTTAACCACAGAAACTGCAGGGCACATACATACACTCCTAGATGTGAGCGGAGCTGCAGTACGCCGGCACAGCCGCTACACAGTGCTCAGCGCTTTCCCACTCTGGCTCTGTCCACTGTGTCGTTTCCTGCGCTGGTGACCAGTATCCTTTCTGTCTCCCATTCATGAAACTTCACAGCAAAACAAGAAGCTTCCCATTTAATATTATTAATAATAAGAGACAGATAGGGACACCTCAGAGTATTACTGGGGTTTTGTTTTTTGTTTTTTTATTTTTGTGGGTCCTTTTTATTAATAATATTAAAGGTTACGTTTTAAGGGGAAGTTTCTTGTTTTGCTGTGAAGTTTTACGTTTAAACTACTTCCCCAACTGACAGTTGACTGTTTAGTTCTGTGATATATGCCTCCACTTTTTGGCGTGGCTCAGCGCTGCCTCCCATTGAGATGTATGGGAAACAGAAAGGACACAGCCACCAGTGAGTTTCCTGCAGAATTTCATCACGGCTGTTCGTGCCAAAATTCAGCTGTAGATGTCCTTAGCTCTATACACAAAATCCCAGTGACAGGTTCCCTTTAAGGGGGAAAAAATTCCTTCCCAACTCCAATCAGGCAATCAGAATAACTCCCTGGATCAACGACCCCTCTCTAGTAGCTATAGCCTGTAATATTATTACGCTCCAGAAATACATCCAGGCCCCTCTTGAACTCTTTTAGTGAATTCACCATCTCCACCCCCTCAGGAAGAGAATTCCATAGTCTTACTCTTACCGTAAAGAATCCTCTTCTATGTTTGTGTGCAAACCTTCTTTCCTCCAGACGCAGAGGATGTTCCCTCGTCACAGTCACAGTCCTGGGGCTAAATAGATGATGGATATAGATCTCTGTACTGACCCCTGATATATTTATACATAGTAATTAGATCTCCCCTCAGTCGTCTTTTTTCTAAAGTGAATAACCCTAATTTTGATAATCTTTCATGGTACGGTAGTCCCCCCATTCCAGTTATTACTTTAGTTGCCCTCCTCTGAACCCTCTCCAGCTCTGCTATGTCTGCCTTGTTCACAGGAGCCCAGAACTGTACACAGTACTCCATGTGTGCTCTAACTAGTGATTTGTAAAGTGGCAGGACTATGTTCTCATCACGGGCATCTATGCCCCTTTTGATGCAACCCATTATCTTATTGGCCTTGGCAGCAGCTGCCTGACACTAGTTTCTACAGCTTAGTTTTCTGTTCACTAAAATTCCTAGATCCTTTTCCATGTCAGTGTTACCGAGTGTTTTACCATTTACTATGTACGGGTGACTTGCATTATTCCTTCCCATGTGCATACCCTTACATTTGTCAGTGTTAAACCTCATCTGCCACTTCTCTGGCCATGCCTCCAATCTATCCAGATCCCTCTTTAGCTGTATACTGTCCTCTTCAGTGTTAATTACTTTACACAATTTAGTGTCATCTGCCAAAATTTATATTTTACTATGCAAGCCTTCTACAAGATCATTAATAAATATATTGAAGATAATAGGGCCCAATACTGACCCCTGAGGTACTCCACTAGAAAGAAAAAAGGGGGGGGGGGGGGGGGGGGAAGTTTATTCAACCACCCAAGGATCTGGAAAAAATCCCCAGAGTGTGTGAAAGTAGGCGCCGACAGTGGTGGTACAGTAGGTCCGAGTAACGCAAGGAAGGCAGCTAAAGAAGTGTCCAATGAAGGCACTCTATGTAAAAATGAGATACACAAGGGGGGGGAGGTCAATTGAACGGAGTTCAACTGACCAACGGAGATGGAGAAACGTACGAAAGCGCCAAACCAAGCTAGGAGTGGGTAGAGAACATTCTCTACCCACTCCTAGCTTGGTTTGGCGCTTTCGTACATTTCTCCATCTCCCTTGGTCAGTTGAACTCCGTTCAATTGAACTCTCCCGCTTGTGTATCTCATTTGTACTCCACTAGTGACAGTGACCCAATCTGAGTATGTACCGTTAATAACCACCCTCTGTTTTCTATCCCTCAGCCAGTTACTTACCAACATACAGACGTTTTCTCCCAGTCCGAGCATTCTCATTTTATATACTAACCTTTCATGTGGTACAGTGTCAAATGCTTTGGAGAAGTCCAGATACACGACATCCATTGATTCGCCGCTGTTCATTGTGTGAACATCCCCTTAATGTTGCAAAACAAGCCTGGCCACCCACAAAGACTCCTCCCCAGTTCCCTGTTGTCTCTGACATAATTCTTTGCCTGGCACAGCCTCTCTTAGGAACAGTATCTGGGGATTCAGGTCTACCACACAGAATCTCTTCAAAGCCCTAACTGAGTGAGACACTGAACCCCAAATTATGCGACAGCACCCTTTATCCTGAACACACTGCCCTGTGGAGCATCCTGCTAACCATACCACACAGGTATACCACTGCCATGGCTGACATGATCCTGAGAATAGGCTATCAATAGTCTGATTCTTGAAAATCCCTTTGGCGACTACGCTCTGGTTCATATAGTGGATCTAAGAAGACACTCTGATTGTTCTGGAAGACAAGAAATTCTATGTGGATCCCATGAAGATCTTTAGGATCCCCTCAAAAATGTCATATGCTGTTTATAGTCAGTTAAGTAGAAAACTAATTAAAGGGGTTTTCCACTCTGTAGATACTCATGACCTACCCTCTGGATAGGTCATCAAAATCAGAACAGTTAATGTCTGACATCGAGCATCCCCACGGATCAGCTGTTTTCAGCAGCTGTCAATGCCAGAAACGAACAGAGCAAAAAGCAGAATGTTCTGCCCCCTGCATACTGGCCGTACCAGTGTACTGTAGCTTCCATTCAGCTCTGCACAACCACTAGCCAGTGGATGGAGCCTTCTGCTTCTGGCTCCGTCCACCATGGGCGGAGTGGCTATAGACCCCACAGGGAATTTTCCGAGTGGGCTGTTAACCATAGGGCCACACAAGCCCTCCTCTCTGCCGCTGGCTGGGTACATACTACTGAGGGAACTATAGAGGTCATTATTAGAGGAAGTCCAGGCAGCATGCTGAAGGTAGGGCTTGATTGGTGGGGTAACTGGTGTCAGACCCCATTGATCTGATATTGATGACCTATCCAGGAGGCAAGTCATCAATTTCTTAAGGTCAGAAAACACCTTTAAAAGTCAACAAAGGCATTGTGTTAATGGAGAAGCACATTACTATTTTATCTACTACTTTATACTATTTTATTAAATCTGTGGACGAAGGCTCAGAATAGAGCCTCTAACAGGGACATGAAAATAGCCTTATTTTGTTAAAAGGGTTGTCTCATCTGAGACATTGATGGCATATTGCTAGGATATGCCACCAATGTCAGATAGGTGCGCATCCCAGAGGCACCTTTTTCCAGAACTGGACCCCCAGAAGTGAGCGGAGAGCAGCGATGCATGCACTGCAGCCCTCCATTCATTTTTATGGGACTGCTGAAAATACATAGCTGAGCGCTATCTCGGCTGTCTCCAGCCCATAGAAGTGAATAAAGTAGTGGCCACGCTTGTGCAGTGCAGTCTCCATTCCTTTCCATGGGACTTCTGAAAATAGCCGAGCACCCTCCGAAGCTATTTTTGGAACTCCAATAGAAATTAATAGAGAGCACGCTATGCATGCGTAGTTTTTCTTCACTTTCGGGGACCCGTTCTGGAGATGAGACTTGCACCTGTCTGCTGTCTGACAATAGAGGTAGGACTCTGACCTAGAGGTGGGACTTGCACCTATCTGACAATATGTGAGACAACCCCTTTAACATCACCAATCGCTTCCTTGGGGGTACTTTGCTGGAAGTTATTGTCACTAGAGGGTACTTGGCATGAAAAGGCTGGGAAACACTAGTGTATGCACCTGAAGCTATCTTATACCCTACAGGCAATGTAGCGAGGACAGAAAATGAATCAGATACAAAAAGATAGACACTTTCATTTAGAGCAGGGGTGCACAACCTGCAGCCTGGGGGCCACATGCGGCCCTTGATACTATTCTGTGCGGCCCCCAAACATATGGTAACAGACATGTATGCCTATGTCTTGTGGCTGCTCATATGTATTTTTCATGTATTTCTCCCATTAGATGGGAGTCCTGGAAGTGGAACTAGACATTAATGGTATATAATGTGTGTTCAATATGCCATAAGTACAATATTTCAGTTGTTAATACACCTTTAAATTTTAATTTCGGCCCTCGTCATTGGTTCAGTCTGGCAATGTGGCCCCCAACCAGGAAACGTGCACCCCTGATTTAGAGGAACGCATAATCTAATATTAAACTAAATGGGTTTAGTCAGTATATACGTAAGGCTATTAATGTATGTACTTCTCTCAGTGGTTGACTGATGTCAATTCAATTTGTGCATATGCATCAAATGACACAATTACACAGGCTAATGTTCCAACAATTGATGTAAGAGACTTCAAGGTTTAATGGTGAGGCTTATACTGAGGTTGACAATAGCTAACAACCTTGTAACGAGGGGCAGGCGGCGTGTGCTTCCTTCGCAGCACCGCCGGCAACCTGCACAAGGAGAGGGGCAAGGACGTAGCCTGCGTCCTCGTCTCCATGGCAGCAGGCGAGCAGCAGGGGAGCCGAGCGCCAATAATGATGATTGGTGCTCGGCTGAGTTGGGCTGCTGTGAGTCACGTGATGCTGGCCACGTCATGTGACTCACCAGCCAGGCCTATTTAAACAGGCAGCCTGCTGGCCACTGGTTGTCTGTGATTAAGGTCTATATACGCTCCTGTATTCCTGGCATTGTGCTCCTGAATCCTGACCTCGGCTCTGCTCGTTTGACCTCGCTTCTGCTCATCCCCTGTTGCTTGTCGTGATCTCCTGGTACTGACTTCCGGCTTCTGTTTGGACTCGCTCTTGTTGCTTCCTTGTACTGATTTGACTTCCTGGTATTTGACTTAGGCTAGTTTTGACTTGCTTTATGTTCTGTTTGTCCTGTCTTTTGTTTTCCCCTGCACTTACTTAAGTTAGGGACTGCCGTCCAGTTGCGCCCCGTTACCTAGGACGGATCGTGCAAGTAGGTAGGGGCAGAGGCGTGGGTGGCAGTCAGGGGTGCACGCTTCCCTACCCCCGTCCGTGACAAACCTATTGTAGATCCAGTACATTGATAGTAATTGGAGAATAGAAAACAAACATAGGCAGACAACACAGTCTTGGATGAAGGAATGATACAGAGGAATGAATGTCAGTTTCTGTGAAGGCTTTTTTTTACCACAACTATTTATAAAAACATGGACTTTACTGAGATTTTGTTCTTGGCATTTTCTTTGCCAAACAATGGTGGTAAAGGTCAGTTTTATTAGTGAAGACAAGATATCACTGATCACAAATTTCTAATGTACAATCACCAAACCATCAGAATTCGGAAAAACTATTTTTAGAATACGCCGAATCACATCAGAAACTGTTTTAGATGAAGAAGCCTAGAATGATAAAAAAAAAACACACCCAATGGATAAAGTCCAGCAGGAGAAAAGACCATTCTAGAAAAGACATTGAACCAAGACACCAACTTTCCTCAAAATAACCTATAGAACTGGAAGACAAGAATAGCTTGAAGACGAAGGTTCATCCAAAGTATGGAATACAATTCCAGAAAATTATTGATGGTTCAAGGCTAGAATAACCATAACCAAACTTCACCAAATTACTTCTAAACGTCAAAAGATCTAAAGATGCAAAGACGTTAAATGTGCTGTCTCTTCAAGATGCCACTCTATGAGCCAAAGAGGAGAGTCACAAATTAAGAGCAGCTCCCACTCTGGTAGACCGAGCACATCCATGTATTACCATCCATGTCTGCCATTTATATGACCGATTTGAACAGATCACTAGGAGTTCGACCCAAAGAAATCAGCAGATGACCGGGGTGACTTAATTTTCAGAGAATAGGTTGTCTTCTACAGACAAATTCTTTAAAAACAGACAAAAACAATAGCAACAACAGCTGAGAACAAGGTAACAAGACAGCTAACTTTAGACTTAAAGGGGTTCTGCAGTTTTTTAAACTGATCTATCCTCTGGATAGATCAACAGCATCTGATCGGCGGGGGTCCAACACCCGGGACCCCTGCCGATCACCTGTTTGAGCTCTCACCCTAGATTCTTTAGGAAAAACTTTAACCCCTTCAGCAGCACAGACTCAGGACTGAAGGCTTTGCTGAGTAGCTGCAGACAGTGAGGAGACAAATGCTGGGCACAGGAGCTGACAGACTAGAGGAGTTCTGTAGAGCATTGCACAAGAACAGGTAGGGGGAAGATCCTGTGTGTATCAGCAGTGTCATTGTACAGCTGGGACTTATAGTAGTACAAATACAACATGCTGCTGAGTCTCCCAGCAGGCAGACATGTCACTCAGGGCAGCGCTTGTATTCACTCCCTTTGCAGAGCAGGGGGAGGGGCACAGATTGTTATTGCAGGTAAACAAAGGGCCAGAAGAGAACCAGAAGAGACAGTCTTTTTAGTTTTAAAAGATTTTTAAAAAGTTTTTAAAAGTTGCTAAGCTTAGTTATACTATATATTGCTGCCCATCAGATTTACAGTGCTATATACAGTTGCAAGATAAAGTATGTGAACCCTTTGGAATGATATGGATTTCTGCACAAATTGGTCATAAAATGTGATCTGGTTGAAAAAGTATGTAAACACCTAGACTAATGACATCTCCAAGAGCTAATTGGAGTGAGGTGTCAGCCAACTGGAGTCCAATCAATGAGATGAGATTGGAGGTGTTGGTTACAGCTGTCCTGCCCTATAAAAAACACACACCAGTTCTGGTTTTGCTTTTCACAAGAAGCATCGCCTGATGTGAATGATGCCTCACACAAAAGAGCTCTCAGAAGACCTACGATTAAGAATTGTTCACTTGCATAAAGCTGGAAAGGGTTATAAAAGTATCTCCAAAAGCCTTGCTGTTAATCAGTCCACGGGAAGACAAATTGTCGATAAATGGAGAAAGTTCAGCACTGCTGCTACTCTCCCTAGGAGTGGCCGTCCTGTAAAGTTGACTACAAGAGCACAGCGGAGACTGCTCAATGAGGTGAAGAAGAATCCTAGATTGTCAGCTAAAGACTGACAAAAGTCTCTGGCATATGCTAACATCCCTGTTAGCGAATCTACGATACGTAAACCAGTAAACAAGAATGGATTTCATGGGAGGATACCACAGAGGAAGCCACTGCTGTCCAAAAAATAAGCATATTTAGGTATATATATGACAGTACAGGTCTTCTAAAGTGTATTAAAAGCATATAAGTATACCTCCTGTCCACCTTATAAATACAGTAAACTGAAGTTTTATAAACTGGTTGAATCGTCTTCATTCTGCCCAAGGGGCGGCGTTTCATCTCCACTTGCGCCCAGCCAGCCTTGGGCATGTGCCGGATCTTGTGAAGTCGGGGACAGTAGTAGCCGCCCAGCGAAGTAAATATTGATGAGCTGGGCGGCGCTTCAAAACGACAGTTGGGGGCGGCTGGCTGGGCAGAAGTGGAGATGAAACGCCGCCCCTTGGGCAGAATGAAGACGATTCAACCAGGTTATAAAACTTCAGTTTACTGTATTTATAAGGTGGACAGGAGGTATACTTATATGCTTTTAATACACTTTAGAAGACCTGTACTGTCATATATATACCTAAATATGCTTATTGGGCCTGTCAGTGTCCCTTTAAGGCCATCTGTCCACCAGCTGAAGCTCAACAGAAGATGGGTGTTGCAACAGGACAACGACCCAAAGCATAGAAGTAAATCAACAACAGAATAGCTTAAACAGAAGAAAATACGCCTTCTGGAGTGGCCCAGTCAGAGTTCTGACCTCAACCCGATTGAGATGCTGTGGCATTACCTCAAGAAAGAAACAGTTCTGTAAAGAGGAATGATCAAGAATTACTCCTGACCGTTGTGCGCAACTACAGGAAACGTTTGGTTGAAGTTATTGCTGCCAAAGGAGGTTCAACCAGTTATTAAATCCAAGGGTTCACATACTTTATCCACCTGCACTGTGAATGTTTACATGGTGTGTTCAATAAAAACATGGTAACATTTAATTCTGTGTGTTATTAGTTTAAGCAGACTGTGATTGTCTATTGTTGTGACTTAGATGAAGATCAGATCACATTTTATGACCAATTTGAACAGAAATCCATATCATTCCAAAGGGTTCACATACTTTTTATTGCAACTGTATATATTTTGTCATAACCTGGACAACCCCTTTAAATGTATTTTATTGTGATTTTATGTGATAGACCCACACAAAGTAGAAAGTATGTGTGAAGTGAAAAGAAAATGATATCATGGTTTTCATTTTTAATAAATAAAAATCTGGAAAGTGTGGAATATATTTATCCTATTCTGTTTTCTAAAGGTATACTTTTGCTCTAATTTATATATTATTGTTCTAGGAAATTTGCTTTACAGCGGGCACCTGGATATAAGAAGGCTCAGTTAGAAAATGACCTACTGAATTCTACTGAGAGTACTGTTGGCACGCTCTATGACCCGTAGAGGAGACAGGGAGGGGGATGAGTTAAGTTGCCCCTATCATCTACTGTCGATGATATGGTCTTTTGTTATCTGCCTCCAGCTTTATAACAAAGGTGTTAACTGGAATTGTTACCCTTGTGATATAAAAGGGGTTATCCCATGACTAATGTGAAAAATGAAAATCAGACATCTAGTACATGACAACCTATTTCCAACAAAGGTGTGTCCAAGCTCTCCCTATCACAACTCAAGAGGCAGTTGAAGAATTAAAGTGAGCATGTGCGGCCTTCTCAATGAGCTGGACAAAGAAAAAAAAAAAAAACAGCAGGTGGCGCTATACAGATAAATTTTATTGAATAGCTCACTGGCTATGCAACATTTTTAATTACATGCAGTTATGAAAGTATTCATATCCAGGTGCTGGTTTGAAAACTGTAGAATATTTTTTTGTGGGACAACCCCTTTAATGAGATGGTTCCTGAGAGGTTATTTATACTATACAGGAAGTGTCAGCCTATTATGAGGCTCAGTAGCCAGGGTGAAAACTGCAAGGATATGGTATTACCATTTTAATATATTTAATGAACTACTCTTTTAATATGGTCACAGAACTGGTGATTACACTCATAAATGAAGTGCTGGATCCAGTACCTACCTGAACGGGATGGTGTCAGACAGACCCCATACACTATAAAGGCATTCGCTGAGTTTTCTTCAGGAAGTCCATCATTTTACCATATATGCACGCTTTTTTGTCTGGTATTTTTGATGCCATCTGAGGTAGCCTTACTATATACCATGCAGTATAAAATTATTCAGCACTAAATCTAATTCTTGTTCTAATGTCAATGCAAATGATGGCAGATGGAGGGATCTGCTATGGATTAGTGTATAACACTATAAATTTGCTAACACTTTAACACACCCCCCTGACATGAGCATCGGAGCAGTTCATGCTCCGATGCTCTCCTTTGCCCTGCGCTAAATTGCACAGGGCAAAGGCATTTTTTGGAGTTCCGGTGACATACCGGGGCTCTCCATGGGGCTGCCAGGAACCCCGGTGACATCACCGGCACTGACGGGCGGGATTTAGCTCTGCCCTAGCCAGTAAAATGGCTAGGGCAGAGCTAATGCCCACCCCTCAGAGCCGGTGACGTGACCGAACACACTGCCGGGCGGAAGTTACCGCCCGGCAGTGTGTTATTGAAAACAAAAGAGCCTGTGCGATTTAGCGCAGGGCAAGGGAGCGCATCGGAGCATGAGATGGGTGAAAATAAGGGTATGTCTGGGTTCAGCTCTGAACCCGGACAACCCCTTTTAAGGCTACTTTCACACTAGCGTTCGGGTGTCCGCTCGTGCGCTCCGTTTGAAGGGGATCACGAGCGGCCCCGAACGCATCCGTCTGGCCCTAATGCATTCTCAGTGGAGGCGGATCCACTGAGAATGCATCCGCCTGCCAGCGCTCAGCCTCCGCTCCGCTCAGTGAGCGGACACCTGAACGCTGCTTGCAGCGTTCGGGTGTCCGACTGGCCGTGCGGAGGCAAGCGGATCCGTCCACACTTACAATGGAAGTCAATGGGGACGGATCCGCTTGAAGATGACACAATATGGCTCAATCTTCAAACGGATCCGTTCCCCATTGACTTTCAATGTAAAGTCTGAACGGATCCGCTCAGGCTACTTTCAGACTTAGAAAATTTTCTAAGTAATAATGCAGACGGATCCGTTCTGAACGGATGCAAACGTCTGCATTATCGGAGCGGATCCGTCTGATGAAACATCAGACGGATCCGCTCCAAACGCTAGTGTGAAAGTAGCCTAAGTTGTATCTTTCCTGCATCTATACATTAGGGCTACTGGTTCTACACAACTTTTTTTGTGGCAGAGAAGGGACGCGTTCACATGGGCATGTATTTCTCAGTATTTTGCCTCAGTAAGGCTGGTTTCAGATGATCACGTTCAGTCCATGAAACATAGACCATGTGATGGCCACATTTCCCAGACTGACCAGATCTCGGCTGACCTGAACTCACTGCATCACAGTGATCTATGAATCTGTGAGTTCCAGCCCGACCGAAGGTCTACAGTACTCTACTCACAGCATCATCTATGGGACAGTACACTCATCAGGGCGGACTGGGAACTTAAAGTGGCCCTGAAAAAATACTAATAGTGGCCCAGTTTTCTAGTCGGGTACAAATTGATGGAAAGCAGGGCCAGCAATACCATATTGTGGCACATTATACCACCCCAACAGAGCTAAATACCACAGTCCATCACAAAATACTGCCAGCAGCACAAAATACATCTCCAAAAACTAGGGATCGACCGATTATCTAAAGTACCGATATTATCGGCCGATATTCAGGATTTTGTACATTATCGGTATCGGCATCTAACCTTGCCGATATACCCATAATGCGTATAAAGCGAATACTAGTGAGCGCTTCCATTATGGAAGTGTGCACTAGTATGCATCGGGTGCCAGGAGCGGGAAAAAAGCGCAGCAAGCGCTTACGATACTCACCCTCCCTGGTCATCTTTGATGGGGCCCGTGCTGCACTGTCCTGACCCCGTACAGCGTCAGGACGTAGTACGCGCACTATGACCTGACGCTGCACGCTGTCAGGTTACAGTGCAGCGCGGGCCGGAGAACACAGGGGAGCGAGACGCTGGACCCGGAGATGAAGAGGAGCCGCGGCGCAGGAGAGGTGAGGAGTCTGGGGTCTGATAGGGGTTATTAAAGGTCTAATCTGAGGTCTGATAGGGGTTAATAAAGGGATGATCTGAGGTCTGATAGGGGTTAATAAAGGGCTGATAGGGGTTAATAAAGGGCTGATCTGAGGTCTGATAGGGGTTAATAAAGGGCTGATCTGAGGTCTGATAGGGGTTAATTAAGTCAGTAAGGAGGGGGGATGGTGTGGAAATTGGCATTCGGCACTAGTATATTATAAATGTAAATTATAAATTCACTACCAACTAAGGGCTTTATTAATTTAATTTACATTTATAAAATACTAGTGCCAAATGCAAATTTCCACCACCTCAGTGACTACCAACTAATATAATATATATTATGAGATATAAAAAATCGGTATAAATTTAACCTGAATACTACAGTCCAATATAGGATATCTTCAATGTACTTTATCATTTAGCTATAATAGCCTGCCTACATTCAGTGCGCTGCCTGTGCTGTTCATAGTGCGCCCTGTGCTGATGAATGGCAGGAAAAGTCTAAGGTATATTGGTACAGCGTAGACTTTTTCCACGGGGTGGGTGCCCACAGAGAGGGCTCTGAGTGCCGCCTCTGGCACCTGTGCCATAGGTTCGCCACCACTGGGCTAGGTTAACCATGGGCGTTGCGTTCCCTGTAACAGCGGAACACAACACAATGGAAAGTATAAGTATTGCCGCTCCTTAACTGTGCGTTGCGTGCCATATAGTGAAGCATATGAAAAGCATGCTTCTTCATGGTCACTTAACGTGTTCGTTTTGCGGTAATGTGACGCACTGCATGCATTGGCCTTTATTCTTACAGTAGAGAGGTACTGTATTTTTCGCAAAAGTGGGGGGAAAATAGCAGTGCATCTTATAGGGGCGAATGCTGCGACCGTCCGGTGAATAGGCTGAGAGGGAGGAGGGGCTGGGGGCCGGCATCTGTTTCTGTAATGGCAGCGGGGCCCGATGCAGTCACTGTATTCTACTACACCGGGCCCCGCTCTCTGTAGTATACGGTAATCATATCTAACTTGTGGGTATTGTTAAAGTATTCCAATCATCTTAAATCTAGCGCTGTACTACTTACTACTAACTTCTTGGCAGTCAGGATGCCGGGTGGGCGCTCGTAGCGTAGCTCACTACGTCACGCACCTGCTCCGCCCACTTTATGAATGAAGCAGGCACCGGGCCCCGCTGCCATTACAGAAACAGATGCCGGCCCCCATTCACTACACAGGGACACTGTTATGGGGGGGATCTGTGGATGACACATAAGATAAGATGCTATATATGTGTCATCCACAGATGCCCCCATAACAGTGCAATCCACAGATGCCCCCACAATGATCCCCCATAACAGTGCCATCCACAGATGCCCCCCCCATAACAGTGCCATCCACAGATGCCCCCATAACAGTGCCATCCACAGATACCCCCATAACAGTGCCATCAACAGATGCCCCCATAACAGTGCCATCCACAGATGCCCCCATAACAGCGCCATCCACAGATGCCCCCATAACAGCGCCATCCACAGATGCCCCCATAACAGCGCCATCCACAGATGCCCCCATAACAGCACCATCCACAGATGCCCCCATAACAGTGCCATCCACAGATGCCCCCATAACAGTGCCATCCACAGATCACCATTAGTTCAAAACCCACCAAAAGCACACCTTTTGGTTAAAAATATTTATTTTCTTATTTTCCTCCTCAAAAATCTAGGTGCGTCTTATGGGCAGGTGCGTCTTATAGGGCGAAAAATACGGTAATTAATTATAACTTTTTGTGAATTGGGACATTTAAACTTGCTTTTTTATTTTTTTATTCCAATTTAAACCTCGTAGGAGTCGGAGTCGGTTCATTTTTTGCCGACTCCGACTCCAGGTAACCAAAATTGCCTCCGACTCCTCGACTCAGACTCAGACTCCACAGCCCTGGTGAAAACCTCTCACACTAAGGCCTCATGCACACGACCGTTGTGTGCACCCGTGGCCGTTGTGCCATTTTCCGTTTTTTTTCGCGGACCCATTGACTTTCAATGGGTCCGTGGAAAAATCGGAAAATGCACCGTTTTGCAGCCGCATCCGTGATCCGTGTTTCCTGGCCGTGAAAAAAATATGACCTGTCCTATTTTTTTCACGGCCAACGGTTCACGGACCCATTCAAGTCAATGGGTCCGTGAAAGAACACGGATGCACACAAGATTGGCATCCGTGTCCGTGATCCGTGGCCGTAGGTTAGTTTTTATACAGACGGATCCGAAGATCCGTCTGCATAAAAGCTTTTTCAAAGCTGAGTTTTCACTTCGTGAAAACTCAGAACCGACAGTATATTCTAACACAGAAGCGTTCCCATGGTGATGGGGACGCTTCTAGTTAGAATACACTAAAAACTGTGTACAAGACTGCCCCCTGCTGCCTGGCAGCACCCGATCTCTTACAGGGGGCCGTGATCAGCACAATTAACCCCTTCAGGTGCGGCACCTGAAGGGGTTAATTGTGCTGATCACGGCCTCCTGTAAGAGATCAGGGCTGCCAGGCAGCAGGGGGCAGACCCTCCCCCCCCTCCCCAGTTTGAATATCATTGGTGGCCAGTGCGGCCCCCCCCCCCTCTATTGTAATAATAGGTTGGTGGCCAGTGCGGCCCCCCCCTCCCTCTATTGTAATAATTTGTTGGTGGCACAGTGTGCGCCCCCCATCGGCCCCCCCTCCCTCTATAGCATTAACAACATTGGTGGCCAGTGTGCGGCCTCCCATCCCCCCCCCCATCATTGGTGGCAGCGGAGTTCCGATCGGAGTCCCAGTTTAATCGCTGGGGCTCCGATCGGTAACCATGGCAACCAGGACGCTACTACAGTCCTGGTTGCCATGGTTACTTAGCAATAGTACAATAGTAGAAGATTCATACTTACCTGCTGCTGCGATGTTCGTGTCCGGCCGGGAGCTCCACCTACTGGTAAGTGACAGGTCTGTGCGGCGCATTGCTAAATGAACCGTCACTTACCAGTAGGAGGAGCTCCCGGCCGGACACGAACATCGCAGCTCCCAGGTAAGTATGAATCTTTTACTATTGTACTATTGCTAGTAACCCGCTGCCACCAATGATCGGGGGGGGGGGGGGATGGGAGGTCGCACACTGGCCACCAATGTTGTTAATGCTATAGAGGGAGGGGGGGCCAATGGGGGAGCACACTGTGCCACCAACGATTTATTACAATAGAGGGAGGAAGGGGGGGGGGGGGGCGCACACTGTGCCACCAACAAATTATTACAATAGAGGGAGGAAGGGGGGGGCGGGGGGGGGGCACACTGTGCCACCAGCGAATTATTACAATAAAGGGAGGAAGGGGGGGGGGGCCGCACTGGCCACCAATGATATTCAAACGGGGGAGGGGGGGGGGGGGGGGTGCCCCCTGCTGTCTGGCAGCCCTGATCTCTTACAGGGGGATATGATAGTACAATTAACCCCTTCAGGTGCGGCACCTGAGGGGTTAATTGTGCTGATCACGGCCCCCTGTAAGAGATCGGATGCTGCTAGGCAGCAGGGGGCAGTCATGTACACAGTTTGTAGTATATTCTAACTAGAAGCGTCCCCATCACCATGGGAACGCCTCTGTGTTAGAATATACTGTCGGAAATGAGGTTTCACGATCTAACTCATATCCGACAGTATATTCTAACATAGAGGCGTTCCCATGGTGATGGGGACGCTTCAAGTTAAAATATACCATCGGATTGGAGAAAACTCCGATCCGATGGTATAAAAGGGACTCCAGACTTTACATTGAAAGTCAATGGGGACGGATCCGTTTGAAATGGCACCATATTGTGTCAACGTCAAACGGATCTGTCCCCATTGACTTGCATTGTAATTCAGGACGGATCCGTTTGGCTCCGCACGGCCAGGCGGACACCAAAACGACTTTTTTTTTATGTCCGTGGATCCTCCAAAAATCAAGGAAGACCCACGGACGAAAAAACGGTCACGGATCACGGGAAAACGGAACCCCGTTTTGCGGACCGCAAAAAAATACGGTCGTGTGCATGAGGCCTAAATAAAGGTTTAAGCATTTCACACATCACACCCCAATAAAATAAAAACAGCCCGTCCGTCCCAACGAGTGTACTCAGCTGAAGAGGCATACACCATGCTTGCCTCCGATACTGAGTCTGCCAGTGAGGGAGAAGAGGATGCCACTTTCCTCTACCCCCTCATCATCATCATCAGCTGATGAGGGACCCTCTAGAAGCCGCCCCAGAAAAACAGCTGAGGAAGCCCCCCAGAGTGAGCCCATATGGAGCCCACCCACTGACGATTATCAGCCCCAAATTCCAGATTTTGAGGGCACCTCCGGAATACAGATAGACTGTGCGTGTTTCACTGAACTAGATTTTTTCAAAATCTTCTTCCCTGAAGATTTTGTAAATTTAATGGTGGCCCAAACCAGTTTATACGTCCAAAAATTCATTGCTCAGAACCCTACATTGGCATACGCTAGACCTTTAGGTTGGACCCCAATAAGTGCAGCAGAGATGATGAAATGTTCGGGACTCGTGCGGCATATGGGCGTTGTAAAAAAAGAAAAACGTTAGGCAATATTGGAGTTCGGACATTTTCTACCAGACTCCAAATCACAGTAAGACCATGACCAGGAAGTGATTTGAGTCAATTCAGAAATTCCTACACTACACGACAATGCACAGTGAAAAACGAAAGTGTGGTACAAAAAGCTGGCCATACACATTGTACAGATTGCAATGTACAATGCGTATGTGTTATTTCAATCTGCAGGCCACACAGGAACTTTCCTTCAGTTCCAAGAGGTGGTTATCAAGGCCCTAATTTTTCATAGCCAGGTCGGGGAGGGTCCCAGTACTTCAGGAAGTCATGGCGCCCATGTTGTACCAGGGCAACATTTTCCAGGTCAAGTCCCCCAGACAGCAAGGAAGGGAAGGACCCAAAAAAGATGCAGGGTGTGTTCTAAAAGGGGGATAAGGAAAGACACAGTTTACCACTGCAAAACCTGCCCTGAAAAACGTGGGCTGTGCATGCAGGAGTGTTTTAAAATCTACCATTCATCCATGGAGTATTAATTAAATTTCATCCTTGATTTACCCTGTAGTTTTACCACCTCATATCTCTGATTTACTCTGCATCGCTTACAGATCCACTTTTCACCAACCACTACATATTCATTTCTGTGAAACCCCTGTGCCCTTTCCACCACTTAAAATGTTCGTATGGGGGTGCTCTTTCCAAAATGGGGTCACTTCTTGGGGTTTTTCATTTCTGGGGACCTCAGGAATCTTTTAAATCCGACATGGCATCTAAAATCCATGTCTGCCAATTCAGGCCTGCCAGCAAAATCCATATGTTACTGTTTGCCTGCTGTGCTCCAATACAGTAGGCTACAAGCACATAATGGGGTGGTTCATGAATGGGGAGAAAATGGGGAACACATAATGGGGTGCATTTTCTCCTTTAACCCCTTGAGAAAGTGAAAAATTGGGGTGTAAAACAACTTTTTTGTGAAAAAAATGCAATTTTTCATTTTCACTGCCAAGTGTTTCGGTCACGGTGGGGAGTGGGGAAAACCCCCCACCGTGCGATGTCAAAGGGTAAAACGGAATCAGCCTGGCCAAAAGGAGTAATAAGGGAGCAGGTCACCTCCTACCGCGTCCCTAATCCTCTCCCTGACTCCTCACCGTATGAGCAGACCCCGATGGTGGGACGACTCATACTCAGGATTCCTAGAGACCCTAAGTCTCCCTGGTAATCTCTCACCAAGGAGCAGGGAAGAGACGACCTGTTCATCCCAGTCATGGAGGAACAGGAGTCTCTATCTGAGGCCAGGCTGCAAGGAGAGGGGAACACATACAGCTATTGAGATGGCAGGTAAGCGAAACCCATAACACACTTACCTGCCACAGACACACTGACTGGAACCCGTGCACTAGTGCTGCTGTCCACACCAACATTATAGGACACAGCACACACCACAAACCACACAGGAACCCAGGACAGCATAGCTGCAATAAACATGAGACAGGGGAATGTCTAGTGAACATGCTGGACACCAAACACCACCAGACATGTAACACCAAACTAGACATACCAACTCCCTGAACATAACCCACTCCATACAAATAGGGACAGGAAGGGAAGGAGACACCGGGATAACATTGTTGACCACAAGGGTGGCCCTCACTGGACAGATGGAACACCCTGGACTGGAGCAGAGCTCCAGCACCAACCACAGCTGAAGTACAACTGACTCCAGCCAGGAAACCACAGAAGCTATAAGGAAGTGACCACACCCAGTCAGGGAGTTAACCCTTACAGCACCAGACAGAGGGAGGCTACAACTTAAAGGGGAAGTGCACACACAAGCATACCAAAACCGGTACCACCGGCAACAGCATGCGTGGCAACCATGTCATGGCAATCACCCAGAAGGCCGAGACACTGCCACCGCATGCTCTCACAGCAACAAGTTGCCGCGGGCAACCGCAAGTGTGACAGTTTCCTAATTCTAGGAAACACCTTTGAGGTCAAAATACTCACTACACACCTTGAAAGATTCCTTGAGGGGTGTAGTTTCCAAAACGGAGTCACTTTTTGGGGCTTTCCACTGTAGGGCCACCTCAGGGTGTAAAAATGATGTAGACATATGAGGAATGTAAAGTAATAACTATTTTTGGAGGTATTACTATCTATTATAAAAGGAGAGAAATTAAAATTTGCTAATTTTTTCAAATTTTGGGTAAATTTGGAATTTTTTAATAAATAAAAATTAATTTTTTTTTACTCAATTTTACCACTGTCATGAAGTACAATACGTGACGAGAAAACAATCTCAGAATGGCCTGGATAAGTAAAAGCGTTTTAAAGTTATCACCACATAAATTGACACATGTCAGATTTGCTAAAAATGGGCCGTTCCTTAAGGTGAAAAATGGCAGGGTCCTGAAGGGGTTAAATCAACCCCTTTCCCAATTTTACATATAAAATATATAAACAATAAATAAATAAACATATTACATATCGCCACGTCCGAAAAGTCCAAACTATTAAAATATAAAAAATATCTCCTATGTGGTGAACACCATAACAGAAAAAAATAAATAAAAAACGCGCGATTCGCCATTTTTTAGTCACCTTGTACCCCCAAAGAATAGTACAGGACTGTTCTATTATGGGCCGGACGTTCCATAAAATGTGGAATGCACACGTCTTTTTTGGTGTTTTACTTTTTTCGCGTGGTATCGAGTATCGCAATACTTTTTTATGGTATCGAAATCGAATCAAAATTTTAGTATCGTGACAACCCTTCAAGCGATACAGATTGTGTCAGGATCTGCTCAGGGAAAAACTCATGGTTTTGCACGCAAGTTCAACTTAGCTTTTTCAGCCTTAGGCTCTTTCACACAAGTTTTCCAACCGGAGGCGATAAGTGTAGTGAACGCATAGCATCCAGACTGAATCCTGACCCATTCATTTCTATGGGTATCGGTCCATGAGTATCACTTTTCAGGCATTATATTTGCGTTAAGGAAAAAATCGCAGCATGTTCTACATTATGCATTTTTCACTCAGCTCTGGCTCCATAGAAGTGAAAGGGGCTTGTGTGAAAAATGGAAGGCATCAGACGCAATGCATTTGTCTCTGATGGTTAGGGCTCATGCACACGACCGTATCCTGTTTTGCGGTCCGCAAATTGTGTACCTGCAAAACACGGATACCGGCCGTGTGCGTTTTGCATTTCGCAGAACAGAATCTCCAGGCCATAATAGAACAGTCCCATCTTTGCCTGTGATGCAGACAAGAATAGGACATGCTCTATATTTTTTCGGATGCCACGGAACGGACATACGGATGCAGACAGCACATGGTGTGCTGTCCGCATGTTTTGCAGCAAAAAACTTTGATCGGATGCGGACTAAAACAACGGTCGTGTGCATGAGCCCCTACTAGGAGATATTGAGTGTTATTTTTCAGTTTTTCTTCACTTGCATAAAAACACATGCAATCCTGATAAAATACGGACACAAAAAAAGGCACACAGAGCGCAATAGCAGATAAAAAACTGATTGAACTTATGTGCAAAACCCTAAATTTTACCCTGAACAAATCCTGACACAATCCGTATCACTTGCGTGAAAGAGGCCTTAAAGGGTAACGTGTCTGTGAAGGTTCTCATTGGTCTGTGAAGGGGTTAGACATCTATTGTCTGCCACATACAATGCTGTCTTGACATCTTTTTCTGGGAGGTCATTATCACCTACTGACTCCAATTAGGATACTGGAATCAACACCTTTGACCCCATGCTGGGTATAATGACCCCTGATCCCAAGCTAAGTATAATTACCAGATGTTGATTCAGTTACATATTTATTCCCAGAGAATTCTTGTACAGTCACTCAGAATTGAGAAAGCTCGTTGGAAGAACGAGTGAAACGTTTTCAAGAAATCTACAGTACGTCCAGTTGCCTTGATTTATTCTTTACTTAAAGGGTAACTGTCATGTTTTCATCCAAAAATCTATTTTAGCATATGTAAGGCTACTTTCACACTAGCGTTTTTGCTGGATCCGGCAGGGTTCAGCAAAAGCATTTCCGTTACAGATAATACAACCATCTGCATCCGTTTGAACTGATCCGGTTGTATTATCTGTAACATATTTTTAACATTGCCAAAATGGATCCGTCATTAACTCCATTGAAAGTCAGTGGGGACGGATGCGTTTTCTATTGTGGCTGCTTCTCATCTGCGGACACCTCTGCCAGCCCCTCCACTCCCTGTGGGACCTGTGATGCATCTGACTCGGGCCGATCCTTATCAGTGATGGGCACGCGAGTATAACACACATCCAGGGTGCGCTTTGCACCAGGTGATCCATGTCCACAGTACACCGGTATGATTTAGATTGATGGTGTACTATCTACCGGTAGTGTTTACATTGATTGTGCATGATTATTATTATCTTGTTTAAAATCCATCAGGGTGCACATTTGAGTTGAGGAGTGTACTTATACGAGAAATGTCATCATAAGGCATTGGAGGAGATATCTGTATAATGGATATGTTTGGTATATCTGTTGTCATCCTAGTACAGATTCATCAGCTATTTAGCTGTCCACTATTATCCTGTTAATGAGTACTGTGCTCCTAGCATCTGTAATTATTCTGTCTATGTTTTTTTGACAATCTTTGAGGTGACAGGCGTCTTTAGTGTCGGAGTGTCCCCCGAGGAGCCTGAAATCAACTAGGCGAAACGCGTTGGCACTGTTTAAGGACATTTTGTATTTTTCATTATTATGTATTTTCTTTAGATTATTATTTCCTTTGTTTTCTATTATTTGGTGGATCATGTGACTTTAATCGGGGCACTAATATTGTTTGTTATTATTTTTGGCAACTTATAGCAGTCTAGGTTCATATCCAAGGCCACTATTCCACATTGTTGGAATATATCCCGTTGTCAGGGCCATCCTAGGGTCAAAAAGAGGCACGAGACACAGGATCGCCCCTATCGGGGAGGCTATTCCATTTGTAGGTAAGGCGGCAGAGATAGGGACAACAATAGGGATACTGCCCCACACCCTATACTATTGGTATGTCTACTATACCCACCTACAACCATATGAGATCGGTATAGAAATCTCGCTTTATGTTTTAGATTTATTTTTTCTTGATTATATATCTATATGGGTGAATTGGTATTAAATAATGAATTAAAGGTTATGTTTTAAAATAGTGGTTTTTCAGTGAGTCCTAGAAGTATTTACCACTTTCAGCAATAGTTCCCTCGGACGGGTGTATGTCCTTTCTGTGAAGTCAGATTGTGCCAGAGAAAACGGATCCGTCCCCATTGACTTGCATTGGGGTCATGACGGATCAGTTTTGCTCCGCATCCCCCGGACGGAAAGCAAAATATAACACGTTGCGGTTTGCTCTCCGTATGGGAACGCAACTAAACGTAACGGAATGCATTTTGGAGCATTCCGTTACGTTCAGTTTTGTCCTCATTGACGATGAATGGGGACAAAACTGAAGCGTTTTTTTACCGGTATTGAGCTCCTATGACGGAACTAAATACCGGAAAACTTTAATGCTAGTGTGAAAGTACCCTTACTGCTGCAGCAGCATTATGCATAAAGCAATCTTTAGTTTCTTCACACACCACTGTTTTCCTTGAGTTTTTCCCTTAGTTACGGCTGTTTAAACATTTACAATATGAGGCTTCTCAAGATGGCTCCTCTGCCAGTTCTCTGAGGCCAAAACTGCTTTCCCTCACTTCCCATACACACTTGCTGTAGCCAGCAGCTCTCTGCCAGCCAATCAGATTGGATTACTTAAAGACACGCCTCCTCACTCTGAAGCCTAATGCAGGCATGCAGTGTGAAGGACCGCCCCTCCGTCTTCCTGTCTACTTAGCCAGACAAGCCATAGCAACTGTCTTTTAAAGGGTTTCTGTCACCAGAATTAACCCTATTAAACTAGCTGACATTAGCGATGTGCTAATGTCAGCTGAACCTAACTAGCTTATTCTTACTTTTATCTATGCCGCCGTTACTCCAGCAATATAACTTTTATAACATGCTATAAGACTCTAGGTGCAGGGGGGGTGTTGCCCCTGCTCCTAGAGGCTCCGTGCTCCCACCTCTGGCCACACCCTGCTACACTAGATTGACAGGGCCAGGCAGCCGTCACCTCCAACTGCCAGCCCTGTGTGCTGGGGAAATCTTGCACCGTTCAGTATTCGGCGCAGGCGCAGTGAGGAAGCTGTCAGCCGGCCCGAGATTTACAAGGCAGACAGGAGACCAACGCTGCCTGAACCTGTCAATCTAGTGTAGCAGGGCGTGGTCAGAGGTGGGAGAACGGAGCCTCTAGGAGCAGGGGCAACGCCCCCCCCCTGCTCCTAGAGGCTAATTAGCATGTTAAAAAAGTTATATTTCTGGAGTAACGGGGGCATAGATAAAAGTAGGAATAGGCTAGTTATGTTCAGCTGACATTAGCACATCGCTTAATAGGGTTAATTCTGGTGACAGAAACCCTTTAGGCTCCATTCAGATGTATCCGCAATACACCCTGCCGGCACCCCCATAGAAATGCCTATTCTTGTCCGCAATTGCGGACAAGTATAGGACATGCTCTATTTTCTTGCTGAGCTGTGGATCGGAAGATCGGGGCCGCGCTCCGGAAATGCGGATGCGGAGAACACATAGTGTGCTCTCCGCATCCATTGCGTCCCCATAGAGAATGAATGGTTCCGCACCCGCTCCGCACAATTGCGGAACGGATGCGGACCACACTTGCGGATGTGTGAATGGAGCCTTAAGGGAGCAGTGGAAAGGGACAGAGGACATTAATGAAAGCTGTTATTATAAAGTAATTACAGATCTTTTGACAATCATTGACAGACTAAGGCCTCATGCACACGACCGTGGTGTGTTTTGCGATCCGCAAATCGCGGATCCGCAAAACACGGATGGCGTCCGTGCGGAGTTCTGTCTGCATCTTTTGCAGCCCCATTGAAGTGAATGGGTCCGCATCCGAGCCGCCAAAACTGCAGCTCGGATGCAGACCAAAACAACGGCCGTGTGCATGAGGCCTAACTCAGGTATACATGCCTAGCTCTAATAAACTAGCAAATAAAAAAGAATATGACATTTACACTTTAAAGAGGACCTTTCAACTCTCCTGACATGAGACTGTACAGGTACACCCCCAACCGGTTACCACCCCTCTGTACCCTTACTGCAGACTGCTAGCAATTCATTCATAACTTCTAGTAGAAATAATAAATTAATGGTACAACATAAAGCCATAAGAATAGAGGCTCCAGAATTGTTATTACACAGGGAATGCATGAGGCTTTTAAACCAGACATGTTTTTCTGACATCCATTGACTGGACAGTGTTAAAACAACCAAAAAGACAGCTCCGCCATTCTAGCACTGCAGCCACTCCTGAGAGAGTGGTGCCAGCCCTGCATCCCAATCCACGACCTTCTCCACGCCACCTGTTGGCCTGATACTACCCTCGCTTGCAGGGGATGATGTTAGGGATGTGCCCTGCACAGGCTGACACTGGTGGACATGATGGAAAAATCTTCTACGTGTAAATGGGGTTTTAAAATCCTATTCATGAGTATTGTACTGTACTTTAATGTGGATTCTGAATCTGGCCAAATTCTGTATATAAATGTTATAAAAATCTACTCAACTTTTACAATTCTTTCAAACATATGGCTGTTTCTTCTGCCTAGGTTTTTTTAAGTGCCTATAGGAAATGACAGCCATTAGTCCTTTAGGGATTGTCACTTATTTTTCAATACTTCTGGAAGGACAAGTCGCCCCTCGCCCTATATCACTGCACTGTCATCTCTGTAACACAGAGGCAACTCAAGAAATATTTATTGGCCAGAGCTACGCGGTCTTCACAAAGAGCGTCTTTCACTCTGGAAACCTCAAAATCCAAGCATTACGTAGTCCGCCATTCATGTGACATGTATAGGCAGCATATAGGTCACTCTTCAGACATATTTTTGGGCTAGGGTTCACGGCCGTGGTTCAGTGTTTGGGTGGCTGCATGGTTTCCTTTTTTCTCATATAAAAATATTAAGGTCACACATGAGTTCTGGTAACGGCACACTTTTACTATAAATGAAACTTAAAGTGAGGCCGGACATGACGGGGTTTGGTTTGGGGAGTAAAGAGGGTAAGGGATTGGGTGGTTTATATGTAGGGGTGGTGCTTATGGGGTTAAAGGCGGCAGGGTGGCGGTTGTTTGGCGCCATTTGGGGGAGGAAATACAAGCTCCCACCCTCCCTTATGCATAGTGGGTTGCTGGCTTGGGTTGGGGTTTGTGAATCGGTAATAGGGGCTGGGATTGGTATGTGTTGGTATGTTGTCGCGGGAGGTAGAGTCCTCGAAGTTGATGGACTTACAGATCGCAGTGGTTGGGTGGATCCCTCATTTGGGGCTGAACTTCCTGCCTAGTAAGGTTAGGTGGATCTTCAAAATTGGGCTAGGGTCCATTTGGTTGGGGATAGTGGACAATAAGTGGGCACAAAATAAAGTATTCTTTAATGGTGCCTCCGAGCTCGGGTTGAACAGAATTCTTGGGGCTTCGAGGACCCTCCCTATCTGTATTTATATATAGCTTTGTATTTTTATTAATAAAACGGCTGTTGTGGACAATTTAAATCCAACCTTGAGTGTTTTATTTGGGGAGGGGGAAGGGTTAAGGTGGTTGTTAGCTTGAAGTTCGGTGGAGCTTACGACACAATAACCAATACCGGCATCATGCCTGTGAAGCCCTAGCCATAAAGTACAAATGCAGATATGTGCTGTCATTCAACAAGAAAATGTTCAGTTCTCAGCATACATATGTTTTTGTCTATGCCCTTCTTTTTACTTTTGGCTACTGCTGCATTTTTTTGAAAATGGCAGCATGCTCCAAGTGTAGTATTTTTTATCATAAGCTCTTGCGAGAAGGCCCTCATTCCTCTTGTTGCTATACTCTTTTCCTACATGAACCCCCTGATTATAAAGCGCTTCAGAATAAGTTGGCACTATATAAATAAAGATTATTACGGTATTTTCTCTCATGGATCCTAATGTGGAATCTGATCATTCAGGCAGCAGCTCGTACATAAATATACCATGGCGCAGGCTTTAGGGACCTGGACGGCCCATTGTAAAGGCAGCATTGGCTAGTGACACAAATCCTGAACAAACCGCCGGGTCACTTTTATGAACTGACCCACGTGCGTTGGTAGAATCAGTATTGAGCAGTTCTAGTGCTGAAGTGTGCTCAGTACACTGCATGAGCTCAGGAGTCCTCATATTCTTGACCTCTCAGCTCTCTCCACCCCCTCCCGCTGAGTCCTATAGGAAGAGAGATGGCAATCAGTGGTGGGGTGGGAGCCAGGACTACTGAGCTCTGCACTGAGTGGACTCCTGAGCTCTGTACTGAGTGGACTCCTGAGCTCTGTACTGAGTGGACTCCTGAGCTCTGTACTGAGTGGACTCCTGAGCTCTGTACTGAGTGGACTCCTGAGCTCTGCACTGAGTGGACTCCTGAGCTCTGTACTGAGTGGACTCCTGAGCTCTGCACTGAGTGGACTCCTGAGCTCTGTACTGAGTGGACTCCTGAGCTCAGCTGAAGCTGATCAATTTTAGCTAAATGATTGGGTCAAGTAAGGGACCAAGGGGCAAAGACGGGCGATCTACACACCGGCCTTAATTGTATCTGGACTGCAGGAAGAAGCACCAAAGTTATGTGGAGGCTCTACATAAGTTTGGCGCTTACTCCAGCAGGCCGTGCGACAAACTTAAATCTACTCCAGCTCCCTTGATGGCTTAGATTAAAGTAATTTTCTACACCAAAAACCGGAGTACAAAAAGATGAATGAGACGTGCCTGCCGGCCTGCCTTCTTCCCAGCCCATGACATGTCGTGAGGGGGAAAAAGTCACAGATTTTATCACAAAATGGCTTTTAAAAAAAATCTGAGACTGATATAGGCCACAAAAGTGGCCTATATCAGTTATTAAATGAGCCCCCAAGTGTTTTGGACTGGGTCTCTATTTAAAGGGTTTGAATATTTCTGTTTCTGCAGCACCGGAAATGTCTATACATTTTAAGGATGGTGCACTGATTAAAATGAGAACTGCGTAATTCTTAATTTGCTCTGCAATGGTGCGCTTGCGCCAGATGCTGCCAAAGCTGGAATGTTGTGACGTATTCTGACCTGTGGGACATCAATCAGGCCAGGACTGTGTGACCTCAAGAGACCGGGACCACCCACATGACTCTTCAGCAGTAATTTACATACAGCACATGGAGCTTTATAATTATAATTAATTGGTGGTTTAGATGCTGACAATATCATGGCACATTCACCTACTAATTACAGTTGGTTGGGGCACCACAATACCTGGATGTAATACTCTGGCAGTACCATAGTCTGGATTACTGGATGAGCAATACTATGATTAGGACTACTTACCGAGTGGGTAGGTTTATAGCTGAGATATAGAAACATATAATGTGTCAGCAGATAAGAACCATTTGGCCCATCTAGTCTGCCCAATATACTGAATACTATGGATAGCCCCTGGCCCTATCCTATATGAAGGATGGCCTTATGCCTATCCGATTAGAACCGCTATCTCTCTTATGTAGCACAATGAGCAGTGTACACTTGCTAGAAATATAAAGTATTTGGTTGACAAGCAGAAAATATAGAAAATATGTTGCAAAAAAAAACCTGAACATGACAAAATCATATAATCATAAGGTCCCATTCACACAACTGTATTTTTGGTCCACATCCGATCTGCATTTTTCACGGATCAGATGCAGACCCATACAATTCAATGGGTCCACAAATAATCTGGACAGAACACTGTGTGCTGTCCGCATCCGTATGTCCATTCCACAGTCCCCGAAAAATATAGAACATGCCCTATTCTTTCGCCTACAATCAGCGTTTTTACAATGGATCCCCAAAAAAACGGATGCAATAATACGGACATCACACAGAGGTCATCCATATTTTTGGTGGATATGCATTTTGCAGACCACAAAATACATACGGTCGTGTGAATGCACCCTAATACATGCTATCCCAGTTGCTCCAATAACTTTCATCCACATCGCTTTCCATGGAAATCCTGACAAAGCCAGTTCTCTGTACTCTGCACTGATGAGGAGCAATCACCCCGTAACAGCTTTCTGCAAATGAGGTGCTGGAATGTGACCAACACAGATGTCTTCAGCTGTCAAATGGATATGCAACAGGTCAGCTTTCTTTTCTGTTTGGAAAGAGATCTAATTTGCATTTCCATGGAAATTAAATGGCGTTATGGAAGCCTTAAAGGCTATGTACACCATTGGGGGCAATTTTTTTAAATGATTGCATTGTACTCATTTTATTAAAATATAAAACCCTTTTTTCTGTACAGAGCTGAGATGCTCTAGTAGCAACCTCTGGATTTTCTCTCTTCTGTCAGTTGGGGAGCTGATGGGCTCCTTATCTCTGCTCTCTGACATTATAAACACTAATTATAGCTCAGTTCTTACCTTACTAATAAGAATGTGGCTTAGGGTACTTTCACACATGCGTTAAACTTTTCCGGTATCGAGTTCCGTCCTAGGGGCTCAATACCGGTAAAAACTGATCAGTTTTATCCTAATGCATTCTGAATGGAGAGCAATCCGTTCAGTATGCATCAAGATGTCTTCAGTTCAGTCACTGTATGGTTTTTGGACGGAGGAAATACTGCAGCATGCTGCGGTATTTTCTCCATCCAAAATTCCGGAACACTTGCCGAAATGCCAGATCCGGCATTATTTTCCATTGAAATGCATTTATGCCCCAAGTGTTCCGGAAAAACAAATCCGGTTTTGCGGTCTGCGCTTGCGCAGAACTTTAAAAATTTGAAAAAGATAAATACCGGATCCGTTTTTCTGGATGACAACCGGAGAGACGGATCGGGTATTGCAATGCATTTGTGAGACGAATCCGCCTACAAATGGTATCCGTTTGCATACAGATTGCCGGATCCGGCAGGCAGTTCCGTCCAACAACGCAAGTGTGAAAGTACTCTTAAATAAGTGTTTATGACCTCTCAGTAGTTAAGAGATAAGGGTTATTAGACGATCGACACAAAGTGAAAGTGAAAGTACCAGTTACACAGCTAGAAAAACAATTAACTCTTTGTGTCAGAACGGCTCAATATTTTTAATAAAGGCCAATTATGATTACATATGATTTTTAGCCAAAAATGAGTAAAATGCAATAATAAACAAAGATTTCCTCCAAAGGTGTATAGTGCCTTTAAGATTGGTTCCATCCAGGCACGCATGGCCACTGGGGACCTGAATCTGGATAGGCATGTTCTCACCACTGGTGAAGGTTTACAAGCTGGAACCTCCATCAATGCTCAGATCATGACCTTCCTGGTTTCGACCAGGATTTCACTTTGATGGCCACAACAGACCTATTTTTTGCAAACTGTATGGTATGTATGAGGGAAGTCACTTCACGGTAAACTTGTGGATTCATTTATATCCGAACAAGCAGGCTGCAAGCCACGTTATATTTCACAGCTGCCTACACAGCAACTTGAGCTATATTGTTTCCATAGAAAATCAATGAAGCATCATATGTGA
The DNA here is from genome assembly GCF_905171765.1 of Bufo bufo. Taxonomy (NCBI): domain Eukaryota; kingdom Metazoa; phylum Chordata; class Amphibia; order Anura; family Bufonidae; genus Bufo; species Bufo bufo. The sequence continues at coordinate 603,641,621 of NC_053389.1, read as the reverse complement.
AAGGATAACAAGGTGACAAGTGAGAAACTCAGCTGCCCGAACAGTCTACGCACCAGTCCATCCTCCAGACTGACGTCCGGTGATGTGTCATTACTACTATATGTTATAACTAAGGGTACTTTCCCACTAGCGTTATTCTTTTCCGGTATTGAAATCCGGTAAAGGGTCTCAATACCAGAAAAAAACGCATCAGTTTTGTCCCAATGCATTCTGAATAGAGAGAAATCCGTTCAGTATGCATCAGGATGTCTTCCGTTCCATCCCTTGTACGGTATTTGACTGGCCAAAATCCCGGAACAATACCGCACTTGCCGGATCTGGCCTTAATTTCCATTGAAATGTATTAAAGCCAGATCCGGTACCAAGTGTTCCAGAAACTGTAGGTTTTCCAGTCTGCGCATGCGCAGTTCTTTCTAGCCTTGCAAAAATTAAATACCGGATCCGTTATTCTGGATGATACCGAAAAGACGGATCCGGTATTTCAATGAATAACGTATCCGGAAAAAAAAAGATATCCGTTTCCATACGGATTTCCGGATCCGGCAGGCAGTTTCGGCAACGGAACTGCCTGCCGGATCCTCACAACGCTAGTGTGAAAGTACCCTAATACTATTGCATCAACGTATTTTGTCTTTTAACACTTTATACATAAATCAATTCTCCAAAATAAGCAAACATAATCACCAAAGCGTGCAGTCCATTAAGACTGCTAATGCTCACGGATTTCACACATCCCACCTCACACTTCAGCACACAACCGCGACCTCTTCTACGACATAAAGTGCTCTACAGATACAGAACGATAATTATTGCCATGAATGACACCACTGTGGAAATTTGATAGAGCAGATGTGCCGAAGATGATAAATCTGAGCTCACAATGGAAAAGCGACCAACAGATGTGCGTTACATGACTGCACTTGGTAATTATAACACTTGAGCTCTGCCATTTACTGAACAAAACGCGTTGTTACGTGATGAATACATGTTTAATCATTCAACTTAACAAAACGGGAAATGACTTTGCCGGGTCTTTTTACTAACTGCTGTGACATAGCTAGCTGTATTCTATAGGGAAATTAAAGGGTTTTATACAACTAGAGGCAAACGTCTTTTGCCAGAAAGGACAATTAAAGGGATTGTCCCACTAATATAAATGTATCCCGCCCAACAGATATCGCTGTTATATCACTTCCCCAAATACCACCATTTATCACAACTGCCTTATTCTAACATTATTAGCCAACCACTGCCCCTGTGGAAAACCCGTTTTGATATTCAGTTGCTGGAAGTTACGTCCTGCAGTGGAGCCTTGTAATGTAGGACGTAGGAAGCGTCATTGGTAAGAACAAGGGGTGTGGTTAGTGTCACATGATCTAAAGATGTCAGAACTAGAGATAAGCGAAGTTATGAAAAATTCCATTTGGCTGCTTCACCGAATTTCTCAAAGAAATTCAATTTTTTACTTTGTCACGAAGCATATTCCTTTGTATGTAGCGGTGCAATGATGAGGAACGGCGATTGCGCCACCCCCAGTCATTGAACTCCTCAGATGTTCATCATTACATCGAATCCAGTTAAAAAAAACAATACACACTTCCTTTATCCATTTGATCGCGGAGAGGCCACCGTGGCCATCATCATTAAAGACACTGTGCGGTAATGACGTCATCACACCCATGTGTGGTGACGCCATCATTGGTTTCTGCAATCAAGATGGCCACAACAGCCTCTTTGCATGCAAATGGATGAGGTGAGTATGTTTTTTTTTTTACTGCCATTTCCCAAAAAATAGATTCGCTGCCACGAAGCGCAAGGAAATTTGCCTTTGCAGCGAATCGAATTTTTATGGCGTTCACCGTGCGGGGAAAGTAACATGACCGTTTTATAGATCAGGTCGTTACGGACGCGGCGATACCTAATATGTGTAGTGTATTTTATTTTTTTATTTTTATTCAGTGATAAATGTTTTTTTTTTTTAATCTTAACTTTTTTCACTTTTTTTTACATTTTTTTGACCCAGACCCACTTGGTTCTTGAAGATCCAGTGGGTCTGATGTCTGTATAATACAGTACAGTACAATATATATTGTACTGTACTGTATTTTACTTACACTTTGTCTGAACAGATCTCTGCCTTTAGCGCAGATCTGTTCAGCACCATGGACAGCAGGATGCCTGAGACGGCGTCCTGTTGCCATGGGAACCTTCCCCGTCTGCTCAGTACTGGTCAGAACTTCACAGACGGGGAAGGGTAAGGACGGGGCTGTCGGGGGGCTGTCTGGGGGCTCTCTCCCTCTCCCATCGGGGGGCTGCAAAGGCACAGCAGCCCCCTGATGGGAGAGGGAGGGAGCTCCCTGAGCTGTTAACCTTTTCCATACAGCGGTCCGTACAGACCGCTGTAAGGAAAGGGTTAAACGGCTGACATCACATCACCGATGTCAGCCGTTTATACCAGGGTGTCAGCAATGTGCTGGCACCCTGGTATACCCACTAGACGCCAACGATTATTCAAGAGGAGGCGGGCAGGGGATCGCGATCCTGCCTGCCGCACCGCCCGCCTCCCGCACTGCCTGCGACACCCCCCCTGCACCACCCGCCCACATAATATCATTCAGGGGTGCAGGGGGGGTTAATAAAACTTTATTTATGGCATTTTAAAGTTTGATCCCCGCGGTCAGAGACCGCGGGGATCAGAATCAGCTAAAAGCGCAGCAAACCGCAGGTCTGAATTGACCTGCGGTTTTCTGCGATCGTCGATACGGGGGGGTCAAATGACCCCCCCCCTGCGTTGTTTTACGTGATGCCGGCTGAATGATTTCAGCCGGCATCCCGTTCCGATTAACCCCCGATGCGCCGGAATCGCGAATTAAAGCCGGTACGTCCTAAGTCCTTAAGGGGTTAAAGGGGTTGTCCCACAAAAAATATTCTACAATTTTCAAACCAGCACTTGGATCTGAATACTTTTGTAATTGCATGTAATTACACATTTTGTATAGCCACTGAGTTTTTGAATAAAATCTATCTGTATAGCACCACCTGCTGTTTCTTTTTCTTATTTCTTTGTCCTGCTCACTGAGAAGGCCGCACATGCTCAGTTTCATCCTTCAACTGCCTCCTGAGATGTGATAGGGAAAGCATGGACACGCCCCCTGAGCTGTGATAGGGAGAGCATGGGCACGCCCCCTAGCTGCAGCAGAAAAGACACACCCCTTGAGCTGCCAGCTTGATATAAATTTAGCAGAGCAATGAATGGGGAGATTTCTGGATCCATGTGAGGTACAGGGCTGGTTCTAGCTTTGTTAGAAAGAGATTGTCATGTACTGTATTATGTCTGATTTTCACTTTTTACATTAGTCATGGGATAACCCCTTTAAATACAGAAAGCAAAGGTGTATTCATACATGTCTTAGGCTACTTTCATACTAGCGTTTTTTGCGGATCCGTCCTGGACCTGCAAAAATGCTCCCGTTACAATAATACAACCGCATGCATCCGTCATGAATGGATCCGGTTGTATTATGTCTTATATAGCCATGACAGATCTGTCATGAACACCATTGAAAGTCAATGAGGGGCGGATCCATTTTCTTTGTGTCAGAGGAAACGGATCCGTCCCCATTGACTTACATTGTGTGTCAGGACGGATCCATCTTGCTCTGCATTAAACCCCTCAGATGACGGATCTCAATAGCGGAATTGAAAACGCTAGTCCTAGCCCTGGTACTGAAATCTAGCGGCTACATGTAAATAATATGGCCCAAGTGATGTCCTCACTATGATGTCACATCCATGTGCTTACATCACAGAATCACATTACCACACTGTCCATGGCTCACTGCTTGTGTAAATGAGCTTCACTGTGGATGCATACAATGATACACTGAGCTTGAAAAATGATATCATATGACCCGGGAGTAATGGAAACTGTGTAGCATTCACTTCCATGGGAGTTATGAAAAGAGCGTAGCCCACGTGGTTATTCTATAACTGACTGTAACTGACCTCCTACCTGGCCAAACCTGCAAACGGAAGCATACTTACCTGCTCTCTACTGCCCTGTCTCGGCTCCTTCACTCCCCCGCCACCACTGCGTCGCTCAGGGTTTCCGCTGTTTACATGATATTACGGCATTCACTATGTGCCAAAAATGACACTTCCGTCTATGGAGCTCCAAGTTGGCTTGTTTATTGCGGGGGAAACTGTAGTTTCCATTGATACCATTCTGGGATACATACGACTTTTTGATAACATGTAATCAATTTTTTGGGAGGGATAAGGTGACAAAAAATGGAGAAGCGCGCATTTTATTTTCTTATTCCACTGCAACATAAAAAATATTTGTATATTTTAATAGTTCAGGTATTTTGGGACATGTCGATACCTGCTAGGTTGATTTTATTTATTTTTTTTATATCTAAACTAGGGGAAAGGAGTGATTTGAATTTTAGTATCCCCCAAATATATATTTTAAAACTTTTTGAACTTTTTTCCCTACTTTTTCAAATTCCCCGTAGGGAATTTGAACATGACAATCCCCTGATCGCTTCTCCCATAGACCACATTGATTTACCGTTACAGTCTATAGGAGATGCCACAGGCAGGGATCCATAGGAATGCAGGTTACCATTTATTGAGGGGCTTGAGCCCGACCCATACTTCTTACAGCGTACCATGACATAATTGTATGCAGTGATGGTCAGTTCGCAGTGTTCGCCAGTGAACACATGCGGGCTGCCATCTTTAGTAAGGTAGACTCACCCGTCCGGCGATGCACAGGTAAGCCCTTACCTGTGCCGGGAGCCGGTCTGAAATCAAATGCAGTCACTGGGAGCAGGCAGTTCCGAGAACAGTCCGATGAAGGCCCCCGGCGGCTGTTCTCGGAACTGCCTGCTCCCGGTGACTGCATTTGATTTCAGACCGGCTCCCGGCACAGGTAAGGGCTTACCTGTGCATCGCCGGACGGGTGAGTCTACCTTACTAAAGATGGCAGCCCGCATGTGGTCGCTGGCGAACACTACGAACTGACCATCACTGATTGTATGTTGTGGTGCATGTAAGGGTTCAAGGGAAACTGCCACCTGAAAATGATGTCTGATCTGCAGGCGGTATGTTTATATAGAGCAGGAGGAGCTGAGCAGATTTATATACAGTTTTATGGGAAAAGATGGTTAATTAATGGGAAAAGAGTCAATAAAAAGTGTCATTTAAATTCCTTGTCAATTTCCCTCTATGACTGTGTATACTGAAATAGCTATTAATCACTAATAAGGCCACCCCTTTACTCCCAAGCCCAGCGTGAGCTTTTCCAATCGCTCAGCTTCTCCTGCTCTATAACATGCGACCTGCAGTATGCTTTTAGGGATACCTCTGCCTAAATCCTGTTTTGGCTGGAGCTATCAGCAATGTTACTAACAGTAGACAAGCAGGTCACTCCTCGTCCTTGGTGCTTCCTCTACCTCACCTTGGCTGCTTTCCGAACATCAGTGTCTTCACTTCACGTTTAGCACAGGACCATCAATCCCATTCCCCATGCAACACAGTAAACACCCTACTAGGGATCGACCGATTATCGGTTTTACTGATATTATCGGCCGATATTCAGGATTTTGAACGTTATCGGCATCTATTTTGCCGATATACCGATAACGTATTGGGAACAAGGATCGCGCTGCTCTCAGCGCTCTCCGTGTTCCCTCAGCAGCACAGGGGAGAAGGAAGCAGTGTCTCCCTCCCCCCTGTGATGCTGCTGCCGCTGCCACCAATGAGAGGAGGGAGGACAAGAGGAGGGGAGGGGCTGTGGCCACTGCGCCACCAATGAAGATAACTCTCTCATTCATTCAAATTCAACAGGAGTCGGGAGCTGGCTGCAGAATACTCCCAACTTCTATGACAGTAGCTGCGATCTGCGGTAGTTAACCCCTCAGGTTCGGCACCTGACGGGTTAACTACCGCAGATCGCAGCTACCGCTCATAGAGGTCGGGAGCCAGCAATGCGATTCTGCAGCCAGCTCCCACCTCCTGTATATGAATTAATGAGTTATCTTCATTGGTGGCGCAGTGAGCCCCCCCTCCCCAAACCCCAGTATTAATCATTGGTGGCGCAGTGCTCCCCCCACCCCCCAAACCCCAGTATTAATCATTGGTGGCGCAGTGCGCCGCCCCATCCAAGCCCCCCAGTATTAATCATTGGTGGCGCAGTGTGCCCCCCCACCAAAGCCCCCCCAGTATTAATCATTAGTGGCAGTGGCCACAGGGTCCCCTCCTCCTCACTGGCAGTTAGAGGACCCTGGACGCTATTGAAGCCCTGGCTGCCATGGTAACATCCCTAATGCTGTGTGCACTATGCACAAAGCAGCAGGGACAGTGTGAGGTCCTAATCACCCTGATAGAGATCTATCAGGGTGAATAGGACAAGGGTTCTAGTCCCTAAGGGGGCTAATAGTTAGTTAAAAAAATTAAAAAAAAACACACCAAAATATTAATTATAAATAAAAAATTAAGATTTACCAAAAAAAATACACGTTAACAATAAACATTCATTTTCAGCAGATTTGTGTAGGAATTACTTTATTTTTTTTCAAAAATAAAAATTCACAGAATATCGGTATAAATTATCGGCTATCGGCCTGAAAGTTCACAGATTATCGGTATCGGCCCTAAAAAATCTATATCGGTCGATCCCTAGACCCTACATGGTCACTGGTCTGTAGAGTGCTGGACCCTTTGGGGCTGTATTTTCTTAGACAGGAGATGGTACTGAGGCATGAGACCTGCAACCTTATCAATTCAACATAGTAGGAAGGTCTATTCAGGGGGATTTTTTACAAGTTGAGGATAGTTAGAAAACCCAGCCCAGTCTTTATAGCAGCCAATAATGATGCTGTGGGCATATCATGGGTTAATAGTAGGGCTGCACGATATGGGAATTTTGTGCGATTAGGGCCCTAAAAATTGCGATAACGGTATGCGATGCGATATTTTAAGGGAATTGTGCTAGAGGTCTATTTGCTTGGATATTCCTATATGAGCTGCTGACGCGGCTGGGTATGACATAGTTATGGGGGATCTGTGGATGGAGCTGTTATGTGGGGGATCTGTGGATGACTCTGTTATGTGGGGGATCTGTGGATGACGCTGTTATGTGGGGGATCTGTGGATGACGCTGTGTCACGAGGGTGTCAAGAACCACGCCTGAGTCCGTTATACCCGGGGTCAGGAAGTCGCAGCGGTTGGCTGCACGCTCTATGTAAGATAGGACTGTTTCCTTATGGTAGCTTTCTGGGTTTGCTTTGCAACCCTTTTTGGCTCACTCAGGGATCCGTAGCTCCTTCTCCTCAGCTGTTCCTTGTCCAGCACTCCCAACCTCCTTATATTCCCCTCTCACACTTCTCTGGTTGCCAGAGATAGAACTTCCTGCCTGGACATCTATTCTGACCCTCTGGAGCTGTGTTGCTGCGTTCTCTGGTTGTTGGTCCAGAACGCTACCCTCCGGATCCCTGTTGGACCTTTGTGGTCTGCTGTGGTCGCCCACCTGGGTGTATGTGTTTGTCTGTATTGTCTGTCGTCTCCCTGGTGTTTCCCTCTTAGTGTCAGTGGTGCGGACTAGCGATCCCACTGGTTCACTATCTAGGGCTCATTTTAGGGAAAGCCAGGGTTTAGGCACGTAATCGCCGCACGGGTGAGGAACCCGTCTAGGGACGTCAGGGAAGTCAGGTGCCAGCTGCAAGGTGAGTCAGGGGGTCACCACCTTTCCCTCTCCCTTGGGCAGGGCTTTCCCTTTTCCCTCCCTGTGCGTGACGCCGGTCATTACACGCTGTTATGTGGGGGATCTGTGGAGGTGTAGATCTGTGGATGACACTGTTATGGGGGATCTGTGGATGACGCTGTTATGTGGGGGATCTGTGGATGACGCTGTTATGTGGGGGATCTGTGGATGACGCTGTTATGTGGGGGATCTGTGGATGACGCTGTTATGTGGGGGATCTGTGGATGACGCTGTTATGTGGGGGGATCTGTGGATGACGCTGTTATGTGGGGGATCTGTGGATGACGCTGTTATGTGGGGGATCTGTGGATGACGCTGTTATGTGGGAGATCTGTGGAGGACGCTGTTATGTGGGGGATCTGTGGAGGTGTAGATCTGTGGATGACACTGTTATGGGGGATCTGTGGATGACGCTGTTATGTGGGGGATCTGTGGAGGACGCTGTTATGGGGGATCTGCGGATGACGCTGTTATGTGGGGGATCTGTGGAGGTGTAGATCTGTGGAGGAGGCTGTTATGCGGGATCTGTGGAGGACGCTGTTATGGGGGATCTGTGGAGGACGCTGTTATGTGGGAGATCTGTGGAGGACGCTGTTATGTGGGAGATCTGTGGAGGACGCTGTTATGTGGGAGATCTGTATGTGGGGGATCTGTGGAGGACGCTGTTATGTGGGGGATCTGTGGAGGACGCTGTTATGTGGGGGATCTGTGGAGGACGCTGTTATGTGGGGGATCTGTGGAGGACGCTGTTATGTGGGGGATCTGTGGAGGACGCTGTTATGTGGGGGATCTGTGGAGGACGCTGTTATGTGGGGGATCTGTGGAGGACGCTGTTATGGGGGATCTGCGGATGACGCTGTTATGTGGGGGATCTGTGGAGGTGTAGATCTGTGGAGGAGGCTGTTATGCGGGAGATCTGTATGTGGGGGATCTGTGGAGGACGCTGTTATGTGGGGGATCTGTGGAGGACGCTGTTATGTAGGGGATCTGTGGAGGACGCTGTTATGTGGGGGATCTGTGGAGGACACTGTTATGGGGGATCTGCGGAGGACACTGTTATGGGGGATCTGCGGAGGACACTGTTATGGGGGATCTGCGGAGGACACTGTTATGGGGGATCTGCGGAGGACACTGTTATGGGGGATCTGCGGAGGACACTGTTATGGGGGATCTGCGGAGGACACTGTTATGGGGGATCTGCGGCGGACACTGTTATGGGGGATCTGTGGAGGACACTGTTATGGGGGATGTGTGCTATGACACATGGGGCCACGAAGGGGGCCAGCATAAGACACACATATAGCATCTTATGCTGGTCCCCCTCATGGCCCTATGTGTCCTAAACTGCGCACATAACTCTCCTATTCATAAAATGGCCAGCCTCTGTACTTTCACTATGAATGCACTGCAGAGAGCGGCAGCGAGCGAGCCGGCCGGCGCGTGACTGACGTCACTGTCACGCTCCTCCCACTTAATTCAAGAAAGCAGGAGCGTGACTAAGTGACGTCAGTCACGCGCCGGCCGCCTCGCTCGTTCCCGCTCGCTGCAGTGTATTCATCGTGAAAGTAAGTATAGAGGCTGGCCATTTTATCAACAGGACAGAGGACATTTTATCAATAGGGGCCCCTTCATATATAATCGCTGCATTTTCGGGTCGGCCGAATCGCATTTGCCGATTATCGCGATTAGATTATTTTTGCGATATATCGTGCAGCCCTAGTTAATAGCAGTTCCACGCACGTGCTACCTTATAAACATCCTCTTAAAAAGACAAACCTCTATTTTTTACATTACTAAATAAAGGGGTTTTCCAGGAATACTATGGTTTTTGGCAGATATGCTCATGTAGTTGCTTACCTCATGTATATCTTCCCTATGTTTTTTTTTTTTTCCAATGTGGACTTTCTGGACCTATTTCTACCATAAAAACAAGTCACTCTGCTTTGTTTCCATCCTATATTTAGCACTTCCTGTTGTTGTATCCAACCAAACCCATGATGCACTTCTCCTTTCTCTGTCACAGCTCCAGTACCGCCCCTAACGACACCCAGCTAGTTTATAGCTCCTCCCACCAGCTAGTTACATAGACACCCCCCTATTACTGCCCCTGTTGTTGCTTTAACACGCCCCTGGACATAAGATCAAAGGGAATGGGAAAGAGCTGCATGGACATAGTCATGTGACCACAGCCCAGAACAGAACATAGGAGCAATAGAGGTAAAAGAAATGCATTACAAAGTTACAGCTTCCTTCATAAATGATTACTTTAAAGGATGTTGACGCAAACTGGAAGACCCCTTTAAACACTTAGCTAAGAGAGCGCAGGTTGCTCTGGACACGTGTTGGGTTCTTCTGTGTCTCCATCACATACCATAGCAATAAACACTTGCAGAGCATCAGCTCACAGAGCCCTGGAAGAAACCGAAGTTCCTATCTACACGCGTGTGGTTTAATGGCTTTGGAGAGATGAGAGCAATAGAAGAAATTACTCTTCCCCATTGTGAAAAATATGATGTTTATGTGAAGCCTGGCTTCAGTAGGGTAGATTACAAGCCCTCGGATGCTTCTGAGCCCGCTCTCCCAGATTGTGGTCTCTGAAATGAATGGTTGCTGATGCTTGTTTCCTATGCCTGAACAGCAGTTACACCGTAGCTGGCGACATAATGTATGCTGAATAGTTATGTGCAGGCTGTACCCTGCGGTTCTCAGAGCGTTCCACTGAACCTTAGACTTTTCTTTTACCCTAATTTTCTTAAACAGAGTGCCAGCTGTCCAGGATTTTCACATACATTCCCACCATTTAGATGTTCCTAACAAGGCGCCTGTTGCTTCATAGTAAGAACCTGCTCAAAGCCAATCAACATGTGGTGGATCATGACAGAATTACCAAATCACTGACGTGACTGGTGATTACACGTTTTGTGTATGGAATAGTATAGAACACCTACAACTGCTAAGGGTTCCCCTAAGAGGGCTCACACATTATGACGACCGTAGGTGTCCCGTGCTGCGGACCGCATATGCGGATCCGCAATACACGGGTGCCGTTATGTGGGCATTCCGCATCACAGATGAGTACCCATTCACTTCAATGGGTCTGCAAATCGGGAGATGCGGAATGGTGCGGAACGGAAGCACGGAACCCTATGGAAGCACTACAGAGTAGGGCTGCACGATAGATCGAAAAAATAATCGAATCGCGATAATCGCCAAATGCGATATGGCGATTTGGCCGACCCGAAAATGCGGCGATTATATATGAAGGGGCCCCGCGCACATAACTGGCTTTGTGTGTAAAGTATTTTACTACTGTCTGAAACAAGCTCTCTCCTATTGATAACATGGCCGCCTCTGTACTCACTGTCACTATGAATGCACTGCAGAGAGCGGGACGGCCGGCGCGTGACTGACGTCACTTAGTCACGCTCCTCCCACTTAATTCAGGAAGCAGGAGCGTTACTAAGTGACGTCAGTCACGCGCTGGCCGGGCCGCTCGCTGCCACTCGCTGCAGTGCATTCATAGTGAAAGTGAGTACAGAGGCTGGCCATTTTATCAATAGGAGAGAGCTTGTTTCAGACAGTAGTAAAATACTTTACACACAAAGCCAGTTATGTGCGCAGTTTAGGACACATGAGGGGACACATAGGGCCATGAGGGGGACCAGCATAAGATGCTATATGTGTGTCTTATGCTGGCCCCCCTCATGGCCCTATGTGTAATAGCACACATCCCCTATAACAGCGTCATCCACAGATCCCCCACATAACAGCGTCATCCACAGATCCCCCACATAACAGCGTCATCCACAGATCCCCCACATAACAGCGTCATCCACAGATCCCCCACATAACAGCGCCATCCACAGATCCACCCCATAATAGCGTCATCCACAGATCCCCCACATAACAGCGTCATCCACAGATCCCCCACATAACAGCGTCATCCACAGATCCCCCACATAACAGCGTCATCCACAGATCCCCCACATAACAGCGTCATCCACAGATCCCCCACATAACAGCGTCATCCACAGATCCCCCACATAACAGCGCCATCCACAGATCCACCACATAATAGCGTCATCCACAGATCCCCCACATAACAGCGTCATCCACAGATCCCCCACATAACAGCGTCATCCACAGATCCCCCACATAACAGCGTCATCCACAGATCCCCCACATAACAGCGTCATCCACAGATCCCCCACATAACAGCGTCATCCACAGATCCCCCACATAACAGCGTCATCCACAGATCCCCCACATAACAGCGTCATCCACAGATCCCCCACATAACAGCGTCATCCACAGATCCCCCATAACTATGTCATACCCAGCCGCGTCAGTGGCTCATATGGGAAAATCCAAGCAAATAGACCTCTAGCACAATCCCCTTAAAGGGATTCTGTCACCAGGTTTGGGGCTATAGAGATACGGACATGCACGGCTAGATCGCCGCTAGCATGTCGACAATATATGTGTCCTATAGGGCTGTGTGGTTTTAATTTCTTTAAAAAAGGATTGTATAGATATGCAAATGAGTGTTGAATGTGTCCAAGGGGCTGCACTAACCTTACTTGTGCCCAGCCGTGCCCAGCCACGCCCGCCTGTGAAGGAGCCCAGCACTGCCTATGTCTCCTCCTTTCATCAACGATAGATTGCCGTAATCTCGCGATGCGCGAGCTCGCGCATGCGCAGTGTCGGTATAGTGTTCCTTCCCTGTGCTGGCATCAGCCTCAGGGAAAGAACTGCGCATGCGCGAGCTCGCGAATCGCGAGATTACAGCTATCTATCGTTGATGAAAGGAGGAGACATAGGCGGTGCTGGGCTCCTTCACTGGTGGGCGTGGCTGGGCACAAGTAAGGTTAGTGCAGCCCCTTGGACACATTCAACACTCATTTGCATATCTATAAAATCCTTTTTTAAAGAAATTAAAACCACACAGCCCTATAGGACACATATATTGCGGACATGCTAGCGGCGATCTAGCCGTGCATGTCCGTATCTCTATAGCCCCAAACCTGATGACAGAATCCCTTAAAAATATCGCATCACATATCGTTATTGCAATTTTTAGGGCCCTAATCGCAATCGCACAAAATTCCCATATCGTGCAGCCCTACTACAGAGTGCTTCTGTGGGGTTTCATCCCATACTTCCGTTCCACAAAAAGATAGAACATGTCCTATCGGGCGGATGTGGACCCATTAAAGTGAATGGGTCCGCGATCCACTGCAGCTGCCCCACAGTCGGTGTTCGTGCACGGCCACGGGGCGCACACGTTCGTGTGCAGGAGGCCTAAAGGGGTTGTCTCAATGTTTTAGTGTCCTCAGGATAGGTTACTGATGTATGTGATTGGCACTCCGCCAATCAGCTGTTTGTAGAGGCTCTGACACTGCATCCTCATTTCAACTTACCAAGCACAGTGCCGTCCATTGTATAGCGGCTGTGCTTGGTATCGCGGGTCAGGCCCATTCCTCTCTTGTATGGGGTTGAGCTGCTTCTAGACCATGAGACCAATGAATGCGACGTCACTGGCCTCAGAAGAGGCCACAGCGCTCACCAGTGCACCGTTGCCTCTTCAAACAGCTGATTCGCGGGGGTGCCAGGAGTGGGACCCTCACCAATCCGATACCAATGACCTATTTTGAGGAAAGGTCATCAGTATAAAACACTTGGACAACCCCTTTGAGGATAGCCTTACATTACATCCCTATGGCCAGTATGAATCTGTACAAGGCTCCCCAACTCCACAGGAACCCATCCAAAGCCAAAGAGAAGAAAGTTTGCCCTAGAATGGATAAGTGAAGTGCTGGATTGTCTCAGGGTCTTCAGAAAAGAGGAGAAGTATCTGTCCTTTATACGTTCTTTCCTTTTATCATCCATTTATGATCATATGAATTAATGATTTTCTCCAGATTTTTGCTTTCCTAATTGCATCCAGAAACCTGAATGCGTTGGCATACACAAAGCTATGGCACACGTGTTGCTCCTCAACTGGCTTGGATGTTCTCAGCTTTACACCATGTTATTGTTGGCTTCTGTTGGCTCCTGGACCTGGAAAGAGTAAGACAACCCACCAGGCTCCTTCTTTAGTAAGGGTTCCCTCTTACTAAGCCTCATATCTCTCGGTCAGTCACCTTATAATCTACTTCTTCTCACCGGTAGATTAGTAGTCTGTGCTTTGTAATTACGGTACTCTGTTCTTGTTGTGGTGGGAATCAGCTCTCCATGCACCCTGCTCCTGTGATAGCTGAGCAGTCCTCTGAAGCAATTATTAGGCAGGGGTGTATCTCAGACTACCTCACACTGCCTGTAGGCACTAAACTAAAATGAGGCCAAGTAGCAAGATCTAAGGAAAATAAACAGCAGGCCCTGTAGGTTGTCACCTAAAGTGTACCTGTCTTTTTTTACCCAAAAGTAGAGAAAAAACATTATTTCCCAGCATGCACTAAACCTCCCTCAAGAGGCAATGATCAAGTAGAAACCTGCCCCTCACACTGCGCCCACCCATGTCTGTACGTAGCCGCCTGAAGACCTAGGTTTTCAGGCGGCTTACTTACAGCATAGCTCTCATTCAAGTGTACCCCAGAAAACCCCTTCAAGGCTGTGTTCACATTGGTGCTACTGCTCCTGTTCACATAACATTTTATGACTACATTCTGTGAATGCTGCTGGCGCATACACTGATAGACTCCTATTGGCCAACTCTATGCCAAAGGAGCATACTTCTGGCATAATTTGGGGTGGTATACTGCTCATTCCACCCATGTAAAACAGTTGGATACATCAGGGCGAACAGATTGTCGAATGCTGTGCCTAATTTTTGATGAGGAGTACGTCGCTGGGTTATGATAAATCTTGACATGCCACCATGAATACCATTGGTGAGGGATCAGTGGTAGAATTTATAAATACAGCATGTTACCATTGTTTCATTACCAGGTTCCCAAACCTTGGTATAAGATCAGTTGGGTAGTAGCACACATCCCCTATAACATTTATGGTTAAGGCCACACTATAGATTCTGTCAAAGATCATAAAGGTGGATTTGATGACAGAGGAGTCTGGTTTTAGGGACAGGAGACATGGTAATTGAGGAACATAGCACAGGTTGGGATGTGTACAAAGATCTGAATGGAAAATGGAAGCTACGGAAAGATTGGACAGGAGGTCTTATGAGAAGGTGACGGCAGGCCGAATGAGGGGATAAGGATGAGTCTGGGAGGATTGTGGAAAGAATAAGGAAAGCTGTGTAAGGAGTAAACAGGTAACAAGGACACAGCCTGAAGGATGTGGAAAAGGAGAACATGGCCCCAAATAAGGTAGAGGAGAAGGACAGAGATAGGAAGAAAGTAGAGGAGGTCACCAGAACCATAGGGACCACTCTGTGTAATTAAGAGAGGAGGTCACCATGGGGAGCAATATGTGAAAGGTAGGGCAAGGCATAGGAACCAGAATGTAATAAATATGGTGGGTCACTATGGGGAACAGTATGTGAGAAAGATGGGAGGAAACTATGGGTAGCAGTCTGTGAGAAAGGTTGAGGCAGACCATAACGAGCGTATGTGACAAAGGGGGCATGGGAAACAGTCTGTAAGAGGGGAGCAGTGAGTGTGAGGCAGAGGATGGCATGGTGAGCATTCTATGTAGAAAAACAGAGCATGGGAAGCGGTCTGTGTGGGAATAGGGAGCATGGGGAGTGGTCTGTGTGGGAAAAGGGAGCATAGGGAGCAGTCTGTGTGGGAAAAGGGAGCATAGGGAGCAGTCTGTGTGGAAAAAGGGAGCATGGGGAGAGGTCTGTGTGGAAAAAGGAAGGATAGGGAGCAGTCTGTGTGGGAAAAGGGAGCATGGGGAGCGGTCTGTGTGGGAAAAGGGAGCATGGGGAGAGGTCTGTGTGGAAAAAGGAAGGATAGGGAGCAGTCTGTGTGGGAAAAGGGAGCATGGGAAGCGGTCTGTGTGGGAAAAGGGAGCATGGGGAGCGGTCTGTGTGGGGAAAGGAAGGATAGGGAGCAGTCTGTGTGGGAAAAGGGAGCATGGGGAGCGGTCTGTGTGGGAAAAGGGAGCATGGGGAGCGGTCTGTGTGGGAAAAGGGAGCATGGGGAGAGGTCTGTGTGGTAAAAGGGAGCATGGGGAGTGGTCTGTGTGGGAAAAGGGAGCATAGGGAGCAGTCTGTGTGGGAAAAGGGAGCATAGGGAGCAGTCTGTGTGGGAAAAGGGAGCATAGGGAGCAGTCTGTGTGGGAAAAGGGAGCATAGGGAGCAGTCTGTGTGGAAAAAGGGAGCATGGGGAGAGGTCTGTGTGGAAAAAGGAAGGATAGGGAGCAGTCTGTGTGGGAAAAGGGAGCATGGGGAGCGGTCTGTGTGGGAAAAGGGAGCATGGGGAGAGGTCTGTGTGGAAAAAGGAAGGATAGGGAGCAGTCTGTGTGGGAAAAGGGAGCATGGGAAGCGGTCTGTGTGGGAAAAGGGAGCATGGGGAGCGGTCTGTGTGGGGAAAGGAAGGATAGGGAGCAGTCTGTGTGGGAAAAGGGAGCATGGGGAGCGGTCTGTGTGGGAAAAGGGAGCATGGGGAGCGGTCTGTGTGGGAAAAGGGAGCATGGGGAGAGGTCTGTGTGGTAAAAGGGAGCATGGGGAGTGGTCTGTGTGGGAAAAGGGAGCATAGGGAGCAGTCTGTGTGGGAAAAGGGAGCATAGGGAGCAGTCTGTGTGGGAAAAGGGAGCATAGGGAGCAGTCTGTGTGGAAAAAGGGAGCATGGGGAGAGGTCTGTGTGGAAAAAGGAAGGATAGGGAGCAGTCTGTGTGGGAAAAGGGAGCATGGGGAGCGGTCTGTGTGGGAAAAGGGAGCATGGGGAGAGGTCTGTGTGGAAAAAGGAAGGATAGGGAGCAGTCTGTGTGGGAAAAGGGAGCATGGGAAGCGGTCTGTGTGGGAAAAGGGAGCATGGGGAGCGGTCTGTGTGGGGAAAGGAAGGATAGGGAGCAGTCTGTGTGGGAAAAGGGAGCATGGGGAGCGGTCTGTGTGGGAAAAGGGAGCATGGGGAGCGGTCTGTGTGGGAAAAGGGAGCATGGGGAGCGGTCTGTGTGGTAAAAGGGAGCATGGGGAGTGGTCTGTGTGGTAAAAGGGAGCATGGGGAGTGGTCTGTGTGGGAAAAGGGAGCATGGGAAGCGGTCTGTGTGGGAAAAGGGAGCATGGGGAGCGGTCTGTGTGGGGGAAGGAAGGATAGGGAGCAGTCTGTGTGGGAAAAGGGAGCATGGGGAGCGGTCTGTGTGGGAAAAGGGAGCATGGGGAGCGGTCTGTGTGGGAAAAGGGAGCATGGGGAGAGGTCTGTGTGGTAAAAGGGAGCATGGGGAGTGGTCTGTGTGGGAAAAGGGAGCATGGGGAGCGGTCTGTGTGGGAAAAGGGAGCATGGGGAGCGGTCTGTGTGGGAAAAGGGAGCATGGGGAGAGGTCTGTGTGGGAAAAGGGAGCATGGGGAGCGGTCTGTGTGGTAAAAGGGAGCATGGGGAGCGGTCTGTGTGGGAAAAGGGAGCATGGGGAGCGGTCTGTGTGGGAAAAGGGAGCATGGGGAGCGGTCTGTGTGGCAAAAGGGAGCATGGGGAGCGGTCTGTGTGGGAAAAGGGAGCATGGGGAGCGGTCTGTGTGGGAAAAGGGAGCATGGGGAGCGGTAAGTGTGGGAAAAGGGAGCATGGGGAGAGGTCTGTGTGGGAAAAGGGAGCATAGGGAGCAGTCTGTGTGGGAAAAGGGAGCATGGGGAGCGGTCTGTGTGGAAAAAGGGAGCATGGGAAGCGGTCTGTGTGAGAAAGGGGGGAGGCATGGAAAAAAAGACTAGAGGGGGAGCATGTGGAGTGAGTACTATAACAAGAGCAGCATGGGGAGCGTTATGTGTGAGCAAAAGGGGGGGCACAGGGTGCAGTCTTTATTGTTAGTGACATGGGATGCACTGGAGAGCTGTGGAATGTTTGGTTGTGGTGGGTTGTAATGTGCGCGTACAGTGTGTGTGTCTAGTACTCAGGTTGTGTACTGTGTGTGTTATGTAGTGTACTGTTTTTGTGTAGTGTATGTAGTGTATGTACTAGTGTCTGTGTGGTAAATAGCATCTAGTATTTAATTTTTTTCAATTCATTCTGATCTGGGGTCTGAATCTGTTTAGGGGTCTGTTCTGATTAGTAAGGGGCATAAACAAATAAAGCAAAAAATGGTATGTGTTGCTAATATGATTGGACGGGGGGGGGGGGGGGGGGGGGAGGTCTGTGTGGTAAAAGGGAGCAAGTGGTTACTGTGGGGTGGAGTTTTGGTTCCAGGGTTGACAACATAGATGACAAAGTTTTTTAAAGGAGAAGTAACAAGAGAGCCTGTGGATGAAGGAGGAGACAAGTAAGATAAGTGAAGGTATTGAGTCTATGGACAAAGTAGGTGACAAGAAATCTATGTTTAGGAAAAAGGACAGAGGAGACTGCAGAGGAAGGAGGTTAAAAGGAAGCTGTGTGGAGGAAATACTGTGAGAGGAAGACTGGAGAGGAAGGGGTGAAAAGTAAGAGTAAGGAAGTGAGAGGGGTGACTGTGGATGATGGGGGAGACAAGTAAGCTGTGTAGAGGAAATAAGTGAGAGGGAAGACTGGAGAGGAAGGGTGACAAGTAAGAGGAAGGAAGTGAGAGGGGTGACTGTGGATGATGGTGGAGACAAGTAAGCTGTGTAGAGGAAATAAGAGAGGGAAGACTGGAGAGAAAGGTAACAAGTAAGAGGAAGGAAGTGACAGGCATGAGTGTGAATGAAAGGGTGACTAGTTACCTGAGTGGAGGAAATACTGTGAGAGGAAGACTGGAGAGGAAGGGATGAAAAGTAAGAGGAAGGAAGTGACACGGGTGACTGTAGATGAAGGGGTGACAAGTAACCTAAGTGGAGGAAATACTGTGAGAGGATAACTGCAGAGGAAGGGGTGAAAAGTAAGAGTAAGGAAGTGACAGGGGTGACTGTGGATGATGGGGAGATAAATAAGCTGTGTAGAGGAAATAAGTGAGAGGGAAGACTGGAGAGGAAGGGTGACAAGTAAGAGGAAGGAAGTGAGAGGGGTGACTGTGGATGATGGTGGAGACAAGTAAGCTGTATAGAGGAAATAAGTGAGGGAAGACTGGAGAGAAAGGGGTAACAAGTAAGAGGAAGGAAGTGACAGGCATGAGTGTGAATGAAAGGGTGACTAGTTACCTGAGTGGAGGAAATACTGTGAGAGGAAGACTGGAGAGGAAGGGATGAAAAGTAAGAGGAAAGAAGTGACACGGGTGACTGTGGATGAAGGTGTGACAAGTAACCTAAGTGGAGGAAATACTGTGAGAGGATAACTGCAGAAGAAGGGGTGAAAAGTAAGAGGAAGGAAGTGACAGGGGTGACTGTGGATGATGGGGGAGATAAATAAGCTGTGTAGAGGAAATAAGTGAGAGGGAAGACTGGAGAGGACGAGTGACAAGTAAAAGGAAGTGAAAGTGGTTACTGTGGATGAAGCGGATGACAAGTAAGCTTTGTAGATGAAATAAGTGAAAGGGAACACTGGAGAGAAAGTGGTGACAAATAAGAGGAAGAAAGTGGCAGAAGTGACTGTGAATAAGGGGGGTGACAAGTAAGCTGTGTAGAGGAAAAAAGTGAGAGGGAAGACTGGAGAGGAAGGGGTGAAAAGTAAGAGGAAGGAGGTGACAGGGGTGACTGTGGATGATGGGGGAGACAAGTAAGCTGTGTAGAGGAAAAAAGTGAGAGGGAAGACTGGAGAGGAAGGGTTGAAAAGTAAGAGGAAGGAAGTGACATGGGTAACTGTGGATGAAGGGGTGACAAGTAACCTGAGTGGAGGAAATACTGTGAGAGGAAGACTGGAGAGGAAGGGGTGACAAGTAAGAGGAAGGAAGTGGCAGGGGTGACTTTGGATGAAGGGGGTGACAAGTAAGTTGTGTAGCGGAAATAAGTGAGAGGGAAGACTCAAGAGAAAGGGGTGACAAGTGTGAGGAAGGAAGTGACCAGGGTTACTGTGGATGAAGTGGGTGATCAGTAAACTTTGTAGAGGAAATAAGTGAGATGGAAGACTGGGGAGGAAGGGTGACAAGTAAGAGGAAGGAAGTGACAGGGGTTACTATGGATGAAGGGGCTGACAAGTAAGCTTTGTAGATGAATTAAATGAAAGGGAAGACTGGAGAGGAAGGGGTGACA
Source organism: Bufo bufo (assembly GCF_905171765.1). Taxonomy (NCBI): domain Eukaryota; kingdom Metazoa; phylum Chordata; class Amphibia; order Anura; family Bufonidae; genus Bufo; species Bufo bufo. The sequence continues at coordinate 603,621,666 of NC_053389.1, read as the reverse complement.
AGTAAGATGAAGGAAGTGACAGGGGTGACTGTGGAAGAAGTGGGTGACAAGTAAGCTGTATAGAGGAAATAAGTGAGGGAAGACTGGAGAGAAAGGGGTAACAAGTAAGAGGAAGGAAGTGACAGGCATGAGTGTGAATGAAAGGGTGACTAGTTACCTGAGTGGAGGAAATACTGTGAGAGGAAGACTTGGAGAGGAAGGGATGAAAAGTAAGAGGAAAGAAGTGACACGGGTAACTGTGGATGAAGGTGTGACAAGTAACCTAAGTGGAGGAAATACTGTGAGAGGATAACTGCAGAGGAAGGGGTGAAAAGTAAGAGGAAGGAAGTGACAGGGGTGACTGTGGATGATGGGGGAGATAAATAAGCTGTGTAGAGGAAATAAGTGAGAGGGAAGACTGGAGAGGACGAGTGACAAGTAAAAGGAAGTGAAAGTGGTTACTGTGGATGAAGCGGATGACAAGTAAGCTTTGTAGATGAAATAAGTGAAAGGGAACACTGGAGAGAAAGTGGTGACAAATAAGAGGAAGAAAGTGGCAGCAGTGACTGTGGATAAGGGGGGTGACAAGTAAGCTGTGTAGAGGAAAAAAGTGAGAGGGAAGACTGGAGAGGAAGGGGTGAAAAGTAAGAGGAAGGAGGTGACAGGGGTGACTGTGGATGATGGGGGAGACAAGTAAGCTGTGTAGAGGAAAAAAGTGAGAGGGAAGACTGGAGAGGAAGGGTTGAAAAGTAAGAGGAAGGAAGTGACATGGGTAACTGTGGATGAAGGGGTGACAAGTAACCTGAGTGGAGGAAATACTGTGAGAGGAAGACTGGAGAGGAAGGGGTGACAAGTAAGAGGAAGGAAGTGACAGGGGTTACTATGGATGAAGGGGGTGACAAGTAAGCTTTGTAGATGAATTAAATGAAAGGGAAGACTGGAGAGGAAGGGGTGACAAGTAAGATGAAGGAAGTGACAGGGGTGACTGTGGAAGAAGTGGGTGACAAGTAAGCTGTGTGGAGGAAAAAAGTGAGAGGGAAGACTGGAGAGGAAGGGGTGAAAAGTAAGAGGAAGGAAGTGACATGGGTAACTGTGGATGAAGGGGTGACAAGTAAGATTTGTAGACAAATTAAATGAAAGGGAAGAGTGGAGGGGAAGGGGTGACAAGTAAGATGAAGGAAGTGACAGGGGTGACTGTGGAAGAAGCGGGTAACAAGTAAGCTGTGTAGAGGAAAAAAAGTGAGAGGGAAGACTGGAGAGGAAGGGGTGAAAAGTAAGAGGAAGGAAGTGATATGGGTAACTATGGATGAAGGGGTGACAAGTAAACTGAGTGGAGGAAATACTGTGAGAGGAAGACTGGAGAGGAAGGGGTGAAAAGTAAGAGGAAGGAGGTGACAGGGGTTACTGTGGATGATGGGGGAGACAAGTAAGATTTGTAGACAAATTAAATGAAAGGGAAGACTGGAGAGGAAGGGGTGACAAGTAAGATGAAGGAAGTGACAGGGGTGACTGGAAGAAGCGGGTGACAAGTAAGCTTTGTATTAAATAAGTGAAAGGGTAGACTGGAGAGGAAGTGGTGACAACTAAGAAGAAGGAAGTGGCAGTGGTGACTGAGGATGAAAGGGTGACAAGTAAGATGTGTAGAAGAAATAAGTGAGAGGAAAAACTGTAGAGGAAGGGTGATAAGTAAGAAGAAGGAAAGGACACGGGTAACTGTGGATGAAGGGGTGACAAGTAGCATGTGGAGGAAATACTGTACTATAAGTTGGAGGAAGACTGGAGAGGAAGGGGTGAAAAGTACGAGGAAGGAAGTGACATGGGTGACTGTATAGAGCAGGGATACCCAAACTGCGGCCCTCCAGCTGTTGCAAAATTATAACTCCCAGCATGCCCGGACAGCCTACAGCTATTAGCCTACAGCAGGGCATGATGGGAGTTGTAGTTTTGCAACAGTTGGAGGGCCGCAGGTTGAGCATGCCTGGTGTAGAGGATATAAGTGACAGAGAAGACTAGAGAGGAAGTGGTGACAAGTAAGAGGAAAGAAGTGACAGTGGTGACTGTGGATGATGGGGGAGACAAGTAAGCTGTGTAGATGAAATAAGTGAGAGGGAAGACTGGAGAGGAAGGGTTGAAAAGTAAGAGGAAGGAAGTGACATGGGTAACTGTGGATGAAGGGGTGACAAGTAACCCAGACATCCCAACCTGCAAAAACTCATTTCAGGGAGGTTTTCTTTTTCTTTTCTTTCACGAACTTTTTATTACATTTTCCAGACATATGCAGTATCTGCACACTGTGCTCTATGGTGTGGAGGACTGGGCTCATTACCCTGCCCCAAATTATCCTATTTATGTATATGATTAAAGGGATTCTGTCACCACCTATAAGCCCTGTGAGCTAAACATATGCTCATGTCCAGGGTAGCATTCTGATTTCTAAGGTGGCCTTATAAAAGCTATTTGTGGCTTTACTCTGCGGAAAAACAGGTTTTACTAACCTGTCAATCATTGAATTAAGGTGCCCAAGCAGGGGAGGTCTGTGGATGCATGGTGCCCGGCCGCACGCATCGCCGTTCGTGCCTAGCGTCGCCTTCTACTCCTCAGTGCCGCCTCTCCCTCCCCCTCCTCCCGCTTTGAGATCCCGCGCGTCCGCACAGGCTCAGCCTGATGCGCCGTTGCGGACTGCTGGCATCGGCTTCTTCTTGCACTGTGCGCACGCGCCGAGAAGGGGATACTGCTACAGGTTGCCGGAAAGGTTTACTGCGAGTAAACTAGAGATGGGAAGTTCGGATCTTTCACATGAATCGGTTCATTTGAATCAGTTCATTCAAATGAACCGAATCATGAATTAAATCTTCGGTTCATTCGCTGAGCTGACAAGAAGCAAGTGAACCGAAGCTTAGGTTGCGCAATGCGCATGCGCGGATGCTTCGAATCACTTGCTGACTCGCTGAGTCGGCTCTTGGTCTGAGTCAGGAAGTTTATTCTTTAAAACCCTGTGTGTAATTATCTACCCCCCTGTAGGAAAAAATCAAGCATCCAGGGGGGTGAATTTAACACTGGGGTAAATAATATAATTAAAATGGAGGGTTAAATGTGTAAATGTATTTAAAAAAAATACATCTCTCTCAATAGTTCTATAGCTATTGAATGAGACAGAAGAAGGGATGCCTTTAACATATATATCTCCTTGAGAAGCCAATTTGACCCTAAAGGGTTAATTCAACCTGTAATCTAATCTCTGTCCTGTCACTTCTCTTATCTCTCTGCTCTGCTATCAGTGAACCTTTCCTGGATATATTGTCTCACATGCGGGTGTCAGGGAGCCGCTATCTAATAGCGGGAGACTCCCTGAACGTCCGGGAGACTTGAGATCCCTGAGTAACCTGAGTGGAGGAAATACTGTGAGAGGAAGACTGGAGAGGAAGTGGTGACAAGTAAGAGTAAGGAAGTGACAGTGGTGACTGTGGATGATGGAGGAGACAAGTAAACTGTGTAGAGGAAATAAGTGAAAGTGAAGACTGGAGAGGAAGTGGTGACAACTAAGAGGAAGGAAGTGGCAGGGAGAGGGAGACCTTTCATAAGAGGAACGTGAAAGGAAAAAAAAGGAAGCTCATCATAGGCAGGGTTACTAATGTATTGTGATTGTCCATGTTGCCTCCTTTGCTGGCTGCATTCCTTCTTCCATCACATTATACTCTGCTCGTTTCCATGGTTACGACCACCCTGCAATCCACCCTGCCGACCTCTCTGATGGCTGGGATTGCGGCAGCGCACTGTCCTGCCAGACCCAGGGTTGGGCCTAGAACATCAGCAGTATATATGTGTGCGAGTGAAGGGGGCTGGATAGCAGCGCTGCTGAGGGGGAAACCCTGAGCGAAGATGGATGATGATTGGAGACAATGATCTCTAGAGGTCACTGGGTCCGCGTCCTACACAGACGTATGGACTTTGCTGCCATATTAAAAATAATCTGTAAGATGCGTCCTCAACTCGGACAATTTTTAATACAGATGTCTGACTCAGGCTTTAGGTTCTGTTCACATCTGTGTTGGAGCCCCTATTACAGAACCATTGTATTCAATGAGAAATATAAGGCTATTTTTTCAGTAGAATTCAGGACATCATGGCTGAACTCGAGCAGTCCCTCAGTGAGACCATTGGAGGCGCTCATGTAACAAATCCGTCACACCTTGTGGATAATGAGGGAACAGAAAAACGGATTTCATTATGCGGATGTGTAATGAATGAGGACAGGGGAATAAGCCTCTGTCAGACACCTCAGAGAACAAAGGGATCAGGCATGTTGGAATCCATCTGCCCTATCCTTATCTCCCCTAACATCTGCCGTCAAGGAAAAGTCAGAAGACCACTAGCCCGATCCCACTAAGGCTACTTTCACACTCTCGTTTTGTGCGGATC